>NC_061119.1:52822160-53069283 GCF_002878395.1 Capsicum annuum | reverse complement strand
AAAGATGAATTTACATGTGTGGAGATATGGGTTCATGCTTCAAATTCGTAAAAATCAAATAAAAATCATGCCTTTGTAAAGAAAATTACTTTTGGGTACAAGAACAAAAGAGAGTTCTTGTTGAAAAACCCCACATACCTTGAATGATGAACTTTAGATCGATGCTCGTTTTTGAGATGTTAATCGTGCCTTTGAATGATGGTTCTTGGAGTTCTTGAACTATGAACTTGGAATCTTGAATAAATTTATAGAATTAATGGTGTACTTTGGAGGTTCTTGAAATTGGATGTAGGAGCTTAGGGTTTTCTTTTTGAGGGAATTTGATGAAATATAGTATATAATGCTTCTAATAGGCTTTAATATAGGGTTTGGAAGGATTTTGGATGAGGGGGAATGACCAAAACGCCCCTAAAAATAAAAAAAATGCTCGAATCTATCCTTTGGTGGACTGTTTTGATAGTCTGAAACAGATCAATCATAACATTTTACTCCAATATCCAAATTGGATGTAACCAATTTCATTAGAAAGAGGACTCTCATATCTTTCCGTTGATATATAGTACCTCACCCAGGTCATTGTGTACGAGGAGTTATGATCATTTGAAGTTTACCCAAAAATTTACTTTTGATAGGCTGAAGTAGATCGACCAATTTCATTAGAAAGAGGACTCCCAGAGATTTTTGTTGATATATATTAGATCACCCAGATCATTATGTACAAATATTTATGATTGTTTAAAGTTGGAGAAAAAATACACCAGGCCTCAGTACTTTTTTTTCCTGCACGTTTTACTGTTCACTACTATTCACGGTTCGATCGAAATATTCATAAATCGTCGCTTGGGTGTCCATTTTGGATGATCCACATATCGTTGGAAATCTTATTCGATACTCTAAGAAATGGTTGGTCATAATCTAAGAAATTCTGCACGTAAAATTTATAATTCATTCTAGAAGATAGAACCCAATACATTTATGCATAAAATTTCAACAAAAAATTTCCTGGGGTATTACACTTGGTGTTAGAGCCTATGGTCTTAAATCATCCTAGGGAGTGTAAAATCCATGTAGAGTAGAGTCTTGTGCATGGGTGTGAAGTGCGCCACCCTTATGGACAAGAGGCTACAAGAAATTTTAGGAAAAGTTTCCCTTATTTCATGTATCAGATCATGCTATAGCTTGATTCTCTAAGAACCTTATGTAGATTCTGATCATGCTCCACTCATGTCAAATCTACCTTACTTTCGAGGTAATACAAATAGAAAAACTCAAAATCCTACAGATAGGGCTTTTTCAGATAGTCCCCGCAGACAGTATGGGATTGTCGTAGGCTCAAAAGTATTCCATCAGTTCTTTTATGTTCCAAAGTTTTAAAGATTTTATTCATGATCATGAAAACTCGTGCGTTAATACAAATTCAGATATGCCCTTTGATCCCTTCTCAAAATCCTATGATAGCATATGACCTAGAGTTAGAAGCATAAATCTAAGATTTTAGCAGTAGTAGAGCAGGAATATTGTTATTTGAATTTAGTAGATTTTGCCTTCACGGGCTAGTTGTATGAAAGGTGAATCAGTAGGCCTGAAACAGTGTATGCAAGAATTTAAGTTTGGTAACTCAAAGTTATTTGTGTTGTTGATGTTGGTGTAGTGCTAATTCTCATGGTGTGAAGAAAATATAAGTTTAGAGATGTTGATTAAGTGGTTCACAGACTTAGAATGATGTCTTTAAGCTAAGCGGGAGATGACAAAACAAGTAACCAAGTTAGGCTTTCAAATATTAGTAGTAATGTCAGTATGTGTAGAAAAGTAGTGGGAGAGGATGATGTTCGACCTGTCCTTACCTTAGTACATAGTTTTGTATTTCAGTTATCACGATATTTACTCATGCCTTACATGTTAGCCCTATGATCACAGCTCGTAGTCGTACACTTTATAGAAAATCACATACGTTTCCAGTTCCTAGTATAAGGAGTTCCAGTTCACCCAGCGGTCCAAATCATGTTCCAACAATTCAGAAAACTCTAAACTCAGGTCTTGCAGCTCATGATTCATGTATTCATGTTTTACAGTATGCTCAATTCCCAGGACTCATGCTACACTCTTAATGATCAGCGAAATTCAGATTTATGTATGTCTTCAGTTCAGACCTCTTTGATGAATCCATGTCATTGATACCTTATTTCTTAGAGCCAAGTTAAGTGTTGAAGTCATTCGGTCATGCTTCAGGTCCTCATGTTTGAATCTGTTAGTGACTTCTCCCTATGGAATAATGGTAATGATGAGTAATTTTTTAGATGTGAGAGAGTAAATGTTTATTATTAAGGAAAAATTATTGCATGCTTGTTTTACTCGAGGCTATAGTTATGAAGATAGGCTTGAATGTCGTGTTGGTGTATAAGTGGATAAATGCATTACGCATTATTTAATGGAAAGTAAGAGGTTGTATTTAGTTGTTGAAGGGGAAATTAGAATTATTCATGAGATGAGAAGTTGTGAAAATACAGAATATACTAAACTCATGATTAAGACTAGTATTGCAGTGTTATATATGCACTTGGTTGATTCGAGTAAGGTTAAACATAGAGAGGGAATCCAGTTTAGCCCCGGCTTCAGTAGGTAGAATTATCAGTGCCCACATCAGTATCTTTAGTAGCCTCAAGTATAGTGCAATATTGAAGAAGAGTGTATATTTGAGGGAGCATTTGAGGAGTATGTCTATGCTTGAAAACGGAAGTTGCATTATTTAAAGAATCATAATTTATTCCTAGCTTTTGTTTCGTAGGATTATGTTCCATGTCCCAAAATTGCAGCCATCCTGGGATTCCCTATACAAATGTCTTGTTTAGATCATCCCAAGATTTTATTCTTCCTATTGTTATTAGGACTTCTTAGAAAGAGTGTCGAAGAAATACTCTAGTTAAGTATAAGCTTTCAGTATGAGTTATTCTGTATAGCTAGTTCTTCAGATTAACAGTCAGACAGACAGGTTCCTATGGTGTTTTCGTCTTCCGATCTAGCCTTACTATTAGATTAATAGTTTGTTCACATCTATATAAATTATGAATCCAGTTCAGTTCATGCATCATATTTTAGATCCCAGACAGTTAGTCATGATTCAGTCTGTAAGAATCTCAAGCATTATCTTAGTTTTCCTAGTACTTCAGTCAAGTCAGTATAATTCGAGGGATGAACTATCCTAAGGGGGAGATATAATACCCCCAAGATTTTTATGTACTAAATCTCTCATCTTTTCTTCCCGAAATCAGATCCAACTTAAAGTAATAGTTACTCATAAGTTGTCTCTCTTGTCTATTTCTTAGTCGTACAACCATTCTCATGTCAATGCATGTATTCACAAAAATTAGATCAATTTTAGGTTTTCTTGACCATAGCATGCAATTATCAGTTATTCAGTTATGAGTATTTCAATATTTTAGTTTACAGACTATTTCAGAATCATGTTATACGCTTGGTCTTGCATTCTCAGATAATACAGTTTACACACATTCATACTGAGTTATCTCATATTGCTCAGTCAGTTCTTACCTCATATGCATAATACTCAACAATATAGTTCAGTCTCAAATGACCAATATTCAACTAGCAGTCATTTAGTTGATCAAATAAGTCTAGTATATGACTATGTTTGGTTTTGTATGTTTATGCACTCATGTGCAGTGTGATTGTATGCTAAGATCCTCGAGTTATGTTAGTATTTATCATATAGTTTCAGACTCAGTATTCATACAGTATCCATGTTTTACCATATCCCTGCTTCAGTTCTCCTTGTATCCGTAAAGTATAGCTTTATAGAAACTAAGTGTAGAGATTCACCATCTTATCAGAGTATGTTTGTCACTCATGATTTTGGATAGTTTAGTTTCAGTTTATTCTAGCCTATTGGTGAGTCTACTTACACTTAGCATGCATGTTTTAAAATTTTGTATGAAACCAGTTTTACTTATGGCATTCACCCCTGCATTACTATATTCCATGCTCAGTTACAGCTGTATAACATTCTTATATCATCCATGCATTTTCTAACCAGTTTAGGTATATTTCATATTTCAGACTCAGTTATGTAATCATGTTTTTAGAATGTATACTCAATTTCTCAGTTTTCTCAGCTTAACCAGCCTCATTCTAGGATGAATGTTCCCCAGGGGGAGATAATGTAACAACCCCTATTTTCGGACTAGGATTCAAACCATTGTTATTTGGTATACAGACCGGAACCCAATAATTCTATGTCTATATATGTGTGATGATTATTTCTATAATGTTAAAACATCCTTTTATATCAGTCGAGGTCATAAAAATCTCCTAACTAAAAGACGAGTTGAGAACGCTCCTATCAATTTAGTTTTAGTGATCATTTTATCTTGGGTCAACTTTAGATGACCATTAATCCTTATACATAATGAATTATGTATCCTACTATATATCTAATGAAAGGTCTTTGAATCTTCTTTTCAACTCATTTTGTTTCACCTTAATCTAATAGCAGAGTAAAAAGTTATATGCATTTTACTTTAGCATGTTTGTCTGTCAACAAAGTGACAACCTGAGTTGATAGGCCATCACCTAAGTGACGACCTATCAGCCAAGCCGTCAGCCCAAACTAGTGAGCAATTATTTTCAACTTCCAGATGACCTGAGTTGATGGGCTATCACCTAAGTGATGACCTATCAGCCCAAGTCGTCACCCTTAGCCCGAAACTCATAAAAATCAGCTTCCAAGTGACAGCGTAAGTTGATAGGCCATCACCTATCTGATGATCTATCAGTCCAAGTCGTCAACCAAGACCAGCAACTCACAAAATCATCTTCTGAGTGATGACTTGGTGTGATAGGTCATCACTTAGTCGACGACTTATCAACCAATGTCGCCACCCTTAAAATTCAGCAATTCTCATTCGGATTCGGAGGGGTATTTTGGTATTTTCCCTCACTTCCCATGACTTTAATCATGCATAAAACCCTATTAAGTGATAAGATATCAGTTTATCATTACTCATAATCCTCTCCACTCAAGAATAAGAAAATTAGGGTTTCCTCTAAAGATCATCTCTTAAGCACAAGATTCAAGCCCTTTTACAAGAAAACCAAGAAAATTATAATTCCCAATCCAAGAACATTCAAGAAAGGTCAATTCTCTTTCAAGATTAAAGCTCTAAGGTATGTTAGGTGTTCATCCTAGGATTTTCTTTCACCCTTGGAGTTCAAGAACCCTTTTTTAAAATACAAGTTTTCAGATTCATGATTTACATGTTTGAATTAGTTTGTGTTCATGTATGTATTGTTTTATGAGTTTCAATTCAAAATTTACCCCATGTTTCATGTAAACAAATTAGAATGTATGTTGAATTAGGTGAATTATCATGTTAAAACCCTTGAGATTTGCAACTTGAATGTAGTAGCCATGATGTTTATATGTGATTATTATTAAGTGCAATAGTCATGCTCCACAAGTGTTTGATAGAATGTCTATGTGAATTGAATAGTGAAATCATGAAATGTTAGCATGTGTTCCCACCCATGTACAAGTTCATGCCTTGCAAGTGTTTGATAAAATGCCTCAATGATTGAATTGTGACTAAGTAACCAGCTATTATGCTTTCAAGATTGTGCTATGTTTTGCTATTTACGCTATCGAGTCCTGGGGGTATCTAATACCCAAAATTTAGATGTTTAATTATAAATATAGTAGCTAAAAATAGACTCAGTAGTGTCACAACTGTAGTATTCAGTTAGCCTTCACGATCAGTCTGAGTTCAGCTAAGTCAGTCCAGTAATGATCAATTCCAGTGTCCTTTCAGTTGGGAGTAGAATTCAGCACCGAGCGAGATTAGGGATGGGGGCTCACCCGTTAGTTAGTACTGGGTCCTTAGAAGCAATCCCTAAGTTTCAAAACTATGTAGCCAGCATAGGTTATGAGATGTCACCCATTATTTAGGACTGACACTCTTAGGTATCACCCCGGTAGTTAGGACTGATCTCAGAGGTTACCCATTAGTTAGGATTGAATCCACAACCATTTTTAGTATCCGTGGCACGATATTAGCTCCCTTCCAACTAGGGTCACAGGTTGGACCTCGATCAGCTCAGAATGGGGTATGTCGGTTAGATAATAACTTCCATAGTTACAGTTATAATTAGTACTCAATATTTAGTATTCAGTCTCAAAATTCAGTAAGGAACTCAGACAGTTCTACAGAACTATGCCTATTATTTATCAATTACTTATCCATCAGAATTCAGTACTTTAGTATCAGTCCAAACTTTTAGTTATCAGTATTCAGTTATTAGAATTCAGTATTCAATTTTAGTAAAATCGCAGATACATGATGTATACCTATATTCTTTGTATTACATGTTTAGTATATTCAGCAATTACAGTTATGCATGTGCTCTCATCCAGTTACTTCATGATGTTTACTCAGTTAGTCATCACCTTATACATATAAAGCCACGTATATCAGCCTTACCTCACTTGGAATACCAGTACATTCCATGTACTGATGCATACTCTCTCTTTGTGCTATGATATCTCATATCATAGGTTTGGATGCTCAAGTTCCTAACCGTACTTAGGAGATAAGTCTATCAGCAATAATTATATTGGTGAGTCCTCTTATTTTGAGGATAAAGTTTATTTATTTTAGTATTTTTAGCAGTTCAGTAGTTATTTTAGTCGGAGTTAGTTGGGAGTTTGTCTCATCAACTTCATAATCAGACAGTTAGAGGCTTTCAGACTAGCACAATCAGTTATTCAATTTTCAAATATTATTATCAGTACACTCAGTTATTATTTTAGTAATTTGAGAATCTTATGGTATTTTCAGTTATATTTCTGCATATATTTGTAGTGTTATTATTCAGTGCTTATAGCAGGTACTAGTCATGGGTTAACTTGTCATCCTTTGGGGTCGTAAGCACCGTGTGACGTCCAGGGTGTAGACTTGAGGCGTTACATATTTATTTGGCATTTATGTTCAAACCCTTCTGTATTTCCTTTTAACTAAATGTAATGTCCCTTTTTTTCTTTGTTAATATGTGTTGTTTGTTTGTTTTTTCTTTACACAATACATTTTATGATTAGTTCTAGTAATATGACATAAAATGTATGGATTAATGGGATAAATACATGATTAGTCTAGTAATATATTAGTGCATTACCGGAAGGCTTTGGTGATGTGCATGGAGGTTTTGGTTTTGGGGAGAGAAATAAAGAGAGACCTACTCTATTGGAATTTGCACGGTCCTTTCGGCTGGTGGTGGTAAATTCAAGCTTTCTAAAATAGGACAATCACTTGATAACCTTCTGAAGCATAATTTCCAAGACCTAAATTGACTTTTTGTTGCTTAGAAAAGGGGATAGGGTGTTGTGTAAGGACTGTAAGGTCATTCTGAGTGAGAATCTTTTGTCCCAGTATAGGCTCTTCGTTATGGACTTGGGTATAGAAAAGGATAAGATGAATAGGGGTGAGGGGGGTCGACTGAGAATTAAGTGGGGTGGCTTGACGCCGGTGAATGATAGAGGGTTAGGGGAGAAGTTGACAGGTTTAAGAGTGTGGGATTGTAGGGGAGACATAGATGATATATGGGATAGGGTGGCTAGGTGCATTAAGGAGACTGTTAGTGAGGTGTTGGATGTGTCTAGGGGTTGGGCCGATTATCATCAGGGGGATTGGTGGTGGAATGAAGAATTTAAGACGAAAGTTGAGACTAAGAAGAGGGTGTATGCTAAGTTGGTTGAGATCAAGGATAAAGAAGAGAAGAGGGTAAATAGGGAGGAGTACAAGTTAGCGAGGAAGGTGGCTAAGCTAGCAGTTACGGAGGCTAAGACAGCTGCGTTTGAGAGACTGTATATGGAGTTAGAGGAGAAAAAAGAGGAAAAGATGTTGTTTAGGTTGGCTAAGGCTATGGATATGAAGGGTCGGGACCTCAACCAGGTGAAGTTCATTAAGGGGGAGGATGGTAGAGTATTGGTAGATGATGGTCATATTAAGTAAACATGGCAGTCGTATTTTCATAGGCTCTTAAATGATGAAGGGGATAGAGTTATTGTGTTAGGGGAGCTGGAGCAATCAGAGGAGTGTCATGATTTTAGTTATTGTAGATGCTTTAAGGTAGAGGAAGTCAGAGAGGCCATTTGTCAAATAAGAAGGGGTAGGCGACAAGGCCTGAAGAGATTCCCGTGGATTTTTGGAAGTTTTATGGCGAGACTTGTTTATGGTGGTTGACTGATCTATTTAATAACATTTTCAAGATGGCAAAAATGCCCAAGGCCCGGAGATGGAGTACTATGATCCCTATGTATAAGAATAAGGGTGACATTCAGAGTTGAAACAACTATAGAGGTATTACACTATTAAGTCATACTATAAAGATTTGGGAGAAAGTGGTTGAGTTGAGGTTTAGGAAGATAGTGTCTATTTTGGAGAACCAGTTATGATTTATGCCCGAGCTCTCTACGACAGAGGCAATTCTCCTGGTGTGGAGACTGGTGGAATAGTATAGGGAAAGAAAAAAGAACCTGCACATGGTGTTTATCTACTTGGAGAAAGCATACAATAAAGTTCCTAGAGAAGTTTTTAGGAGATGCTTGGAGGTAAGCGGGGTCTCGGTGGAGTATATCAGAGCAATCAAGTACATGTATGATAGAGCTAAGACCCAGGTAAGGACGGTGGGGGGTGATTTAGAATATTTCCCTATCTTGATAGGGTTGCATCATAGATTTACTCTTAGTCCATTTTTGTTTGCTTTGGTGATGAATGTGTTGACACGGCGTATCCAAGGAGAGGTGCCATGGTGTTTGCTTTTTGTAGATTATGAGGTATTTATTGATGAGACTTGGGGGAGAGGTGTGTGAATAATAAGCTAGAGGTGTGGAGACATACTCTTGAGTCTAAAGGGTTCAAGTTGAGCAGGAGCAAGACCGAATATTTGGAATGTAAGTTTAATGGCTCGAGGGAGAAGGACGAGGTAGTAGTGAAGTTGGATTCTCAGGTGGTGTGTAAGAGGGATAGTTTCAAGTATCTCGGGTCCATGATTCAAGGGAATAATGATATTGGCAAGGACGTCTCCCACCATATTGGGGTGGGATGGATGAAGTGGAGGCTCGCCTCGGGGGTGTTGTGTGATAAGAAGGTGCCGCCCAAGCTTAAAGGAAAATTTTATAGGGTGGCAGTTTCTCCGACCATGTTATATGGAGCGGAGTGCTGGCCAGTCAAGAACTCTCACATTCAGAAATTGAAAGTGGCGGAAATATGGATGTTGCACTGGATATATGGGCTTACTAGGGGTGATAGAGTTTGGAATGAGACTATCCTGGAGAAGGTTGGAGTGGTTTCGGAGGAGGACAAACTGTGGGAAGTCTGTTTGAGGTGTTTTAGACCCGTGATGAGGAGAGGCACAGATGCACCGATTCATAGGTATGAGTGGCTTGCTTTGGATGGTTTCAGGCGAGACAGGGGTAGGCTAAAGAATTACTGGAGAGGGGTGATTAGGCGGGACATGGAGTAGTTACATCTTACGAAGGACATGATCCTAGATAGGAGGATCTGGAGGACGCATATTAGGATTGATGGCCAGTGCCAATTTGGGTAGGCAGGGTAGGGCATTACTTGGTGGGTGTATTATTCTTGTTATTCTAGCTTGTTGCATGATGTATCATGGTCGCTTACTATTCTTTATTTATTATTCCCTGTAGGTGTCGTATTTATGTCTTTCCACTTTGTTCCATACTTTTTGTATGAATTTGATTACTATTCCTTATCTTGAGCCGGGGGTCTATCGGAAACAACCTTGCTACTTCTTCAGAAGTAGTGGTATGGATTGCGTACATCTTACCCCCCCCCCCCCCCCAAAACCCCATTATGTGGGAATACACTAGGTTTGTTCTTGTTGTTATTGTTGAATATGACATATTTGTGGATTTTTCATCCAAATCTCAAAATTCAATTGAATTATAAAACTATGAATCAGAATGTTGAGGTTAGAAAAAATGCATTTGAGCAAATAGATAAAGTGTTGAGACATCTGGAGACCAAATTGAACCTTTGACTAAATTAAGCCAATCCCTTTGAGAATCATAAAAATAACCTGGTCATCAATGGAAAGGTATAGCTCAATCATTTGAATCGAATCAAATAGTAGAGGAACGATATCCCGTGTCAAGAGAAACAAAAAGAAATTTACTACGTTAAAATATAAGTCATCCAATGTGAGGTGCATATAAAAAATGGAGTTAGATGTTTTATAAGTGCATAAGAAGTGGTGACATATGTGCTCAGGCAAGGTCAATGTTGGAAAAGATTGTGTGATCTTCATGTTCCACTCTCAGATTGCATGTCATGTACTTGCATTTTTAAGGATTAATATGACAAAATCATTTCACTATGCTATCCAAATATTATGTCATCTTTTGTGACCCAATTTGAACTTTAGTTTTATTTTATTTTATATAACTCTTTTGGAATCAGAATAGAGTCCTAAAAAAGTCAAAGAGAAAAAAGGGAAAAAGAAGTGTCAAGAGATAAAAATAGAGTAAAAAAATCTCAAAAAGACAAAATTCATAAAAAAAAAGAAGAGACAAAGTTGGAAAAAAAAGAAGAAAATTAAAAAGAAAATCAAGCAAAGGAGAAAGATACCTGAACTACATTTGACCTAATTCTTGCTACGACAAGATACGTAGACAACCCTATTCAGGGGTTTGGTCCAACTAAGTAGAAAGCTCAAGTTACCTAGTTTATAAGAAACGTGGCTAAAATTTATTTTCTTTATGGGTCGATTTCAAAAACTATAAGTCTCACCCTATGAGATGTATATTTTGAGCCTCATGCCGCCCTTCCTTCTAATCTTATCCAAAAGTTAAGTTACAACCAAAGAAAGACCTTCAGATCAATCTTTGCAAATGTCGAGTCTAAGCATGTTATGTGTATATGATGTTCTTCATTTTTCCACCACTTTTCTTCATCAACATAAAGAAAATGTGACAGGTGAAAATGAGAGTCTTATTGATTAAAATCCACACGGGCAACATAAGACGATAATGAGATGAGAGAAATAAAAAGAAGATAGTCTTATAGGTGAAAATCCTCACAAGCACCATAAGATGATTGTGATTTGAGAGAAATAAAAGTGAGAGAGGCTTGTTGGCAAAAATTCATTGTCACTTCACTATCCGAATGAGGTCTATGATGTAGTGGGCTTAAGGAAGAAATTCAGTTTCAGGGTCATTAATTCAATAATAATTGATGAAAAGTTTGGATGGAAAGATAAGGAAGCTTAATCCAAAATATATTTCATAATTATTAGAGTTGGTCGTCATCTACAGAGAGATATTTCTTTTCTCTGTTTTCGAAAAAGGGACACTCATTGTCTTTTATTTCTTCTCTATATTTCCATTTTCTCATCTTGAGTCTTCTAAACAAATAGAAAATTATTATTATTTTCTTGTGTCTTAGAGTCAAGTCTGTGTCAAAACAAGTAAGAAAGGATTTCAAAACATGCTACCAACTTCTTCAATTGCGCAAAGCACTATAAAAGCCAGCCCGTAAGGATGACATGGTCCAAAGTGAAGCAAGGTATTCAAAGAATTTTGATCAACTAACAAGTTATGAACCCATGATAATACAAAGTGTCAATAAAGTTTAATTTAGGGATACCGTAGAACAAAGACACTTTATTTGTTTTAGAGTCACTCTTAATAGTCTAAGTTTTTGATCAATAGTGCGGCAAGTCAATGATAGGTCAACAGTTTGAAGCAAGATTAAATGTGACAGGTGCAAGATCAACCGCCTTAAAATATAAAGCCACAAACCAACTACCATATTTTTAAACTCACAAGTTTTCTTTGTATGAAACAGGAGCACATGTTATCTTAAAATCAAGGACTTCAAAGCCTAAATATCAAAAGCTGCAATTCCTCAGTTCTGTAAATGCAAGAGGAAATATTACACAGATTCGCTAATCACAATTGTGGTATAACTCATCATCATGTACCCCTTAGGTACACACTTTCTAATTTGGGCCTTTCATGTTTCATAGCTAGGAGGTAAACTTTCTAAATTTAACTTTTAGTCCTAAACGATAAACTTTTTAGTTAGAATTTCTCACTTCTACTCTTAAGAGACGCACTTTCTAGTTTTGTTCATTTAATTTTACCCTCAAGAGATGCATTTGTTGGACAGTCTTGATTCTCCTTTATATTATGCATTTTACCAGCAGTTGCGATATGGTTTAACACTCACAAGATTTTGTTGATGATAAATTAGGGAAAAAATTTTATTTGTATTATTTGGAACTTTACTTTCAATCCAGGACCCTCCTGGAGAATAGGATTTATTTTCTGTTTAGGACCATTCTGGAAAAATGGGACTTTATTTTTTAAGAAATAGGAACTTTCTTTATCATAATCTTTGTTTGGGATAATTTTGTTCTAGTTTTGATTTTGATTTCAGGAGCTTGCCTAGAGAATAGGGTGAACAAATTTTAAGTCAGGAGCCCGTCTAAAGAATAAAGTGAAGAAATTATAAGTGAGGAACCTGCCTGGAGAATAGGGTGAAGAAATGAAAAGTTAGGAGCCTACCTAGAGAAAATGGTGAAGAAAACCAATTCAAGAACCCGCCTGGAGAATAGGGTGAAGAATTTGCAAGTCAGGAGCCCGCTTAAAGAATAGGATGAAGAAGTTGCAAGTTAGGAGCTCGCTCGATGAATACGGTGAAAAACTGACAAATTAGGAGCCCGCCTAAAGAGTAGGGTGAAGAAATTCCAAGTAAGGAGCCTTCTTGGAGAATAGGATGAAAAAATTGCAAGTAAGGGGCCCACCTAAAGAATATGGTAAAGAAGTGGCAAGTGAGGAGCCAATCTGAAGAATAAGGTGAAGAGGTTGCGAGTCAGGAGCCTGCCTGAAAAATATGGTGAAAAAATGGCAAGTCAGAAGCCCGCCTGGAGAATAGGGTGAAGAAATGGCAAGTCAAGAGTCCGCCTGAAAAATAGGGTGAAGAAATTACATGTGAATTTCTCTAAAATTGTGAAAAGATTTCTTCGGGTTCTCGTTTGAATTTTCGATGATGACATTCGTGCTTGTTTTTTTAGTTAGCTCATCATGTAGGTTCTAACTCAATTTCTTTTTTATTTATTTTTATTATAATTTTATTGCGAATGGAAGCATGAATCAAAAGTGTTTAAATAATTTCGTGTATCTCTTGGTTTAAATTTTGATCCTACTATCATTAGTCTAGTTTTAAGAAAAACATTTGTTGAAAATTTGTTGTTTCATCATTCATGAATATTCAGTTTTCCGGATGAAATGATGCTTTCAAATAAATATTCTCATTAAGAAAATAAACTGTAATTATATAATGGAAGAATTTCTTAAATTTAAGGAAAAGTTCAAATCTTATGTGTATTCTAACAGAAAATAATCCTTATGTTTATTAGTAATCAAATTTGCTCCTTATAGATAATAACCAAAAATGATGTCTCTTTATCACAAGATTAGGTTGGAGTAATATATATTTTTGATGATTTAAATACTATTAATATTGTAACAAATAATCCTCCCTTTTGTTTTTATGTTATTTACGTCAATTGTTAAAAAAAAAACAAGTTATATTTTTAGTAGTTAGAGTTCTTCCGATAAATTAGGCCCAAAAAAAGGGGGAAGAAAAAGTTCAATAATTTGTTAAAGAATAAAACCCATCATTAAAAGGAAAAAAACTACTATTTAATACTTACAAAACAACAAGTTGTTTATCATTAATTATGTATTATAAATATTACTTGAAAAGATTATACAAGTGCATACCTTGCATTGTTCCATTCTCACATCATGTATTTCATTGCTATATTTTCTCATGAAATATGAAAGCTACATTTTAGTCTTCTTACGCATTTGGTTGTTATCCGTTTAATGTTAATGTTTATTTATAAGAGTGAAGTTGGATCAATAAATAATATTTTAGTAAAATTTGAATTCTTTTTGGAGCATACGTGACGCTATTTTGCATGAGAATAAGGTTTGAATTTAGTATAAGAAGTTTAAAGATGTGGTATAATTAGTTACTTCTCCTTAACTTTGAATAAATCGATCAGAACGTACAAGAGTTCATAAATGACATAAGAATGGAAGAACATTAAAAAATATATGGAAAAATGAGCACTGGGTTTAGATATTAAACGATAGAGTTTTCTAAGTTTTAAGTTCAAATCTGAAAAGTAGAAAAGAATGAATGTCAAAAGTTCATTTCATAAATTATCGAGATGGTAAAAAATGAGAGGCAAAATCAACTGCGAGAAGTGACAGAAATAAGTCACAAAATAGCAAAAGAGAAGAATGTCTTTAAGTAAATATATTGAGGTTGATTATGTGTAGTTATGCTCCTTGGTCAACTTCTGCAATTATAAGGCTTCGTGTGTGGTTACGCTCCTCAGTCAAAAACATAAGTCACATTTCTCTCATAATCCTTAGGTAAATAAAGCAAGTAGTCAAATATAATTAATCCAATAATTAATTTAAATCGGACATAAGTCATTAAGGCGACCGTGCTAGAACCACAGGAATGGAGTAGTGCCTTACACCTTTTCCTCGGTCAACAGAATTCCTTATCCGAATTTTTAGTTCGCAAATCAAAAATTAAAGAGACATTTTATTTTGACTAGGAATTCAATAAGGTGACTTAGAACACCATAATTCAATTTCAAGTGGTGAATCTGTAAGAAAAATAATCTCTATTCAAAATTATCACTTTAATTGGAAAAACCTTCGATCCTCGTCAAAAAGGGGTGTGACATCTCAGGGTTGTAGTTCGGGAGCTATCTTATTTTGTTTCTTTGTCATTTATGTTCAAACCTTTATATCTTTCCTTCCAACTAAATGTAATGTCCCTTTTTGCTTTGTTAATATTTGTTGTGTATTTGTTTTCTTCACACAATACATTTAATGTTGGTTCTATTGATATGACGTGCTTATGAAATTTTCAGTGAGATCTTAAATTGTAGTTTAATCAAGAAATTGTTAAAAAAAATGTTAAATTTAAAATAGTGCTTCTGAGAAAATTGTTAGATTGTTAGATATATTTGGTGACCAAATTGAAGCCTTACTTGAATAAACTAAGGCAATTCTTTCGAGTATCACAAGAATAACCTTGTCATCAATGGAAAGGTATACCTCAATCATTTTAAATTATATCAAACAGTGGAGGAATGATATCCTCTGTCAAGAGAAACTACAGAAAATTCACTACGTTAAAATATGAGATATACGATGTGAGGTGTGTACAAAAACATAGAGTTAGATGTTTGATAAGTGTAGAAGAAGAAGTGATGCACATGCTCAGTTAAAGTTAGGATTGTGAAAAGGATAGAATAAGCAATCTTCGTCATCCACTTTCATAGTGCATATTACGTACTTGCATTTTGAAGTATTGATATGACGAAAGCAGTTCATTCTCTATCCAAACATTGTGTCGTCCTTTGTTTACCCCATTTGAGATTTAGTTCTATTTTTCTTCATACCGCTCTTTTCGAATCAAGATAGAGTCAGCAAATATTCAAAAAGAGAAAAGTGTCGAATATAAAAATAACTTAAGAAGAGTTAAACAAAAAAAGAGATAAGAGTGTCAGGGAAAATAGAGTCAGAAAAAATTCCAAAGAGGAAAAGAGTCAAATAAAAGAAAAAAATTAAAAAATTAAAATCAAGTAAAAGAACAAGAGTATGAATTAAATTTGACCTAATTCTTGCTACGACAAGATGCTTAGGCAACCCTACTCTGAGGTTCAGCCAAACCAAGTAACAATTTAAGTTACCCAATTTGAAACGAAACTGGGGTAAAAGTTTTTTACTTTATGATTCAATTTGAAAAGTTGTAAGTCCCACCCTATTTTATGTGTATTTTTTAGCCTCATGCTATCTTTTCTTTCTAAACCTATCCAAAAGTCAAGTTACAACAAAAAAAATACTTTAGATCAATCTTTGAAAATATCAAGTCTAAGTATGGTAAGGGTATATGATGTTTCATATTTTGGGCACCACTTTTCTTGATTAGCAAAAAAAAATATGAGAGAAGTGATGACGAGAGAGTCTTATTGGTGAAAATACTCATGGACTTTGTAAGGCAATACTGAGTTGAGAGAAAATGAAATTGAGAGAGGCTTGTTGGCGAAAATCCTTTGGGGTACAACTAGCCGAATGAGGTTTGTGTGTTAGAGGCAACAAGTTCAAGAGCAGTTTGGTTTCAAATTCAATAAGTTGGGAAAGTTGATAACTAATTGGAATGGGAAGATAGGTTTTTTAATTCAAAATGCATGTCATAATTACTAGAACTTGCTATTACACCCAAAGAAGTTTTTCTTTTATTCATTTTTTAACAGATGTCTATTGTCTTTTCTTTTCTTTCTATAATTTTATTTATACTTTTTTCTGTCTTTGTTTTCGAATGAAAAATCATTAACATAATTTTTCTTATATTTTTTAGTCAAATTTTTGTCAATACAAGTGACAAAGGATTTCAAAACTTGCTATCAACATTTTCAATTGCACAAAGTAAGGAAGAAGGCCTATACATAAAAACGACATGATCTAAAGTGAAGTAAAGTATCCAAAGATTTTTCATGTGTTGACAGGCTATGAAATCATGATAATACAAAGTTTAGTGTGGAGATACCATGGGATAGAGATGTTGTTTTTTCTTTAGAGTCACTCTTAATAGTCTGATTTTGGATTAATGGTGTAGCAAGTTAATGATAGGTCGACATGTTGAATCAAATTAAATGTGACAAATGCAAGAGCAATCTCCTTAAAAGATAAAGCCACAAACCAACCACCACCTTAAGAGATGCACTTACTAAAGCCATCCAAGGCCTTGATTCACTCTCTTTACTATACTTTTCAAAAAGTTATGATTTGGTGACACTTACAAAATTTTTCTAGTACAAACTTGGAAAAAAATTTTATTCGTATTATTTGAGACTTTAATTTCAAGTCAGGAGCCCACCTGTAGAATAACGTAAAGAAATAACAGGTTAGGAGCCTACCTAAAGAATAGGTTGAAGAAGTTGCAAGTCAGGAGCTTGTCTAAAAAATAGGCTGAAGAAGTTGCAAATCAGGAGCCCGCCTGGATAATAGGTTGAAAAATTAAAAGTCAGGAGCTCAACTAAAGAATAGGGTGAAGAAATTGAAAGTTAGAAGCCTGCCCAGAGAATAGAGTGAAGAAATAGCAAAGATCCCTCCTGGAGAATATGATGAAAAAATAGCAAGTCAGAAGCCCACCAAGAGAATAGGATGAAGAAGTTGCAAGTCAGGAACCCGCCTGGAGAATAAGGTGAAGAAATTAAAAGTTAAGAGTCCGCCTGGAGAATAGGGTGGAGAAATTAAAAGTTAGGAGCCCGCTGGAAAATAGAGTGAAGAAATAGCAATTTAGGAGCCCTCTTGGAGAATAAGGTGAAGAAATAGCAAGTCAAGAGTCCGTCAGGAGAATAGAGTGAAGAAGTTGTAAGTTAGGAGCACGCTTGGAGAATAGGAAGAAGAAATAGCAATTCAGGAGCCCATCTGAAGAATAGGGTCCAGAAGTGCAAGCCAGGAGCATGTCTGGAGAATAGGGTTAAGAAATAGAAAGTCAGGAGACCACCTGAAGAATAGGATAAAAAAACCAGGAAAAAGAGCATATCTGGAGAATGGGATGAAAAAATTGCAAGTCAGAAGCCCGCCTAGAGAATAGGGAAAATAAATTATTGGCCAGGTTCCCACATAGAGAATGGCTTAAAAGAATTGCAATTCAGGGGCCCGCTTGAAGAATAGGGTGAAAAAGTTGCAAGTCCGGAGGCCGCCTAATGAATGAGGTGAAGAAGCTGCAAGTTAGGATCTCGCCTGGACAATAAGATTAAGAAATTATATGTCAGGAGCCCTCCAAAAAATAGGATAAAGAAATTGCAGTTCAGGTGCCCGCTTGGAGAATAAGATGAATAAATTGCAAGTCAAGATCCCATCTGGAGAATAGGGAGAAGAAATTGTGAAAGACCCTTAAAATCTCCATCATTTTACTATTGATATTCCCATGTGCATAATATCAATTTTTGACTTGAATTGTATTTAGAAATGTTAAAAGGGTGTTCGGGGAAAGTTTTGAATTTTTTGGAATGGGTTTAGAATTATTTTGGGGCCTCGAGGCAGCGAGGGTCCACGATATCACTGTGTCATGGATATTACCATCCGTGATATTGGCATGATACGGAGTATAACCTTCATGATAATGGCATGCCACGCTAAGGTAAAAATTTCATGCAGTTCTATTTTTATTCACTTGGGATGAGTGGTTTTTGATCTTTTTACCCCTTGTACAACTTTTAAACATAAAATTGTCCCATTTCCATTAGTTTTCAAAAATCAAATCCCTCTATTTCACTCTCAAACACAAAACCCAAGAACATTTAAGGATTTAACTTTGCATTCATCATCTAGGCTCAAAACTTCAAATTGATTTCAAATTCTTATGTGTTTCAAGCATGTATCTCTTACCTAAATTAATTTTATACAAAATCATGGGTTTTGAATATGGGTTGAGGGATTTGGAATGTTTTTTAGATGAATTGAGTTTCCATGGTTTTGAATTGGTTGATATGCATTCTCATGATTTGGAACCAAATAAATGCATGGGTATGGGAATTAAAATGGGGAACATGAGTTTCCCCAAATTTTATGGTTTAATGCTTTGAAATTGGCTTTAACCTCAACCCTACTTGTGAAATTGGTTTTGAAACATAGATATATACATAACCTACTTCACTTTTGAAAAACCTTGCATTGCATAAAAGTTTAATGAAACATAAATTGGTTTTGAAAGGCCTTGGTGTCCATGGATTGGTTTTAAATTGGAAACTTTAGAGTCAAATTGGCTAATTGATTTTGGAAAGACATAATGAAATTGACTTGCAAGTTTGTACTTTAATTGGTATGACGATACCAATAGTAAATGTCTAGTTAAAAAACTCCTTGGTTGGTGGATGGTAATGTGTATCAATGGTTTTTAATTTAGGCTTAAAAGGGTTCTTTTAGCTGACCATGAAAGGAGAAGGTCCTAGGGGAACTGATATGGAAACCATATTCATTGCCTGGGGGGTCTTTAAGACCGTGTACATAGTTCACACATTATATACATATTTTTGGAATGGTTGGAGCCTTGGTGGCTTTGGTCCGTCCTCGGATTTATTTGGTTTGTATTTCTAACACACACCGAGGCCCTTTCAACAAGGGAAGCCGAACCCATATATCCCATGGGTGTACATAGGATGGATAGAGATACACAGTCTAGGATAATGGTTTTAATATCATGCTTAAACCTTGTTCCCTATCCGAACATTTTATATATGTATATATGAATATGTGCTCATGATTTTGACTGATTTTAGGCATGGCATTTATTTTATCACCTTTCCTGAGTTACATAAAAATGCTTATCCCACTGACCGTCCTAGGATACTACATTGTTTCATAATGTAGGGTCCGAAGACACTTCTTTTACCCCTGTGTAGCTAGATGGGTTAGCACGTCTATTGAGTTGTTATGAAGTGGTAAGCCTCCATCCTTCGAAAGGCATTATCATTTTCATATTATTTTATTTTATACTATGTACTTTTGGATTCCATATCCTGACCTATTTGGTGTTCTGGTTTTATAGGCTATTATGGATAGATATGGGTTGGTTGGATATTAATTGACTCATAGTTTTCTTAGAGTTATCTATTTTTCTTTTATTACTATATTAACTGGCTTCCATATTATCTTTATGGTTATTTTTTGTGCTTATGAGGTTAGGTGATGAGGGTGGTCTTTGGTCCACAATGGGCTTAAGATACCCGTCATGGCCAGACAATGGTTTGGGTTGTGACAAGCTTGGTATCAGAGCACAGTTTAGAGCCGTTAGGTGTCCATAAAGCCATGTCGAGTAGAGTTTTTTTTATGAGTGTGTAGCATGCCACACTTATAAAGAGGAGGCAACAATACATTTAGGAATATTTTCCCTTCTTGTGTTCTATTTTGGGCTATAGATTTATGTGTTATGAAACTTCTCTAACTTTGGCTTCTTCGCATTTTAAATCAGGTCTCCCCGAAGATCTAACATTAATAGAAACTTTTTTGGGAGTTCTGTTCTACCTGAGGGCAATATGGAGGGGACTCGCCCTGTGTATAGAGTGAAAACTCAATCTAGGGCCCCTGCTCCTAATTGTACTGCTCCACATAGAGTTTTACCCGTCCTTACTAGTCCTCCTTGGGTTTCTCAGGGTGGTGATTCTTATGATCAGCAGCCTCAGGGGGACATCTCTAATGTAAATTTTCACTGGTTTATCCATTTGCTTACCTAGTTGGTGATATTTCAATCTCAATAGTTAGATTATATTGGTCATGTTGCTCTTTCTTCTGAGGTCACTTGGGTTGGACAATTTATGAGGTTGAATCCCCCAACCTTTATGGGCTCTAAGGTTAAGGAGGATCCTTAGGGTTTTGTGGATGAGATGGAGAAGATTTTTAGAGTGATGCATGATACTAATTCTGAAGGTGTAAAATTTGCTGTATATCAGCTAAAATTTATAGCTTATTAGTGGAATGATGAGTGGGAGCAGTTGAGTGGTGATAATATAGGGCCGGCATTATGGGATGAGTTTTTAGGTACTTTTCTTGATCACTTCTTTCCTTAGGAGTTGAGAAAAGTTAAGGCAAAAGATTTTGTGAATCTGAAGTAGGGTAAGATGAGTGTGAAGAAGTATGTCCTGAACTTTTAGTAGTTGTCTCGTTATGCTCCCGAGTTGGTGTCTAGTAAAAGATCTAAAATAAGGAATTTTGATTTTGGGTTATCCCATGACTTGGTATTGGAACGTAAGGCTGTAGTGTTAGAAAATGATATAGATATCTCAAGAATTATGGTTTATATGCAGCAGGTTAAGGATGAAAAGAAGAAATATGCAAAAATTAGAGAGAGGCACAATAAGAAGTTCAGATATTTAAAGAAGGACAGAGGTTAGAAAAATAGTGAAAGATATGGTAGACAGTGGACTAAGAAGAAGAACTAAGGCAGTTTTTATTTATTTGCTAGTGTTTTTTGTCCTAGGCCTTCGAGTGATAGCAGTGATTCTAAGGAACAGGGTGTCCAGTCTCAGGCTAGTAGAGCTCAGTCAGCCCTACCTTATCCTCCTTTTCATATTTGTGGGAAACTTCATCATGGTTATTGTGCAATGGGGAGGGATTAGTGTAATAATTATGGTCGGCTGGGTCACAATCAGTGAGATTGTCCTTCAGCTAGGGTTGCCACTGGGGATACAATATTTTCGATTGCCATATCTTCAGCTCCTACACCAAAGGGTGCTACTTTTAGTACCGGCACTAGCCAAAATCGTCTCTACGTTCTTGCTACTCACCAGGAATCTAAGGCATCTCTTGATGTTACCACTGGTATGTTAAAAATTTTCTATTTTGATGTTTATTGTTTGCTTGATCTGGGGTCTACCCTTTCTTATGTTACCCCTTATGTGGCTGTGCATTTTGATTTTTGTCCTGAAAGTATTTCTGACCCCTTTTCTATGTCTACTCTAGTGGGTGATTCTATTATGACTAGAAAAATCTATAGAGGTTGTGTGGTGTCTATCTTTCATAGGAAGACATTGGTGGATTTGATAGAGTTGGATATAGTGAATTTTGATGTTATATTGGAGATAGATTAGATTCATTCGTGCTATGCTTTTCTAGATTATAGGAGCTGAAAGGTCAGTTTTCACTTTTCTAATTAACCAGTAATAGAATGGGAGGGGAGTTCCTTCGTACCCAAAGAAAAGTTTATTTCTTATCCTAGAGCCTAGAAATTAATTTCCAAAGGGTGTCTATATCATCTAGTTCGGGTTAAGGAATCTGACTCTGAAAGTCCTTTTTTGCAATCTATCCTAGTGGTTAATGAATTTCTCAAAGTATTTCCTGATGATCTTTCCAGAATTCCTCCCAATAGGAAAATAGATTTTGGGATTGATCTTCTACTAGACACTCATCCTATTTATATTCCTCCTTATAGAATGGCCCCGGCTAAACTAAAGAAGCTTAAGAAGCAGTTGAAAGATCTTCTTGATAAAGGGTTCATTCATCCTAGTGTTTCTCCGCGGGGTGCTCCTGTTATTTTTGTGTGAAAGAAAATGGGTCTCTTTGGATGTGTATTTATTACCATTAGTTGAATAAGGTGACAGTTAAGAATAAGTATCTCTTCCTAGGATTGATGACCTCTTTGATCAGCTTCAGGGTGCTAGGTATTTTTGAAAAATTAATCTTCGTTCGGGTTGTCATCAATTGAAAATTTAGGAGGTTGATATTCCCAAGACTTTTTTCTGAACCCGGTATGGTCCCTATGAGTTTTTAGTTATGTCATTTGGATTGTATAATTCTCTAACTACATTCATGGATCTTATGAATTGGGTTTTAGGTAATTTCTAGACTTGTTTGTCATAGTTTTCATTAATGACATCTTGGTGTATTCTAAGCATTAGGTGTATCATGCCAAACACCGACGAGTTATGTTGCAAACCCTTAAGGATCAGAAGTTATATGCTAAATTTTTTAAGTATCAATTTTGGTTGAATGTTGTGTCTTTTCTTGGGCATGTAGTTTCTAGTGAAGGGATCCAAGTGGATCTATAGAAAAGTGAGATAGTGATGAAGTGGCCTACACTCATGACTCTAACCGACATTAGGAGCTTCTAGGGCTTGGCTGGGTATTATCAGAGGTTTGTGGAGAGTTTCTCATCTATTGCTGCTTCGTTGACGAAGTTAACTCAAAAAAAGGTTAAGTTTTTATGGTCCAGTGCTTATGAGGGTAGTTTTGAGAAGTTGAAGAATAAGTTGAGTTCTACTCCAATTTTGACCCTACCAGTGGGTACTAATGGTTTGTTTTGTATTTTGTAATGTTTCTCGTGTAGGACTGGGTTTGTGTTTTGATGCAGCATAATAAGGTTGTAGCCTATGCTTCTTGGTAGCTTAAGGTTCATGAGAGGAATTACCCGACTCACGATTTAGAGTTGGAGGCTGTGGTTTTGCTTTAAAAATTTGGCACCATTATCTGTATGAGGTGTATGTGGATATCTATTTAGATTATAAGAGCTTGCAGTATGTGTTCATGTAGAAGGAGTTGAGCCTTAGTAAGAGGAGGTGGTTTAAATTGCTTACGGATTATGACATAAGTCTTCACTACCATCCAGGTAAAGATAACATTGTTGCTGATGCTCTTAGCAGGGTGTCTATGGGAAGCTTATCCCATATTGATGATAAGAAAAGAATATTGGTAAAGGATATTCACATATTATCTAACTTAGGAGTTCATCTTTTGAACTCTGAGGATGGGGAAGTTATGGTTCAGAAAGTGGTCAAATCATCTCTTGGTGCCGAGGTGAAGAAGAAGTAGGCTTTGGATCCCATACTTGTACAGATTAAGGATGATGTGGGTTAACAAAAGGTTATGGCATTTAAGATTGGGGGAGATGGTATTTTGAGGTACCAAGGTAGGTTGTGTGTTCTTGATGTTGATGGGTCGTGGAAAAGGATATTGACTGAGGCTAATAAGTCTAGGTATACAATTCCTACAAGTTCGACTAAGGTGTACCATGATTTGAAGAAGATCTACTAGTGGAACACTATGAAGAGGGATATGGCAAATTTTATGGCTAATTGTAAGGTTTGTTAGCAAGTTAAGGTTGAGAACTTAAGGCCTAAGGGTATATCTCAAGAGATATAACTGCCTATGTGGAGGTGGGAGATAATCAATATGGATTTCATTATGGGTCTTCTATGGTCTCACAATCAGTATGATTCAATTTGGGATATTATGCATAGGATGACTAAGTCTGCTCACTTTTTGCCTATGAGGACTAATCACTCAAGACAGGATTATGATGAGTTATTCATTCAGGAGATTGTGAAGTTGCATGGTGCACTGGTGTACATAATCTCATACTGAGGTACACAATTTTATTCTCACTTCTGGCACTCATTTTTGAAAGGTTTGGGTATGGAGGTGAACCTTAGGACTATTTTCCACCCTCAAATAGATAGGCAAGCAAACCGTACTATTCAGACTTTGGAGAATATGTTAAGGTCTTGTGTGACTGATTTTAAGGGAATTTGGGTTGATCATTTTCCTCTTATTGAGTTTGTGTATAACAATAGTTATCATTCGAGCATTCAGTTGGCTTCTTTTGAATCTCTTTATAGAATGAGGTACAGGTCCCCTATTGGATGGTTTGAGGTCGGTGAGATGAGGTTGTTTGGTATTGACTTGGTTCATAAAGACATGGAGAAGGTGAAAGTGATTAGAGAAATACTTAATACTTCTCAAAGTTACCAAAAGTTTTATGCGGATGTGTCGTGAAGAGAATTGGATTTTGAAGTAAATGATTGGGTATTCTTGAGGGTGTCTCCTATGAAAGTAGTCATGAGGTTTGGGGAGAAGGGGAAGCTTATTTCTCATCACGTTGGCCCCTACCGAATAATATTGAGGAGAATTGGGAATGTTGTATTATGAGTTGGATTTTCTCGCGAGTTTGGGTTTCATTCATTCCAAGTTTCATATGTCTATCCTGAAAAAGTATATGGATGATCCTTCTTTGATAGTGTCTGTTGAGGATGTTGGTGTTACGGGTTCGTTATCTTATGAGGAAGTCCCGGTGGAGATATTGGATAGGCAAGTTCATAGATTGAGGACCAAGGATGTATCTTCAGTGAAGTTTCTTTGGAGAAGCCAAAAGGTAGAATAAACTACATGGGAAGAAGAGGAAAATATAAGGGAAAAATACACATTCTTGTTCCCCAGGTTGGATGGAAGTACTTAAAGTACGAGTTTCATTTTCCTCTTGTTATTTTTTGAGTTTGTCATTTGAATCTGGTGTATTCTTGCTATTCTCGTGCAAAAAATGTCCAAATCCATCATTCGGGGATGAATGATCCTAATAGAGGGATAATGTAAGATCCTTAAAATTTCCATTATTTTAATTATGACTGTTCAGAATGCGTAATATTGATTTTTTGACTTGAATTGTGTTTAGGGGTGTTAAAAGGGTGTTTGGGGAAAGTTTTAAAATTTTCAAAAGAGGTTTGGGGTCATTTTGTGACCCCGAGGCAGTGAAGGTCAGTGATATTGCTGTGTCACAAAGGTTACCCTCCATGATATTGGCGTGGCATGCAGAATAACCTTTGTAATAACGACGTGCCACGATATAATGAAAATTCTGTGCAGTTTTATTTTTATTCACTTGGGATATGGGGCTTTTGGTCTTTTTACCCCCTTTTATGACTTTTAAACATAAAATAGTCTCATTCTCATCAGTTTTCAAGGATCAAATCTCTCTATTTCACTCCCAAACACAAAACCGAAGAACATTCAAGGGTTTCACTGGGCTCCACACTGGGCTACAAACTTCTAATTGATTTCAAATTCTTGTGTGTTTTAGACATGTATCTCTTCCCTAAATTAATTTTATACAAAATCATATGTTTAATTATTGGGTTTTAAATCTGGGTTGAGGGATTTGGAATGGTTGTCTTATGAATTGAGTTTTCATGGTTTTGAATTGGTTGTTTACGATTTATTTCTCATGATTTTGAACCAAATAAATGCATGGGTGTGGGAATTGGAATGAGGAACATGGGTTTCCCCAAATTTTATGGATTAATGGTTTGAAATTATCTTTAACCTCAACCCAACTTGTGAAATTGGTTTTGAAAAATGGATATATACATAATCTACTTCACTTTTAAAAAACCTTGCATTGCATAAAAGTTAATGGAATATAAATTAATTTTGAAAGGCCTTGGTGGCCATGGATTGATTTTAAATTGGAAACTTTGGAGTCAATTTGGCTAATTGATTTTGGAATGGCATAATGGAATTGGCTTGCAAGCTTAAACTTTAATCGGTATGATGATACCAACAGTAAATGCCTAATTAAAAGACTTCATAATTGATGGATGAGAATGTATGTAAATGGTTTTAATTTGGGCTTAATGGGGGTTGTGTAGCTCACTGTGGAAGGTGTAGGTCCAAGGGATCGATACTAGAAACCACGTTTGCCAGCGTGGGAGTCTTTATGATCGTGTGCAAATGGTTGGAGCCTCAGTGAATTCGGCATTTCCTTGGATTTTTTCGTTTTGTATGACTAACACGTACTGGGGCCCTTTCAGTAAGGGGAGCTGAACCCATATATCCCATGGGCCCCCTTAGGATAGATAGATCTATAATGACCAGGATAAAGATTTTAAATCTCATTCTTAAACCTAGTTCCCTATCCCAATGTCTTATATATGTATACATTAATGTATGTATGTGGTTTTGACTGATTTTGGACATGGCATTTATTTTATCACTTTTCCTAAGTTGCACGATAGTGCTTATCCCACTGACCATTTTAGGATGCTACATTATTTCATAATAGGGTCCGAAGATACTTTTTTACCCCTGTGCAGCGTTAGGTAGGTTAGCACGTCTGTCGAGTTGCTATGAAGTGGTGATGCTCCATCCTTCAAAAGGCATTATCATTTTCATATTCTTTTATTTTTGACTTTGTACTTTTGGATTCTTTTGGTTATTATCGGGCATGTACCGACCTATTTGGTATTCTGATTTTAGAGGCTATTGGGGACAGATGTGGGTTTGTTGGATATTGTTAACTCCTAGTTTTCTTAGAGTTATCAGTTCTTCATTTATTACTATGTTAATTGGATTCCACATTATCTTTAAAGTTATTTTTGGTTCTCATGAGGTTAGGCGATGGGGATGGTCTCCATTCCATAATGGACTTGAGATACCCATCACTGCCAGACCCTGGTTTAGGTAGTGACAAATTACAAGTCAGGAGCCTACTTGAAGAATAGAGTGAAGATTTTCAAGTTCAAGTCAGAAGTGTTAGGCTGGAGAATAGGTCAATTTTCAAGTTCCTCTCTAATACCAAGAGCTGACAAGGAGAAATATTTCATTTTTTAAGTTCAACTAAAAATAAAAATTATCTCACCACTTGAGAAGTCATGAAGCTTCAAGTCAAGATTCCATAAAAGTTGCATAGATAGGATATCTCACTTGTATCTTAATTTTCAATATTTATTTTTCATTTGGATGTAAAAGCTGAAGCCGTGAAATGGAGACTCGATGGAACCTCACTCGACCTCTAACTCATCGTCTTACTATTTCACCTTATTAAACTACAGGCGACCTGATTTTCTTATAACCCGAGTTATGCATGCGATCCAAAACCAGGACTCGATCGCATCCCCGTTTTCTTTCATCTACCCTTTTAAATAATTGGAGTGTCAAAACTTATTTCATTGTCTATGTCTTTTTATGAAAACATTTCGTGTTTTCAAACAAAGAGCGGCTAATGTAGACACTCAATTTTGACCCTCCCCTAACTTTTACCTATTTTTAGCATAAAAAATTTATTTTTTGTTTGATATTTTTTTTCAGATTTTATTTTTATTTTTAGTAAGCTTTATTTGAAAAATTGTGATTTTTTTTAATTTAAAAATAGAGTTATATTTTAAAATATATTTTATTTTATTTTATTTTTATTTTTTAATTAATAATTTTTTTTTTCAAAAATATGTTTTCTTTTAATCTATAATTTAGTAAATAAGCTAGTAATTTTTTTATTCTCTTAGTTATCTTTTATTTTAGGCTAATTATAAACTTTTCTTACATTTTATTAATATAAAAATAATTATGTAATATTTTTAGAATTTTTGTTTAATCTTCCAAATGAAAAAAAAATCCTAAAACTACCCAACTCCCCCAAACTCGCACACTCCAATTTCCCCTAAAGCCACCCCCACCGCCACACCCCATGTTTCCCACATCACCAAGACATACCAAAAAAAAAGGAGACAGATAAAGAAGAAAGAAACCAAGAGTGGACATACAAACAAAAGTAAAGGAAAAAATATTTGAAAACTTTAGAGAATTCTCCCAAGTCACATGAAAATAATATGACAGTGATTCGAAGCTAAAAGAATAGTAGAAATACTAACCTTTTTCCATTGAAATAACTGAATCAAGGAAATTAAATCTTCTAAGTCTTGATTCTGCTCTTAATTATTTCTTCTCTGGGATGGACAGAAAGGGAAAAAATGCGTTGTATCTGACTTAGGGACCAATCCTTATATAGTTGCCTAAGCACGTTTCAGTTGAAAAGATACCTTTATAGGAAAGGTGCCTTTTCTAGAAAGGTGTCTTTTAGGAGAGGTGCCTTTTCAGGAAAGGTATCTTTTCTATAAGTTTCCATCAAACTTTAGAAAAGGTCTGTAGACTTTTTATAATTTCAATTAAACCCATATTAATATATATTTACTATTTGGTCGAAAAACTTTAATACTTTATTAAATCATAAATTGGGATTCTTAATAGATAGCATATCTATGTATAGTATATTAATATGTGAGTCCATAAAATAGAAATTCCTAACAATCTCCCACTTGGACCACATATAATTCTGAATAGTCACACACAGATGAAACCTTAGTGCGCACAAACTTTTTTTTCTCTTGATTTAAATATCTCAAACTAATTTGGTCCATCGATATTATCAATATAGGATCAAAGCGGTATTCATAAATATATTTGAAACTAAATCCATCACTGGTCATAAGAATCAGCAATACCAATGACATAGATCAGATATGGAAATTGCATGTATAATGATCTAAGTTATGCCTATTCTCAAATGATCCTACCTTATGACTTTAACAGTCCAAAATCACTTTCTTATACCTTATGCAAAATTACAATAGAAAGTTAATACATTTATGTTTTATAGTTATTAACAGACACATAAATTCATAGATTTCACAAAACTTGAGTCTGTACGGAAATTAAACTTTAAAAATTCAATAACATAAATAAAATAAAAAACAACGACTAAAATGGATCATCATCAAATTTAATAACATCCATATGAGCCACATGCCTATGAAACACTTTAGGTGGAAAACCTGTTGTGAGCGGATCCGCAGTCATCAAGTTTGTACTAATATGCACAATCAATAGAAGACGACTCTGAACCCTTTCTTTCACAACCAAATACTTAATGTCTATATGCTTTGACTTTGACGAACTTCAGTTGTTCTTTGAATATAAATCAACAGACTTGTTATCACGATAAATTTTTAATGGTCTTTCTATGCCACCAACTCTTTGTATTCTAGTGATAGAATTTCTTAGCCATATTCCCTGATTTAATGCTTCATAGCAGGCCACAAATTTGGCTTCCATTGTAGAAGAAACTATTAATGCTTGTTTCACACTTTTCCAAGAAACAACTTCTCCATCCATTATGAAAACATAATATAATATAGATCTCCTACTATCAAGAAATCCAACAAAATCTGAATAGAAATACCCTACATTCTCTAAATGATTTGACCTACGATAAGTTAGCATGTAATCTTTAGTTCTTTGAAGATACCTCATAACCTATTTTGCAGCATTCTAATGATCGATTCTCGGATTACTTAAATATCACTGCAACATTCCCCCTAAGTACACAATATCTGGATGCGTACAAACTTGTACATCCATGAGACTTGCCACTACTGATGCATATGAAATTTTATCCATCTCTTTCTTCTTTATATCCAAATTTGGAATTGGCACAAAATAAATGCCATTTGATGATGAGCAGCTAAACTACGAGGGACCAGGTCCCTGGACATGCAAAGTACAGTATAGTTGGCACGCCCCTTCTGAACAATTTTGTCATCTTGCGTAACAAACTTGAAGGTGTTATATTGTGCTATTTTGTATTGACTTGGAAAACTGGTCCAATGATATTTCAAGCCCTAATCATCACCCATCTATAAAAGAAAATAGATGCTTCTTCAATAATTTGTTTTACACAAATCCAAAGAGTGAAGAGAGGCAAAAAAAACCTCTTTTCAACACAGCTCAAGTTCTTAGCCTTATGAGTGCTTAAATTGTAATAGTTCTTGAGTGAGTAATGAATTGTAACTAAACTACTCAACTTATAAGAGTATTAATTTCCAATTGAGTGCTCCTTAGATAGAGTGGCCTAAGATTGAGATTGATTAGAGCTAATCAGTGTAGATAAGAGTCCTTGGTAGAGTTACCAAGATGATTTGATACTAGAGTTACTTCCAGCGCAAGGATCCTAGAGCTAGGATGAAATATAGATTGTAATAAGGAGGTTGATTATAGTGAATTTCGTTGGTGCTTGTGAGGGAAAGCCATGGTTTTTTCCATTCTGGGTTTCCATGTAAAAATTCTTTTGTCTTTTACTCTTTTTACACTGTGTTTAGTTTTCCTGCACTCTATTATTTGGTTACATGTGTTTGATTCTGAGGGACCTGGTCTATTACTATGTGGTGCAACCCGCAAGGGTTCAAAAAATTGGTATCAGATCCTGGTCACTCTAAAAGGTACATACCTAGAGTGTCTTGGTTTGCATGGCTACTTCAAATAATCTAGAAGAAAGGAAATCTACGACTAGACTGCCAAGATTCAATGGACAGTATTATAGGTGGTAGAAAACTAGGAAGTTTGACTTCATTATGGTTGGATATAGTGAACTAATGGACATAATCCTTAATGGTCCTCATGTTCCTGTAAAAGAAGTCAAATAAGAAGATATTACATAAATGATCATCAAATGCAGAAAGGAGTTCAATAAAGAAGATAGAAGAAAGATTGAGAAAAACTATAAGGCTAAAAAATTATTGGACTGTGGAATAGGGCTTGATGAATATAACATAATCTCAGCTTGTGAAAATGCCAAGGAGATCTGGGAATTCTTGAGAACTGTACATGAAGGTACTAATAGTGTGAATGATTCAAAAGTAGACATGCTGACTACCCAGTATGAAACCTTCAACATGAAAGAAGAAGAAACTATCTAAGAAATGCATACAAGATACACTTCTATCACATATGAGCTTCATTTCTTAGGAGAAGTGATTCTAGTGTATAAGCAAGTAAGATAGATTCTTGGTGTTATTCCTAAGTCTTGGGAAAGCAATTAAGATGCCATTACTGAAGCAAGAAATCTGAAGACACTCATAATGGATGAACTCATTGGAAATCTGAAAATCCATGAGCTCAAGAATAAGTAAGATATGGAGAAAAATGATGCAAGATGAGAAATATCCCTAGAATTGAAGGTGGCCTTAAAATATGATCCAGTTGATGATGTAGACACTAATGTTCCCAATTTGACAAATAGGATTGTCAGATCCATGAAAAGGAGTGATCAGTTCCAAAGAAAAGGAAAAAATACGAAAGTATGTTACAAATATAGAAGTCCTAAGAATTTTATCAAGGACTGTCCTATGCATAAACTGGATCATCAGGATTACCTTAAGGCAGATGGTGACAAAGGAAAAATCAGGGACTAGGTCCCTGACAACACAAGAAGGAAGGCTGCAACTGAATATGCAGTAAAGCGAGCCTTGGCAGCATGAGGAGATTTCTCTAGTAAATCAAATGAGGATAAGATGTCTGGAGATGTGTCTACCCAAGATATGGAAGATAGCCTAGTTATCTATGATTCCTTATTGGCTTTCATGGAAAACACATATAATGAAGAAGAATATGAGTTAACTCTCACTGATATAAAAGAAAGTTTAGATAACTACTCTGCTAGAAAGATAAAAAGGCCTGTAATTCTATTGATAGATTCTAAGGGTGAACTATCTGATAAGAAGAATGCTTTGGAAGAGAAGACAGAGAATCAAGTGCTTGAGTTAACTATATTAACTCTTCAGATATATAAAACAGAAAAAATATCCACTAAATTGAAATCTAAGTATCTAATTGTATGTGTCTTCGAAAGAAGTGAAGTGACCTAGATGACAAAGGAAAGAGAGAAGCTTCTTGGTTTTAAATTAATCTTGAAGAAAGGTTGAAGGATTCTCAAGAATATATTATGGAAGCACTACACAGGAATAAAGAGCTAGAGAGGGACCTAGTATGCTTAAAAGAACAGTTGAACAAATCTCTTAAATGGACTACCTCCTCACAGATCATTTCTAATCTGACCAGTCAAAATGTCAATGATGGTAAAGGTTTGGGATATCAAGTAGAGCTCCAAATTATTGAGTCTAAAAGAAAGGCTACTCATTATGTTAGAAGCAAAGCGCACAAACTCCTATACACTCACTGTGGAAGAGATGGACATTTGAAAGGAAAATGTTAGTCTTGGCTTAAGGATAAACAGAAGAGTATAGAATATATTTAGTGGGATAATGGACAGGGCTTCAAGTCTCTAAAAATGATGAAGAGGAGCTCAACGCTGCCTAGATGGGATAAGAAGAATTTGATCATACCATTATCCTCCTAATGGGAATTCAAACTTAAGTGGGTTCCCAAATATAACTTGTGATCACAACTTTAGGCATGGGAAGGGGATACAGTAAGAAATAGTACGTTGATTGAAAGAGTTCAAAGATCAATGATGAAAGGTTTGATTGTGTTATCTCTCTCTCAAGACACTTCAGGTGAAGGTGTCTTATTGTGAAAATTTGATCTCAAGGACCTAGTCCTTGGCATTTGTGAAGCTTATGTTCAAAAGAAAGCCCTAGAAGAACCTCAGATTTGATGAATGAAAATGCTCTGGAGAATGAATTAAAAAAGAAATTTGTGGAATAATGAAAGGAGTACTTGTAGTTCTTGATTAGTCAGGAAAATTATTGATTCTTAGTGATGAGATGATGAGGAAAGAGGATGAAAGATGCGGATAAGTTTTGATTCTCAGGGACATGGTCCCTAAGAAATTCATCTTAGAAGGAGAAAGCTTTAGCAACTTGAACAGAATCAAGTTTGAGGACTTGGTCCCCAAACATTCTTTGGGAACAAGTTCAGAGATAAAAAGAGTGAGCGAGAATTGGAGCATGATGAAGACTTAGCCAAATATTTTAATAGTTTTTTCTTCCAAAATTAGCTATGTTCAGAAGTCAGGTATCCTCAATAAAGTGGGTGCATTTTATTCTAACTTAGTACTATACCCTTGCAAGTATGCATCCATGGGAAAAACTTAGAAAGTGGAAAAAAGTGACAAGAACATACTTGAAGGTTCATTGAATAAAGAGGGATCTGATCTTATCTTACAAGTTAGTATCACTAAAATATGCTTTAATAATCATAAAATATACTGCCTGAAAAAGCCATGTATCTTTTCCTTCCCTCATAAAGGCCGTTAATTCATTTGCAAAGTGAAGAGTCACTCTTATGAAAGACAAACATTTCATTCTCTAATAACAACGGTCACCACTTCAAATTGCTAAAATGGGCTACTTCCCAATCAGGGTCTCCACTCATCACTCATTACTTCCACTAAACCAAACTAATCTTTTTCATTCTTCTTCCCCTAGAAAATAAAATCGTATATGCCCTCATCAAATATCTTGATCCTTCAACAACCAAAATCATAAAAACTTCATCTTAGTTCCTCTAAGTCAAAGTTTGGTAACCCTAATGGAATGAGGTAGAAACACATAAGCTGAGAAAAAAAAAAAAAAGCCTCTGAGGGACCTGGTCCTAGGAAGAAAAAGTTACTACTGAAAGGATAGAGGCAAGTAATAAGAACAGAGGATGAGATAAACAATATGGTTAGTTAAAAAGGGATTAAAATATTGATGACTTAGAAATTTCTCCCAAGTAAGAACTCTTGATTCCAAAATATGTGAGGAACAAAAGACATGATATGCCATACGGGTACTCCTCAACAAAGTATTTGATCACTTTAAGGTACTTGGGAAAAGGAGATCACATGGGACAGCCAAGCTGATATTCAGATTGAATAAAACTTATGAAAAATATATGTCAATTATCTAAATTACTAGCTATTTAAAAGAAGTTGCGAATGGAAATAGAGGAGTTAAGAAACAAGTCAACTATCAAGGATTCTGGATTAAATATATTTGACATCGTTGATTCAAAGGTTATCCTCTGAAGGACAAAATGTCATTGAAGATCATGCAGTTGGAAATGCAAAACTCCAAGCAAAAATGGCCAAACTGAATACTGAAGTGAATATCCTTACCAAACAATTGATGGATACTTACATTACTATAGATGAGAGAATGGAGTAATGTTTAAGTCTTTTTCACCCAATCATCCTTCTCCCTGAGTTCTGTTATCCTCATTTCCTCATCAACCTTGTGTCAGTTCCACATCCTGAATCTCATTATGGCTTTTAAAGATAGTAATCTTATGATGATTATTTTAGCTTATTGTACTGGTACTGACTATTATGAGTGAATGAATTTTTAGTTTGTGTATCTCATTTGTCTCCTTATTTTAGAGTTTTTCTATATGTTAGTGTTGCCTAAGTGGCTATGATTTAACTAATTTGTGCTTATCTTTACTCTTAGTTTACTGTTAATTCTTTTTAATGATGCCAAAAAGGGGAATACTGATTTCATATGTAGTAGGGACCAGGTAAATTGAGATACAGACCTGAAGAGAGTCATACTGATATGGGGGAATGTGTAAATGTAAAGACACCAAATAAAATGAATGTTCACAATGATATGGGAAAGCTTTTTGCTGTAAAATGACAACAAGGGACCAAGTCCTTATGGTGCATGGTAGAGAAAGCATGACGATAGGGGGAATATTCATCTTTATGTGGTAATCACTCTAATTAAATATGATGCATATACACTACTACTCAAATTGTATGGTTTGATTTTTCATCATCAAAAAGAGGAAAAATTGCGATATGTAGTATTTAGATGAGCAGTTAAACTAAGAGGGACTAGGTCCCTGGATGTGCAAAGTACAGTACAGCTGGTACGCACCTTCTGCATAATTTTTTATCTTGTGTAACAAACTTTACAGGTGCTATTTTGTGCTATTTTGACTGACTTGGGAAGCTGTTCCAATGATCTTTCAAGCCCTAATCATCACCCACCTACAAAAGAAAAGAGATACTTCTTCAATAATTAGTTTTTCACAAATCCAAAGAGTGAAGAGGGACAACAAAAACCCCATTTAAACACTACTTACGTTCTTAACCTTATGAGTGCTTAAATTGTAATAGTTCTTGAGTGATTAATAATTGTACTTGAAATACTCATCTTATAAGAGTAGTATTTTCTAGTTGAGAGAGTGCTGCTTAGGTAGAGTTGCCTAAGATTGAGACTAGTTAGAGCTAGTCAATGTAGAAAAGAGTCCTTGGTAGAGTTACCAAGATGAACTGATAGTAGAGTTATTGATAGTGCAAGGAGCCTAGATTTAGGCTGAAATCTAGATTGTAATCAGGAGGGAGATTATAGTGGATTTCGTTGGTGCTTGTGAGGGCAAGCCATGGTTTTTTCCATTTTGGATTTCCACGTAAAAATTCTTGTGTCTTTTACACTTTCTGCACTGTGTTAAGTTTTCCTGTGCTCTATTATTTGATTGCCTATGTTTAATTCTGAGGGATTTGGTCCCTTACTGTGTGGTGCAACCCCCAAGGGTTCAACACTAAACTTATCACCTTTTGTTATGGGTGTATCTCTTGGGGCATAATTTTGCATGCCAAATATACTTAGTACCTTATCAATATAAATATTTTGCGATACTTCAAGAATATTTCTAGTGTGATCCCTATAGATCTATATACCTAGAGCAAAAGATACTTCACCAAGATATTTTATTTCAAATTTGCTGGATAGAAACTTCTTAGTTTCATGCAATAAACCTACATCACTGCTTGCCAGTAGAACGTCATCTACATATAGCACAAGGATAGCTATTTTTCTTGAAATTAACTTGAGATATATGCACTAATTAACAGTGTTTCACTTCAAATCAAAATAGGTTATCACCTGATAAAACTTCTGGTACCATTGACAGGATACCTTTTTTAAATCATATATGGACTTCTTAAGTTTACATACAAGGTGCTTTGAATCTTGAGACTCAAAGGTTTATGGATTCACCATGTATATCATTTCTTCAATGTCTCCATTGAGAAATGCAGTCTTTACATCCATTTGATATATCTATAAGTCATAATGAGCTACAAGTGTCATAATGATTCTAAAAGAGTCTTTCGATGATATTGTCAAAAAGTTTCTTTAAAATCTATACCTTTCTTTTGAGTGAATCCCTTGGTAACTAGGCATACTTTTTATCTTTCAAAGTTACCTTTCAAATCATGTTTGGTTTTAAAAATTCATTTAAAACTGATTGGTTTTGATCCTTGTAATAACTCGACAAGATCTCAAACACCATTGTCTTTCATACACTTCAAGTCATGTTTCATGGCTTTGATTCATTTCGAAGAATTTCAACACAATTTCACTTGACTAAAAGTTATAGGATCATCTTATGATCCCATTTCAAAATCATGTTCTTGAAGATAAACAACATAATCTTCCGAAATTCCGTTTCTTCTTTCTCATCTAGATCTTCTTTTAGGCACTTCAACTTGAGGTTATTAAACCTGAGGTAATATCATTTTGTTTTCTTGATAATACTTATTTACAAGTTTAAACACATTTGGTAATGTAATCTAATCATTTTTACTAGAATCAATATTATCAGATTCCTCTTCAAAAACAATTTATTTTTTTGATTACTCCCACTATAACTAATATTCTCAACAAATTTGGCATTTTTTGTCTCGAAAAAGGATCTATTCTAGAAGTCACAAAACTTAAAACTTCTCAATTATTCCGAGTAACCCACAAAGTAGCAACTAACAGTTCTTGAATCTAACTTCTTTTCATTAGGTTTGTAAGGCCTTGCTTTGGCTGAACATCCTAATACATGCAAATGCCTAATATTACGTATTTTACTAATCCACAACTTGTATGGGGCCTCAGCTACTACTTTTGTAGGAATTCTGTTTCGTATATAAACTTCAGTCTTTAATTATTCTCCCAAAGTAACTCAAGTAAAGAAGAATGAGTAATCATACTTCTTACCATATCCTTAAGAGTTTGGTTTCCTCTCTAAGATACACCGTTTTGAATTGGTGTACCCAATATGGTGTACTGAGGTACAATCCCACACTCTATCAAATACTTTATAAAAGGTCATAGACGCTGTTTACCTAATCTATTGTATCTTCCATAGTATTCTCCTCCATGGTTAGTCTTGACATCCTTTATTTTCTTGCCTAATTGAGTTTCAACTTCACCCTTAAAAATTTTATAAACATCAAAAGATTATGTCTTCTCATGAATTAAATAGAGATATTTGTAACGGGATTAGTCATCTATATAATTAATAAAATATTATTGATCATTCTATAAAGACATAGGGAACAAACCACAAATGTCGGTATGTATCAACTCTAAAGGTTCTTTACTTCTATAAGAACCTTTTTTCCTTAATATTAATTTTTTTTCTCTTAATACATTCTATACAAAATTCAAAATCCGACAAATCAAGGAAATTAAGAGTTCCTCCTGACACAAGCTTTTGAATCCTTTGTTTACAAATATGACCCAATCTCTTATGCCATAATATTGATGAATATTCATTTATTAATCTGCACTTAGTACCAAAAGATGTCCAAGCAAGAAATAGAAGTTAAATTCCGTATAAAATATGATACAATAAATGTTTCCTCTAATTCCAAATAAAAAATCAGTATCTAATGGAATTCTAGAGACACCAATAGCCTCCACAGCTGCTTTATTGCCATTGCCTACATAGATATATCTTTCAGTATCAATTGGTGCTTGGCTTCTTAGGCAATCCTGCATAGTATCACTTACGTGAATAGTTGCACCCATATGTATCCACCAAGTGTATCTAGATAGCATAGACAAATTAAATTCTGAACAAACAAAGTTGAGAATTTTACCTTTCTTTTCACGCCAGCTAACACACTTGGAATATTCTTCTTTTATGTGATTAATTTTCTTACAAAGAAATAAGTCTTTGGATTCTCAGACTATGATGTTTCTTCGTCTACAGTTCCTTAGTCCTACTCTTTTTTCTCTTATTTAAAGTGATTTTGGTTCCAGAGATAAATGTCTAATGAGCACTTTCAATCTTCTCTTGTTTCAGTAGGTCCTCTTCTTGCACACATTGAGCTATAAGCTCATTAAAAGTCCATTTCTCTTTCTGAGTATTATATAAAACTTTGAATAGACTAAATTGTGTTGGAAGGGAGATCAAAACTAGATGCAATAATATATAGTCAAATAATTAAAGCTTAAAGGCCCTAAGACATTGCCATAATGTACTCCCTTATATTTTCTTTTTATTTATATCACGTTAAAACTATCTTATTGAGAATAGTACTTGTTTTAGCCTTTTTGTTAGTAGTGAATCGGTCAGCGATTTCTTTTAAGAAACCTTTGGCATCTTTGTTCTCTTTATACCTCCTCTTAAGGATTTAAAAATTGAATGTTGTATCATCATCAAGCTCATGCGATTTGATTGCTCCAATTTCTCATATGCAGACTTTTTTCATTCGAACTAGTTTCATTCAAGTCCACAGGGCGATCAAATCTTGATGCATAATCAATATCCATGCAACCAAGCACAATCATAATGTGTTCTTTCCATTTTTTGAAGTTTGTCTCGTTAAGTACAGGAATATTGTTCATATTGGCATATATAGAAGACAATATACGATGAATAAATAATGCTTAAAACTAACCATCAAATAAATCATGTATATATGAAGATAATCAAATTAAATAAAAATGAAGAAGCATAACAAATAAACTCAAAGCTTCATATTTATCGAACACATATACACAAAAGTGGATCCATCTCAAGATACCTAACACAACATTATAATTTAGTCTTTGAACAGAAATAATGACTTGTAAATGGTACTCTAAAAGATTCTTCATGAATATTGATTGATAAAATGATCTAACAATATGTCTTTCTTTGGACCGACACATTATCAATATGTATTACAAATTTATCACATATTCATAATTATCCATAATCTAACCAAAATAATCTCCTTTGGAATAATTATTTTGCATAGATAAAAACATGCTTACATGTTCAAAGTAAATAAAATCTACACAATAAAGATTACTTTGGTAACTTGAGAAAAATGATGCTATATCGCATATAATCATATAGGACATTCGATCACTTTATTAATTTCTTTAATAAAATCAAAGCAAAACTTGCTTCAAATATGCCATATATTCCAAAAACATTTGTCATATTCAACCTTTTCTTCCTTCTTTCATATGATTTCTAACTACTCAACAAAATAGAATTACAATGATCCTTATATTTGTATGAAAATATGAAAACAATACTGCCTTCATAATTTGAGAGAAAAGGACAAAATATCATGAAAAAAAAAGTTGACAAAGAGTTATCAACATAAAATTAACAATTCTAGATTTTCAAAATAATTTCTTAGCCATCACCTTGACAACGATTTATCCAAAGGTTCTTGTTTCATTGCAGAATTTAATTCATAATATCTTGTTCCATTAAACAACAGAATAAGAGAGGCAGAAAAAATAAAATGAAACAACATCCTTAGAAAAGTTGTTTTTGTGAAAGTGTGTGTCCAATCCCCAAAAAAATTAATATCACATCTAATGATCAAACAAGATCTTACTCTCTGATACCACTTGTTGAAAAACTTTAAAGAATTCACGTAAGATCATATGTAAATTATTAGACAGGGATTCAAAATTAAAAGACTAGTAGGAATACTAACCTTGTTCCTTTGCAATGACTGAATCAAGAAAATTGAATCATCTAAGTCTTGGTACTGCTCTTAATTGATTCCTCTTAGAGATGGACATAAAATAAAAATTTACGTTATATCTGGCTAGCGACCAATCCTTATATAGTCGCCTCAGCGTCTTTTCAGTTTAAAAGGTACCTTTTTATGAAAGGTACCTTTTCTAAAAAGGTGCATTTTAAGGAGAGGTGCCTTTTTAGGAAAGGTACCTTTTTTATAAGTTTCCATCAAACTTCCGAAAAAGTCTATGAATTTACTATGATTTTAATTAAATTCATATTAACAGATATTTACTTTTAGGCTCAAAAACTTTAATACTTTGTTAGATCATAAATTGGGCTTCTTAATAGATAGCATATCTATGTATAGTATATTAATATGTGAGTTCACAAAATAGAAATTACAACAAAAACACTTCGAAATTTAAAGTGAAAAATAGAGAGAAAAAAGGGAACGACAACACCACTCAGAGAAAAAATGAGAAAAAGCAAAACAAGAGCAACACAGAACATAGAGTTCGAGAAAAAAGGAAAAACAAGAAGGAAGAAAAGAGAGAATCAAAGAAACACGAAGTGAGGAAAAAGAGAGTTTTCCAAAGGATTCGTGGATTGGAGCTTGATTTCAGATTTTTGTTCGAGTTCTCGATAATGACGTTTGTGCTTGTATTTTTAGTTAGTTCATCAACAGGTTCTAACTCAATTTCTTTTTTATTTATTTTTGCTATAATTTTATTGAGAATGAAAGCATGAATCAAAGTGTTTAAATAATTTCGTGTATCTCTTGGTTTAAATTTTGATCCTACTATCATTAGTCTAGTTTTAAGAAATACATTTGTTGAAAATTTGTTGTTTCATCACGCATGAATATTCAGTGTTCCGGATGAAATGATGCTTTCAAATAAATATGTTCATTAAGAAAATAAACTATAAATATATAATGAAAGAATATCTTAAATTTAAGAAAAAGTTCAAATCTTATGTATATTCCAACAGAAAGTATTCTTATGTTTATTAGTAATCAAATTTGCTCCTTATAGATAATAACCAAAAATGATGTTTCTTTATCACAAGATTAGGTTGGAGTAATATATATTTTTGATGGTCTAAATATTACTAACATTGTAACAAATAATCCTCCCTTTCGTGTTTATGTTATTCATGTCAACAGCTAAAAAAAATAAGAAGTTATATTTTTAGTAGTTAGGGTTCTTTGAATAAATTAGGTGAGAGGGGAGGGGGTTTAATAATTTGCTAAAGAAGGAAACCCATCCTTAAAAGAAAAAATACTATTTAATACTTACAAAACAACAAGTTGTTTATCATTAATTATGTGTTAAAAATATTACTTGAAAAGATTATACAAGTGCGTACCTTACACTGTTCCATTCTAACACCATGCATTTCAATGCTATATTTTCTCATGAAATCTGAAAGTTGCATTTTAGTCGTCTTACGTGTTTGGTTGTTATCCGTTTAATGTTTGTTTATAAGAGTCAAGTTGGATCAATAAATAATACTTTTAGTAAAATTTTGACTGCTTTGAGGAGCGTAAGTGGGGCTATTGTACATGAGGATAAGGTTTGAATTTAGTGTAAGAAGTTTAAAAATGTATAATTAGTTACTGCTCCCTATCTTTTAATAAATTGAATAGAACGTACAAGATTTCATAAATCACATAAGAAAGGCAGAACATTAAAAAATGTATAGAAAAATGAGCCTTGGGTTTAGATATTAAATGATAGAGTTTTTAAAGTTTTATGTTCAAATATAAAAAGTAGAAAAGAATGAATGTTAAAAGTTCATTTTATGAATTATCAAGATGATATAAAAGGAGAAGAAAAATCAACCGCAAGAAGTAACTGAAATAAGTGACAAAATAGTAAAAGAGAAAAATGTATTTAACATAATATATTAAGGTTGATTATGTGTGTGGTTATGCTTCTTGGTCAACTTATGTAATTATAAGGCTCCATGTGTGATTACACTCCTCAATAAAAAATATGTCACATTTTCTCTCATAGTCCTTAAGTAAATAAAGCCACTAGTCAAATATAATTCATTCAAGAATTAATTTAACCAAGACTTAAGTCATTGAAGAGACTATTCTAGAACCATGGGACTCGAGGGGTGTCTTACACCTTCTCCTCGGTCAACAAAATTTCTTATCCGAATTTTATTGTTTGCAAACCAAAAATTAAAGAGTCATTTTCTTTTGACTTGAGATTCAATAAGGTGACTTGGAACACTATAACTCAATTCCAAATGGCGACTTTGTAAATAAATAATCCCTATTTGAAATCGCCATTTTAATTGAAAAAAATCCTTCAACCCTCTCCGAAAAGGAGTGTGACACCTACAACCCATAGGTCACCTCGTGGGGTGGTACTAGCTCTAGTTTTCTAAACTGTTTAGGAGAGGTTCTTAGATGTATCTATAAATAGCCTTTGGATGTTTTACTATAAATGTACACACTATATACCCTTTTGACATTATTTTGAATTCTGAGATACATTATGATCTTGGAATTATTGTTCTTGGTTTTTAGGGTTTACAATTAATTTGAGATTTTGAGTTTTCATTCTTATTCTTTGTAATTTCATTCGTATGTTTTCATCAATGAAATATATGTGTGTTCTTACAAACATGAGAATCTAAACTTCATAACTAGAATTGTGGGAACCTTGATGAATTATCAAAGCATGTTAAGTATGAAGTCATTCTAAATTGGTGTTCTTGAATGTATTGGAATTTACTTCGCTTTGATTTTTTTTAAAGGTTGCAATAGAGGGGTAGAGATTAGGAAAAGGAGATCACAACAATAATTTGAAGCTACCAGTCTTCCTCTAATTAACTTGAGACCGAAAGAAGGTAGTTAATCTGAGATCAAGAACAACAATTAGTAATGCAACATGATGAGATCTAGAGGAGATGAGTCAAATTTACTTAAATGAAGGTCGAGAGACTTAGGTAATACATAATTTGTTAGATTTTGCATGCAAGACACCGATAGTTTGAAAATGATGAATAGTCTATGAAGTTAAGAACTTAAGGGGTACACATCCTAGTGATCGTCTTATATTGATAACAATCCTAATTGCGTAGCATCATTACTTTTACTCTTACTTTTACACCCTCCCCCTTTACTTTATGCACTTTCCAATTACATCAACAAACTCATGATAGATTTTTGACCTATTCCTCGTAAGATCGACCCCAACCTGGTTGGATTCTATATTTGATAAGAGACCTCTTTATACTTTCTTTAAGGTATAATTTGGGTGACATTAGTTACTAATTTTTAGTTTATACTCTTTTGAAGGTATAATTTGGGCGACATTAGTTACTACCTTTTAGTTTAGTCTGTATGGTATTATCGTATATCTCTCTCTTTCTATATCTATTCATATTATATATGTATCCTTTAGCCTTGAATTACTACTATGAATCCTTCTTTCACTTTTCATTAGTATATTGACTAGTGATATATGGTAATTCACTTTAGTTTTTAAATAGTGTCTGAAAAATATAATTTACCCTTATTGCCCTATCAACATTAGAATGTTTAGTTTCTTAGATAGCTGTATGTAGTTTATATTTTTGGTTTACTTGTTATTTATACTTACATTATCTTTGGAGCTTATTCAGTTGATGTCTACTTAGTACCATATGTTTGGTACTCATACTATACTTCTACATCCTATAGATCATAGTATGATTTCTCAGAGTTGGCATGTGCATTATGATGAGCAGCTATGGATTAGAGATTTGGGATGAGCTCCTGCGATTCATAGTACTCCTGCTCTCCCTCATATAGATTAGAATTATCTCTAATTATAATTTAAAGATGGTTTGTACATGTACATTTATTTTATATTTCACTTTGTACTCTGATTTTATTTGAAACTCTTCTACTAACTTCACAAGGTCTTGGGGTTGCATTCTATATTAGTCTTATATTTAAATTCATTTCTGCTATCTTCTCTATTTGTCTTGATAGTCTATTACTAGCCGTTTCTGACTATAGGTTGGCTTACATACTAGTGAAAAAGAGTAGGTGTCATAATGACCTGAGAAAATGAGTTGTGACAAATTAGTATGAGAGCCTACGTTTATTGTTGTATTGGTATAAGAGCAAGGTGTCTAGTAGAGTCCTACTGATCGGTATCAAGGTGTCTTTATCCTACATTTGGTAGGCTATAGGATAATCTTAGGAAATTGTATTCTTGACTCTTTTTCATGTGTCTATATTCCGATAAACCTCTAGTACATTCTTTCACTCCATTATTTCCTAGATGCATGGCATGAGGTTATCAATATATGAAGACGGGACTTCAGCGCATGTAATAAGAGTTTTAACTTAGTGTCAGTCTAGGGAGTTAGAGTTTAATATTGAAGATCTTTAGTGTTATCCAGAGGATTTAGGGCTAGCCCAAGATCCAATAGAGTGTGTAACTGTCTCATCCTTTTGGTACCTAGTGTTAGGGATTTCAAGTATTTTAGTGGATCCCTCATAGCCAGAGGTGGTTCTAGGCACATCAAGTGATTCTCAGGCCAAAGTTGGATTTATTGGTATTCAGTAGGGTTTCTTATAGTTTCAAAGTATGAGGTTGTGTTTCTTGTAGGCCTGGCATACTCTTATGTTATTTACTGTAGAGCTGGAATTAGCGTGTGAGTTTATCAAAGGATTAACTTTACAACTCCACCTGGAGATAGAGTATTTAATAGCGATAGGGTCCTTTTTCCCTCAGATAGTTAATCATACGAGGACCATAAATAGGGCATATATTGAGACATATGGAGGTGGAGATAAGAGGCTTTCTCATCGGTACAATGTTAGTTCAACATCGGTACTTAAGGAAGGGGTTCTCCCCACAAAGTTCAACATCACTTACATCCTATAGGGTCTGTAAAGATAGCACCTCAGGATATGGTTGACCATCAGATGGTGGACAGAGTCTTGGTTGGATATCATAGAGAACTCAGTACAGATCTTCAGGCCGTAGCTGCAATTCTGTATCAACAGGTTCAGTACATTAGAGATTTTGAGGGGTATGTTTTGACTATGGAGTGGTTTTTTATTGGTCTAGGGAATGCTTCAGGCATGAGTTGGTTATTTAGATAGGGTCAACATATGCTCCTCACTATCCCATAGCTCGTAAGGTATGTTATGATTGTAAGAAGGATGATTATTTAAGTAGAGAGTGTCCTAGGTGTCAGTTGGTCAACCAATTAGGAAAGACTCATATTTCTAACTTGGTTATAGCTTCAGGGGTATGCTATGACTGTAGAAAGATAACATGGGGTTATTAGTCATCCAGTACAACCACATTATTATGTTAGTGTTGTGGCACTTCCAATTAGAGGTAGTGCCTTAGTTGGTCATTCAGACGGTCAGATCAGGTTTGGACATACTCAGATTCGTACTCCTTTGAACACATCAGGACTATGTCTTCGGACTTTATCGATATAAATGTGATTTGACTTACTATCTTTTTCATTCTATTTAAGTTGAGAGAGGTCTTAATATCCATCAATGATTTTATGTCTTGGGGTTATTATATTGATTATCGTAACTGTATGTGTAGATTTATGCGTACCTGACCACCTCTATAGATAATTTCTCTTAGTAATAGATTGAGTAGATCAGTACTGTGATTTCCTTGGTGTGTAGCATTTGAGTTCATGTCATTTTCCTTTGGCATATTGGCCTTATTATGACCTAAGAGTGTTATTGGTTATGTTATCAATTTTTGGTGCCTCATGCGCCTTATGTTGTTGTTGCTATTGTTATTATTTTGGTTGTTATTAATTCACACATGATAGACAGCTAGGCTAGTGTCATCTAGTTAGTATTACTCTTCTTGCGATTCTTATCCATTTGGCCTAGAGCCTTGGTTAGTTGATCTTTTTTTTCTATTTGTAAGGGAAGGTATATTTTTGAGTAGGTTATGAAAGTAAAGGTAGTTTCGGCCTTTTGTGGTTTTGTTATGATTCTAGCATTGGCGGCTTATTATTATGACCTATTTTAGAGATTGATCAATTTGAGGTTTGCCCTTATTTAGATGGTTCGTATCCTGAGAGTGGTATTGATCTTGGTGTTGGTGTTGAGATGGGTGCTCCGTTCTTCTTATGATGAGGTTCATGGATCAGTTGAGGTAAGGTTGGTTTTCATGGGTGAATTCAGAAATTTCTCATCTCGACATTTGTTCGGCCTAATATGACTTTGTGGAGTGCTTCTTCTTAGTGATATGTACTTATGGGTATTCATGGCCATAGATTAAGTATTGGATTGACCAGATTCATGTAATAATAGTAACTTTTCTATGTTTCTTAGTATTTGGCTACCATTAGTATTCTTCATAGCCTTAATGTGTTCTTTATTATGACTTGACATTACTCCCTTAAGTAGATGTGGAATTGATTGATTGTATCTTCAGCTAGTGGTTTTCCTCCTTTGTGATCATGTTCTTCGACAATATTTTAGTTTTAACCCTTATGATAATTATTCGGTAAATGTTGGAATCCTGATGGTGAGATTGGTTTGAGTATTTGATATCCGTGAAGACTCATGGGATTCAATTTTGGATTTGGCTCTTTTGAACGGCAGCTTGGAAGTTGTGATGGATTTTAGGTTATGGATGCTTACTCATCAGCTTGATAGATTTCGATAGTTGAGATCGAGTAGTTCAGCTTCGGTTTGAGGATTTCAGATATGGATTGCATAACTTGATTGCAACCCTATTTTCAAATTTGTTTTGGTTGAGCATTTATTTATATGCTGGCTAATGTCACCACCCGATGCCAGGCCTAGTCGTGATGGGTATCTCAAGCCAAATGCGAGCTAGAGACCACCCCCTTATCCTAGCCAACCAGAACACAATATGGTAAACAATAGAAGATAACCCAACACATAAAGATAGGATAGTTAATGCAACCCAATAGTAAGCTCTAAGAGTCAATAACAATCATTCCAACATTATTGCCCAGAAAAGCCTCCAACAAAGCCAAATACTAAACTAAGTCAGGTCTTGCCAACAACCATAGCCAAACGGAATTCAAAAGCAACCATCTAAGAAACACAATGAAACCGAGAAGTAACAGGTCTTCTAGAAGATGGACGCTCACCACTTAAAATAAACCAGCCGACGAATCAAATCACCTACCATTGCATAGGATAACAAATAACCCTAGGACCTTACACCGTTACATGATGTAGTGTCTGAGGATGGTTAGTAGGGTAAGCGCTATCATGAAACTCAGGGAAGGTATAAAATAATTCCATTTTCCAAGTCAAAAACCAATCTTAATGTACATGTTCAAATACATGCATATATATATATATAAGATGCCAAGATAGGTTACAGGGTTTAAACATGAGATTTTAAAATTATTAACCTGGACTGTGCAGCTCTAACTGTCCTAAGGGCACCCATGGGCTGTACGGGATCAGGTCCACCTACTGAAAGGATCCCAATGCATGTTAGCCACACAAACCAGGAAAAATCTGAGGAAGGTCCAGGGAATCCATGGCCCCAGCCATTCCAAAATATGTATAAAGTGTGAATTATGCACACGATCATAAAAAAACCCATGCCGGTAAATGTGATTTTCAGTATTGGTTCCTCCGGTACCTTCACCTTCTACGACGAGCTACATAACCCTCTTTAAGCCTAAATTAAAACCATTTTAAGTTCCATTAACCTTTTATGCAAAGTATGGTTCCAAAAGTGAGTTCAATTTTGCATGTATCCATGTTTGGAAACTAATTATATAAGTTTGGTTGAGGGTAAAGCCAATTCCAAATCATTAAACCATAAATTTTGTGGAAACACATGTTCCCCATTCTAATTCCCCCACCCATGCATTAATTTAGTTCAAAACCACAAGATACATAAAAATAACTAATTCAAAATCATTGGAAAATCAATTCATATGATAACCATTCCAAACCCCCTCAATCCACATTCAAAATCCAACAATTAAAAAAACATTGATAACAATTAAACATATTCTTTGTGTAAAAAATTATTTAGGAAAGAGATACATGCCCGAATATCGAAGAATTTGGAAAGAAAACCACAATCCAAACCTTAGGTGGCTAATCCTTAGAGACCCTAGCTTCCTTTTGCTTTGGGAGAGTTTAAGAGGAGAGAAACGTGTTTTGATTTATCTTTTGATGATAATATGCCCTAGGAGTGTTTTTAAGTCGTGGGGAATGAGTTAAAGGTGGTAAAAGACCAAAAAACCCTTAGTAAAAACATGCAGGAATTATAGTGCTCAGCCACTATGGGTCAGGTAAGGACTCGTGGTTACTAGTCATGATTCATCACCAAGACCTATAGCATGAGGTCCCAAACCCTGACCCTTTACTGTTATGGTGACGAGTACCTCCCTACGACTCGTGACCTCATCCTACGACTCATGAGGACTAAGTCGTGATCAAGAAACACATATTTGACCATCCCACTGGTTAGACCACGAGTCTCACTATACAACTCGTGAGGAGTCTTCACGACTCGTCACCTGAGCCGTACTCTGCACAGTGATGACTAAACCTAGAAATTTATAGGGTCCAAAACCTGGGATATTACATTACACCCCCCTAGGATCATTATCCCCCAAATGAGGAGTCAAGGAACCTATTAGCACGATGACAAGAAAGAATGCCCACATACCCAAATGACAAGTTCGAAAGTCCACAAGAAAGAATAAAAATCATGCCTCAAGCACTTTCATCCAACATGGGGAATAGGAACAGATATTTGGACTTCATATCCTCTCCAGCTTCTCTAGTAGCTTCTCCCACCTTTTGATTCCTCCAAAGGACTTTCACCATTCCTCCAAAGGACTTTCACCAAAACTACAATTTTAGTCCTCAATTATGGACTTGTCTATCCAAGATCTCGACCAGTACTTCCTCATAAGACAAGGAGTCCAAAATACAACATTCTTTAGAGGTAAAATCAAAGAAGGATCACCCGCACCCTTTTTCAACATCAACACGTAGAAATCAAATTAATGGAACCCAAACCCGAGGTTAAGTACTATTCATAAGCAACATTTCCCACTTTTCTCAAAATTTGGTACGGACCAACATAACGGGAAATGAGCTTCCCCTTTTTTCCAAACCTCATCACTCTTTTCATATGAGAAACTTTCAAAAACACCCAATCACCTAAATCAAACTCCAACTCCCTTCACCCTACATCCACATTACATTTTTGGCGACTCTGAGCCATCTTAGGTCTCTCTCTAATAACCTTTACCTTCTCCATGGCCTGATGGACCATGTCAGTACAAAACAACCTAGTTTCACCAACCTCAAACCACCCAATAGGAAACCTACACCTCCTACCATAAAGAGCCTCAAAAGGAGTCATTTGAAAACTCCAGTGATAACTATTATTATACACAAACTCAATGAGAGGTAAGTGATCTGTTCGACTTTCTTTAAAGTCAATCACATAGGCTATTAGCATATCCTTCAAAGTCTGAATAGTCCATTCCGCTTGCCCATCCATTTGAGGATGTAAAGCAGTGCTAAGGTTCACCTTAGTCCCCAAAACTTTCTAAAATGAATGCCAAAAATGAAAAGTGAATTGCCTACTTCAATCTGAAATAATAGACACTAGATCACCATGCAATCTAACTATCTTCTCAATAAACAACTTAGCATAATCATATCCTAAGTAGGTAGTCCTCACAGGCAAGAAATGAGCGGACTTAGTCATTCTATCAGCAATGACCCAAATTAAATCATACTAATTATAAGACCTCTAAAGACTCATAATAAAATCCATGTTGATCACCTCTCACTTCCACACCGACAACTCAATCTCTTGAGACATCCCTGTAGGCCTCAAGTGTTCTACCTTCACTTACTGACAGACCATACATTTAGCCATGAAATTTACCAGATCCCTTTTCATATTGCTCCACCAATAAATATCTATCAAATCATGGTACATATTCATTGAACCTAGATGAAAAGTGTACCTTTGACTTATGAGACTTAGTCAAAATCCTTTCTTGTAGCCCATCAACATCAGGAACACACAACCTACCTTGGTACCTCAAGATACAATCACCACCGATCTCAAAGGCCATGACCTACTACTGACCCGTTATCATCCTTAATCTGCATAAGAATAGGGTCCAAAGTCTACTTATCCTTCAGTTAAAAACCAAGAGATGATTTAACCACTTCTTTCATAACTACCCCTCTATCCCCAGAGTCTAAAATTCTAACTCCTAAGTTAGCCAGCTGGTGAATGTCCTTCACCAATCCTCTTTTATCCTCGTCCACATAAGATAAGAACGGTATGGATAACCTTCTAAGAGCATCAACAACCACATTAGTTTTACCTAAATAGTACTGAAGACTTATATCGTAGTTCTTTAGTAACTCAAGCTATTACCCCTGCCTGAGATTCAACTCCTTCAGCATAAACATATGCTACAAGTTATGATCCAAGTAGAAATACAAATACAACCCATATAAATAATGGCACCAAATCTTCAAACCAAAAATCACAATTTCTAACTCTATATCATGAGTTGGATAATTCCTTTCATGAACCTTAAGCTATCTAGAGGCAGAGGGCACCACCTCACTATGTTGCATTAACACACTACCCAGTCCTACATGAGATGCATCATAATATACAACAAAACCATCAGTACAATCGAGAAAGGTCAAAACTAGTGCCGAAGTCAACTTATCCTTCAACTTCTCAAAGATACCCTCACAGGCATCAGACCACAAAAACTTTACCTTTTTCTGAGTCAACTTTGTCAATAGAGCATAAGTAGATAAGAAAAATTCTACAAACCTCTTATAATACCCAGCCAAGCCCAAGAAGCTCCGAATGTTGGTTGGATTCGTGGCTCTAGGCCACTTCTTAACAACCTCTACTTTCTATGGATCCACCTTGATCCTTTCACTAGAATAACATACCCAAGAAAAGTCACAACATGTAGACAAAACTTACACTTTTAGAAAATTTAGCATACAACCTTTGATCTTGAAGAGTCTTCAACACGATTTGGAGGTGATTGACATGATCCTCCTCACTCTTAGAATACACCAAGATACCATCAATAAACACTATCACAAATAGATCCAAAAACCGTCTAAGCACCTGATTCATGAGATCCATAAAAGCAGCTGAGGTATTAGTTAACCCAAATGACATAACCAAAAAGTCATAATGACCATACCGGGTTTGAAAAGCCGTTTTAGGGATATAAGTTTCCCAAATCTTCAACTGATGATAACCCAAACAAAGGTTAATCTTAGAGAAACATCTAGCACCCTGAAGCGGGTCAAAAAGATCATAAATCCTTAAAAGATGGTACTTATTCTTCACTGTAACCTTATTCAGATATTGATAATCTATACACATCCTAAATGACCCATAGTTCTTACCGCGAATAGCATAGGAGTACCCAATAGAGAAACACTAGAACAAATAAAGCCCTTATTAAGGAGATCCTTTAACTGCTCTTTTAGTTCTTTTAACTCAGTTGGAACCATTATATAAGAGGAATAAAGATAGAATGGGTATTCAGTAGAAGATCAATCCTAAGGTCTATTTCCTTATCGGGAGAAATACTAGAAAGATCCTTGAGAAACACTTCAGGAAACTCATTAAGCACAGGGATAAATTGCAAAGAGGGAACCTCGAAACTAGAATCATTAACCTAAACCAAATGATAAAGACACCCCTTAGAGATTAACTTTCAGGCTCTACTATAAGAGATAAACATCTCTTTAGGCACTAAGAAACTTCCCTCCCATTAAATTACCAGTTCATTAGGGAATTGGAAACTGATCTTTCGGGTCCTAGAATCCATAGAAGCATAGCAAGAATGACGCCAATCAATCCCTAAGATCACATTGAAATCTATTATATCAATTTGTACTAAATCCTCCTAGGTTTCTCTATGAAAGATAAACACCACACCCCTATAGATCTTTCTAGCCATAATAGAATCACCACCAGAGTAGATACAGAAAGGGGGTCGAAAATAGTTTTGGGACCAAAACCAAAATACACAGCTACATAAGGGATCACATAAGATAAAGTAGACCCTGGATTAAGCAAATAATACATGTCACGAGAGAAAAGCTATAACATACCAGTAACAACAATAAGAGATGCCTCAAATTCCTAATAGGTGGTAAGAACATAGAGACAATTTCATCCAGTGTAGATACCAGAAGTAGCACCTTTTGGTGTAGGATCGATGAACTAAATATCGGGACATTATTAGATCCAGTAGCCACCTTAGCTGAAGGATAGTGTCGCTGCATATACCTCGCTGACCACAATTATAGCACCAATCCTACCCTAATCATAATAACCACGGTGAAGTTGCCCACAAAAATGGAAAGGAGGATGGGGTGGGGCTGACTAAGCTCCACAAGCTTGGGATAGAGCACCCTATGCCTTAGGACCACTACTATCCTAGAAATGGTGATCACCAAAAGGCTTAGCATAAGAAGCACTAGCCGACAAATATGAATTAAAATTTCCTAAATTCTTCTTCTTAGACCACTGTATACCATCTCTCCCACAAACTTGCTGACCTCCACCATGATCGGACTACCTAAACTTCTTATTTTACCTCCGTCTCATCTCTGACTGCCTCTTCTTTTCATCTTCTACCTATTATATATAAACTGACACAACTTAAAACAAGGCCATGTCATATAGGTACCTCAATCTCATATGAATTAGAGGTTTCCCCTATAACCTAAACTAACCATCATATCAACCACAAGGGTCGGATGAATCCAACCAAAAAATAAGATAGCTAAAAGCATACTACAAGTCATAACTTAAACATGTCTAAACAGTTCATTAGGTTCATCATGCTAACCAATATACCCAAGTCCACAGTCATCCACAATACCTCTATACAAACTGATGTTTAAGAATTTATATGTTGGGACAAGCCCCCAACAATAGCTAAACTGAGTCAAGATAAGACTAAGTCTAAAGACAGGAGACCAAGAAGGAATGTCTTTCGAAGTAACAAAGCTCACCACTCCAAAGTCAATACATGAACTGCTTTGACCACCTGCTCACTGCGTAGGAAAAAAAGATATTGCTCTGGCCCCTATGTCACGCGGGGACATAAGGTTTGGAGATGGTTAGCGGTTGAAGCACTAGCATGTAACTCAAGAATAAGGATACAATAGCACCATCAATCAACATCAAGATAATATATCATATTCAACCATATAAAAGGCCTCATCCATACGTATAGATATATCTCATGCGAAACAAGTAAACAAGTCCTAACAACATTCTCAAAGCACTCAATCAAGAGACATAAAGTGGAAGACTCCGACCTTCCACACTTAGATTAAAATAATTATTTTTAGGTATGGGAATTCAATCGCATTCACGTATTACTTAGACGAAGGACTTTAACAATTTATACAATCATTAAGAAAGGGACTTTAACCACATGAACACCTTCATTTAGGCAAGGGACTCTAACCACATGCCCACACATTAGGCATCCCTCTAACCCCATGTCGTATTAGATAGGGGACTCTAACCCAAGCCATTTTATTTGGCGAGGCACTTCAACCTCAATAGATCTCATTGTGTTAGGGACTTTAACCACAAGCAATTTCATCAGGAAAGGGACTTTAACCTCAAACCCGTTCATTAGGCAAGAGACTTTAACCTCAAGCCATTACAACTATCATTAGTCGACATTGGTACTCACACCCTATGTCCATACATTATCATCTATTCAATTCACACTCAAGGACTTTAACCCATTTAGATAATTCAACACTATACATTACCCCATGGTCCTCATACGGGCCTTTGTTGCTCAACATGTTCAATAGGCCAATGCGTTAATTAAATTCATCATACAGTTCAATTTATGGTCATCAAGACCCTCAGAAACTATTCATATTTCATTAGAAATCTTATCCCACATTCATACTTTAGTTCAACACATAATTCAAGTTAATTTTCATGTTTAGGGACTTTAACCCCTCATTAACCATCAACGAATAAGGTCATCAATTTCACCATACATGGTTCTTAATACCTTTAAAATATTATTTGTCAACCATTAATACTTATTGGGCCATTGCTATCTTTCAAAATATCACCAACATGTGACTAGACAATCCACTTAGATATTTTCACAAACACCTTGTATGCATGCCTTTACCAAGGTCATTTTCATGGTAGAAATCATCAAGATTATAGTTACTTAAGATGCACAAGTTATAACATACAACAAGCACTCATATGTGAAATTCATCATCAATAACATTTATAAACATAAGTCTAAGCAAAAGTCCACATTATTCATCATTAGGCAAGAAAACCCTTTCTTTTGATTTCAAAATCACCATGTAAACTTACTAATCCAAGTGCAAAATACATGGGTTTAGAGTTATTTATCAAGGGGAAGATTTACATACCTTAGAAAACTTGACTCACCAAGCGTCTTGACTTCCCTTTGCCTCTTGAAGATCACCCTTGAAACCCAAGCCTCCAATTCAACAAAGATGTGTTTGATAGAGTGTTTAGGGTGTTCGATCCATCAAAATGGATATTCAGGAGGCTACAAATGCTTATGTAGTGAGGGGACTTAGGGTTTTAGGCATGGGAAATTACCACAAGGCCCTTAGTTAAAAGTTGGAAAATGGACCCATCCAAGGGTATGACTCACTAAAGGAATCATACCTTAGGGTACAAGTGGTAGCCTGACTCGAACCCTAGGATTCTCCTAGGTCACCTACACTATTAAGGGTAAGATCACACACCATTGAGTCATATTAAAAGGGTAAGACTTAACCCCTAACTCATATTCTTCAACCATATCAAAATAGTCCACTCAAAGTTTAAGTCCAAACTCTATACGACTCACTTAGTATTACTCGTACCCTTTAGTATGATTAAGGAGGGGGTCACTCATACCTAGGACGATGAGTAACCCTCACCACACTACCTAGGATACGAGAGGGGGGTAAGGAGGATACAACTCTTATCCAAGGGGTACGACCCATGCCCCTAGTCGTACCCAACTCAGAGACACCAAATGAAGAAGTTCTTCTCTTGGTTTAAAAACCTAGGTATTTCAATTCTCCTCCACTTGGATCATTCATCCACGGATGATGGGTAAGGCAAGTATAACGTAAGTTAACACATTATCACACATCAAAACAACCTTAAAACAAGTTAGGACAACGCACACAACAAGGATACAACATAGCTAATAGCATGATGTCACGACCTAGACTACTGGACCATGCGAACACCTACGCTATTGTAAGCAGCTAGGAGAATCCTTATTATCTAACTAAAAATATGCCGAAGACTTCTATTTTTAAGGGAATATTGAATTAAATATAACAAAGTAAATTAAATATTAATAAAAAAATTATATAAAACTTCTTACAAGTGTCCTTCACTATCCCAAGACTTAGTAATACATGTACAAGATCTATCTACTACAGCATAGACTGACAATAAAATAAAAATACGAAGACTCTAATATCTGCCAGGATGAAAGTGCAGAAGTTAGTGTTGAATATCGCCATCCATCTAGTAACTGCAAACTAACCTGCAACAAATCTACACCCCAAGAAGGAATGTAGAAGAGTAGGGTCAGTACAACCACATGTACTGGTAGGCATCATCGACCAACCATGTTAGTCCATATAATTATAAAATAGAATTAAGGAAAATAAATCATAACATATTGAATGGAATATAATTAAACTAAAGTTGTAATAACATTATTACTTTACTTATATTACTTACATCATCCAACCACTCTTCCAACTCCATCAATTTTATATTCACTACTAACATACTCTAGCCTCATTAATTCACACAATCAACCACAATCGAATGCTAGTACATCAATATTTTTTTTATTCACCTTATCTTTTTCATTACTCATATTCATAGGAACAAACCCCTAAGACAACCCACACTAAACTCTCGGGATAACAACCAAATGCTCTCTTATAATATTAAACAATGATAACTAGTCATTCTAGTAAGCTACGACTAAAACTCATATAAATGAAGAAATTCAACCAACATATAAGTAAGTACAAAGTTTCACTTTTTCAAATACATATCACGCAATCAAATACCTAATGAATCAATAATACAATAATAAAAGATCAAACAGTGCTCACAAACAAGCCACATAACCATCAAGAGTATCAACCATACTGTAAATATCCACAGACTCAACACAAATATATACACACATGCTATGGGACTTATTTTTGCCCAAATAGTCATAACCTGTAGGGAACAATCTATGCTCATGTACCGTACCATCGTGGTACCCGATCCACCATATATATATCCGTACCAGCATGGTCCCAATCCAATAGTTACATATCCATACCGGCATGGTACCTAATCCATCATATACATATCCGTATTGGCGTAGTACCCGATCCACCATATACATATTTGCACCGGCATGGAACCTGATCCACTATATACATATGTGTACCAGTGTGGTACTTGATCCAACACATACATATCCATATCGGTGTAGCACTTGATCCAACATATACATATCTGTACCGGTGTGGTACCCAATCACTATATACATATCTGTACCTGTGCGGTACCTAATCCACCATAAACAAGTAATATCAATATCAAATTTACACTACCTCACAATATAAAATATGATGTATCAAGTTTACAAGTACACTTAAAGTCATAAAATAATTCCATCAAGTAAATTTTCAATAATCATTTATACACGCCTCAACAATCTAAACAAAATCAATTTCAAGCATGTCCGAATACCAATCAACAAGTATCTAATTTAGGAGCATACCCACAAATAAATCGAGTTTAAACTCTAATCAAACCATAACCTATTATATTTATTTTATTAAATTCACACTATCTTTTGGGATGCAATACGACATACTAAATTTATAAGTGTACTTAAAATCATAAAGAAATTAGATCAAGTTCTTTCATTTATCAATATTTTGGCCCTCTCATAGGTAATATTTTGATAATTCATCATGATCATCAACAAGCCACTCATGGTATTAATACAAGGAGTTATCATTATCAAGCAAGCCTCTCATAGGCACATTTCAATAACTCATCATTATCACCAATTTAGCCCTCATGGGCATCAAATAGATAAAGTGCTTTTATCAATACCAAAATAAAAATATCATATAATAAATCACAATTAATACTTAAGCGTGCAAGTCACTATTTGAGTATTACTTACTCATTTATTATTCAAATGTCACTACCTTTTTCCATGTAATACAATCATTACACTTATTCAAATCATCTATCCTTTAGATATTACTGTGCTCATAAATACTTGATCCTATCATGACTCTCCTCACCATATTATTGTCCAATGCATGACCCTTAATATCATTATAACTCAACTAGGTTCATCACTAGAACAACTAAGAACTATTATGTCCACATACTTCATTTACAACAATCTTCTTGCTGGGACATAACACATAATATCACAAGTATCACATAATTAATCAATAATATAATTTTTAGGATTAAATTTAAGTTCTCGTGTCTCACCTCAACTCCATGTTCACAGGTTGTGACATGCTTTCTCCCATCAATTTAAATTATGAAAATATAAAATAACACAATCTTCTACTCATTAAACCTAGCCTACCTGGACGCTAAGCTTTTGGAAGAAGCACGCTGCAATAAGGATGCTCTTTTCTTTCCTTTATGCCTTGGAACAATCAATCATCTAAAAATAAAGCAATTGTAAGAGTAATTAATTAATTACTCTTCAAATAAATATCTTGGGGATTCAAACCCGCTAATTCCACCCTTAATTCATGGTCTATCTCATTCCCCAAGTTCAATTAATCATTAATTAGCTCTTTCGAGCTTAACCCATCTTCATTAATGGAGTTTTTATACTAAAGGTCTCATCTTTACAGAATTCAAGGTTCCTAACCATCAAAATTCATAATCTAGTTTGTGAAAGTCATGTTAGGAATCTTTAATTTATAGTTTAAAATCAGCTCTAGGTCATATTAAAAAATACCCATGAGTATTTCCCAAAAGAATTCCACCATTAAAGGTCTTTCTAAGAATTCCAAGATGTTAAAGAATTAAAAGACGAAGAAAATAATGAAAAAACTCACCTTAATGAAGGAATTTCACCTTAAACTTTGAAAGTCACCTCTCTGGGGTTGTGAGATAAAATTTAGGGTTTTTAGACCTAAAATACAGATAACGTTGATTTAAATATCATCATTTTCTCTACAGTGAAATCTCGTTCTAGCCCAGACAGTGTTCAGTAAAACAGTCATAACTTTTTACTCCAAATTTGTATTGACGAACGATTTATTGCGCTGAAAAGAGAATTCATAGATATTTGATTTGGTAGGTATTGGGACTCATAACTCCTTATATTCTATGAGATATGGTAGTTTGAAGTTGGCCCTAATAGTAACCCATATCAAAACTGTATCGAAAAGAAAGTTTTATGCTAAATTTTGTATTAGGAATATTGTATGACCTTAATTCATGCCTAAAGAACTTTCAAACTAAAGTATTTATATTAGCACTCATGAATAATTAAATTCATCGGGCTTGAGTCTATCTAGACACATTCGAAGGCTAAAATATATATCGAAAAGTTTGAGATGACCTAATAAATAAAATATTATCTATTTTGGACACAAGTTAATATTGAAGAATGAAAATTAAGATTTTTCATGAATTTACTACGAATAATTCACTAACGAAGAAACGGGTTGTCACACAAGATCATCATCAAACAACTATTTCATTTCATTGATCTTGTGGCTCAAACCCATCATTTATCAAAGACACTTGTTCATTTCAAAGCTTAGGGATTTAAACCCCTTACTTATCAACACTTACTCATTTCAAAACTTAGGGACTTCAACCCATAAACATATCAAGGATACTTGCTCAACTCAAAGACTAGGGACTCGAACCCATCATCTATTAAAGACATGAATTAACTCAAGGTATTAGGGACTTAAACCCATCACAACCAAGACACACATGATTTCAAAGCATTAGGGACTTGAACTCATGGTCTAACATGACACAAATCAAGTCAAAACTTGGGGACTTTAACCCATTGCCTAAACAAGGCATATCTCAATTCAACACAATGGGGAATTTAACCCATTGTCTATCAAGACATAAATCAAGGTAAGAACATTAACACATACCATCATCACAAGTTCCCAAGATAGGAAACAAAAGTGGATACTTGGACTTCATGTCCTCTTTCGCCTCCCAAGTAGCTTTCTCAGACTTTTGGTTCCTCCATAGAACCTTTACCGAATCCACTTTATTTGTTCTCAATCGGTAAACTTACCGATCTAAGATCCTCACGAGGATGTCCTCATAGGACAAAGATTCAGAGATATCAACATCCCTCAAGGAAACAACTAACGAAGGATCACCCACACATTTCCGCAACATAGAGACATGGAAAACCGGGTGAATGGAGTTCATACTAAATGGAGTTCATGCTAGAAGGCAACTCCAACTCATAAGAAACATTGCCAACCCTCTTCATAATTAAGTAGGAACCAACATATCGGGGACTAATCTTTCTCATTTTACCAAACTGTATCACTCCCTTCATGGGAGACACTTTCAAGAATACCCAATCGTCAATACTAAACTCTAAGTTCCTACACCTCATATCCTTATAGGACTTTTGGCAACTTTGAGCGGTTTTATATCTATCACAAATTACCTTCACCTTATTTAAGGCTTGGTGAACTAAATTAGGGCAAAGAAACTTACCCTCGTCAACTTTGTTCCACCTAATAGGAGATCGACATCTCCTACCATACAATGCCTTAGAAGGGGCCATGCCAATACTAATGGTAACTATTATTATAGGTGAACTCAATCAAAGAAAAGTGGTCATACCAACTACCACCATAATCAATCACACAAGCTTGCAATATATCCTTAAATGTTTGGATGGTCCTCTCTGCTAGCCCAACCATTTGCAAGTGGAAAGTGGTACTAAGGCACACTCTAGTACCCAAACCTTTTTGGAACGACTTCCAAAAGTGGGATGAGAATGGAGGACCACGATCTGAAATGATTGAAATCAAATCACCATGCAACTTTATGATCTCTGTAAGATACAACATAGCATAATCTTTTGCCGAGTAGTTAGTCCTCATGGACAAAAAGTGAGCGGACTTAGTCATTCTATCAACAATAACCCAAATAGAATCACATTGATTTTGAGATCGAGGAAGATAGGTAATGAAATCCATATTAATTTCCTCCCACTTCCATTTGGGTAATAGAATCTCTTGATACAAGCCCCCAGGCCTCATGTCCTCAACTTTCACTTGTTGACACACCATACACTTGGCCACATAACTAGCCACATCTCGCTTTATATTACACCAATAATAGAACTCTCTAAGATTATGATACATCTTGGTGGAACCAAGGTGAATAGCATAACGGTATTCATAAACCTCGATCATGGCCCTTTTCCTCAATCCATCGATGTTGGGAAGACATAGTCTACCTTGGTATCTCAAGATACCATCACCACCAATCACAAAGTTCACAACTTTGTGTTGACCCACATTACTCTTTATCTTCATCAAGTTGGGGTCCAATGCTTGTTTTTCCTTTATCTCAACAACAAGAGACAACTGAGATACCGGAAGCACAAATATACCACCATCCTCAGAGTTCGCAAGTCAAACTCCAAAATTACCCAAATGGTGAACGTCCTTCACTAATTCTCACTTGTCCTCATCCACATGGGCCAAACTTCCCATGTACAATGTACTAAGAGCATCAACGAATACATTAGCTTTACCGGGGTGGTAATGAAGACTCATATCATAGTCTTTCAACAACTTAAGCCACCTTTTTTGCCTGAGGTTTAACTCTTTTTGAGTAAACACATATTAAAGACTCTTATGATAGGAAAAGATATCAACATAGACCCCATAAAGATAATGTCACCAAATTTGTAACGCAAAAACTACAGCTAACAACTCTAAGTTGTGAGTAGGGTAGTCCTTTTCATAAACTTTCAATTACCTAGAAGAACAAGCAACCACCCCACCATGTTGCATCAAAACACAACCAAGACCAACACGAGAAGCATCATAATACACTACAAAACCCTCACTACCTTCGGGCAAGGTCAAAACTGGAGCCAAAGTCAACTTATCTTTTAACTTCTCAAAACTACCCTCACACATATCTAACTACAAGAGCTTGACCTTCTTTTAGGTCAACTTGGTCAATGGGACATCTATAGTCAAGAAACTCTCTAAAAATATTCTATAGTAACCAACTAGACCTAAGAAGCTTCGAATATCAATTGGAGTCATAAGTCTAGGTCACTTCTTAATAGCTGCACCTTTTGGGATCTACCATTATCCCTTCACTAGAGATGACATGACTAAGAAAAACAACGACTTTCAACCAAAACTCACACTTGAAAACCTGGCATACAATCAAAGTTCCTTTAAAGTTTCCAACATGGAATAGAGTCGATCAACATGATCCACCTCACTCTTAGAATAGACTAAGATGTCATTAATGAAGACAATGACAAACATGTCCAAGAACAGATGAAAGACCCTATTCATCAAGTCCATAAATGCCACCGGGGCATTGGTCAACCCAAAAGACATAATAAGAAACTCATAGTGACCATACTAGGTTCTAAAGGCAGTCTTAGGGATATTTACTTCCCTAAGTTTAAGCTAATCATAACTCGATCTAAGATCAACCTTAGATAAACACTGCACACCCTGAAGTTGATAAACTAAATCATCTACCCAAGGAAGAGGATATTTATTCTTTATGGTCACTTTGTTTAACTGACGATAATCAATGCACATACGAAGGGAACTATCCTTCTTGCACACAAACAACAAGGGAGCACTCTAAGGAGACACACTATGACAGATGAAACCTTTATCTAAGAGGTCCTTTAATTTCTCCTTAAGCTCCTTTAGCTCCGCCGAAGCCATTCTATAACGAGGGATGGAAATTGGACAAGTTTCTGAAACAAGATCGATCCTAAAATCAATTTCCCTATTGGGAGGAACACCGAGAAGATCATCGGGAAATACCTCAAGAAACTCATTAACCATAAGAATAGATTATAGAGAAGGCTCTTCTGAGTTATAATCTTTAACTCAGACCAAATGATACAAACACCCCATTAAAATTAACTTTTGAACTTTATAATAAGAAATGAACCTTCCCTTAGGCACTAAGGAACCACCTTCCCATACAATGACTGGCTCATTAGGGTATTTCAACATAACCCTACGGGTCCGGTAATCTAAGGATGCATAACACGAATGCAACCAATCCATCCCCAGAATTATATCAAAATCAATCATGTCCAACTCTATCAAGTTTACAAGAGTATCTCTACCACCAACAGATACCACACACTTTCTATAGACCCATCTAGTAATCAAAGAGTCTCCTAATGGGGTAGAAATAGAAAAAAGAATTGATAGACTCTCGGGCCAACAATCAAAATGCATAGCCATATACGGGGTCACATAAGAAAATGTAGACCCGAGATCAAGCAAACAATATACTTCATGGGAGAAAAGTCTCAACATACTCGTGACAACATCGGGAGACGCCTCAGAATCTTAGAGAGTAGTAAGTGTATACAAGAAATTTCGGCCAGTTCCAATTTCAAAAATAGAAACAAAAGTAGACAAAACACTCTTCGGTGTGGGAGTAGATGGAGTAGCATTAGGATCCCTATTAGACAAAGAAGCGGATAGAAATGGGTACTCACACTTCATGTCCCCAATATGACCATAACTAAAACATCTATTTCTCTACTTCTTACACTGACCCCGATAACTCTAACCACAAAATCTTCAAGGAGGGCAGGGTAGAGCCGACTGGGCACTACTAGCCTAGAATTGGGCACCCTATGCCTAGAACCTACTGCTAAACTATGATTAATGATCACTCGATGACTTCAGGTAAGGAGAATGAACACTATCAGAGGAGAAAGAACTCAAACTCCCTTATTTTTTGTGGCCACTTACCGTCATCTCTACCACTAGGCTCAGAAGATCTAAACTTCTTCCCTTTCCTTTTACTAATCTCAACTTGCTTCTTTTTCTCTTCTTTTACTTGTTGCATATACATGATCAACCTAGAGATGTCCATATTTTTTATAAACAAGGCTGCCTTTCTCTCAAGGACTAACTCACGGGATAATTTTGAGACAAACTTATGCATCCTAAACCTCATGCTAGACAACATCTCGGGAGCAAACCTTGACAATTGATGGAATTTCTAGGCATACTCTTGTACAGACATCCTCCCCTCCTTCAAGTTTACAAACTCTTCCATCTTCACATTCCTTGACTCTTGAGGAAAGAATTAGTCTAAGAAAGCATCAAAGAAATCCTCCTACATGACGGGACTATTATCTACACCTCTAGATAACTCCCATACTTCATACCGTTGGTACGCTACATCTTTCAATTGGTAGAAAGCAAACTCAATGACTTTAATTTCTGAAGCATGCATGATTCGAAAGATCTTCTCCATTTTATCAACAAAGCCTTGAGGATCTTCCTCATCCTTTATACCTAAAAACATATAAGGGCTCAACCTCATAAATTGGCCAATTCTCGTGGCCTTAGAAGAATCAGTGGCCAAAGCACCACGATCTGATTGAGAAGCTTCCAATTAAGTCAAAAGGTTGATAGAGAAACAAAACTCGGTATTAGTAGCATCCCCTTGAGGTAATAGAATATGAGGGTCACTCCCATAGTTGGGGTTGATGGGGATTGGTGGAAAAGCACAAAGATGGTCAGATGTCGTAGCCCTTCTTTTAAAAGTCTGGCGCGCTTCACAACCATAAAAGAGACTCTACTTGACATGGGATTATGGATAGCCAACTGATCATGAACCTAGGATCTGATACCAACTTGACACAACCCAAAACCGACCCATGTTGTATGTTTACCTCATGCCCACATGAATCGGAAGTTGCCCCTATAACACAACCTAACCATTATATCAACCACAAGGTTCGGACGAATCCCAACCAAAAGATAACATAGCAAAAAGCATACTACAAGTCATAACCTAAACATGTCTAAACATTTCATTAGGTTGCTATCCAATATACCTAAGTACACAGTCATCCATAATACCTCTATATAAACTAATGTTTGAAAATGTATATGTTGGGAAAAGCCCCCTACAATAGACAAACCAAGTCAAAATAAGACTAAATCTAAATATAAGAGACCAAGATGGAATGTTTTTCGAAGTAAAGAAGCTCACTACTCCAAAGTCAATGCACGAACTGCTTCGATCATCTAATAACTGTACAGGAAGAGAAGATGTTGCTTTAGCCTGTATGTCATATGGGGATATAGTGTTTAGAGATGGTTCCGATTAGAATGCTAGCATGCAACTTAAGGATAAAGATATAATAGCATCATCAATCAACATCAAGACAATATATCATATTTAACCATATTCAAGACTTCATCCTTATTTATAGATATATCACATTCCAAACAAGTAAAAAAATATTAACAACATTCTCATAGAACTAAATCAAGAGACATAAAGTGGAGGACTTCGACCTTTCACATTTAAATTCAAACAATTTTTATTAGGTATGGGACTTCAACCATATTCACTTATTACTTAGACGAAGGACTTTAACCATGTATACACTCATTAAGCAAGGGACTCTAACTATATACAAATCCATTTAAGCAAGGAACTCTAACCATACATGTACATTCATTTAAGTAAGGGACTCTAACCATATTCCCACATATTAGGCAAGGGACTCTAACCTCATGCCATATTAGATAGGGGACTCTAATCCAATCCATTTCATTTGGCAAGGTACTTCAACCTCAAGAGATATCATTGTGAAGGTGACTTTAACCACAAGTGATTTCATTAGGCAATGGGATTTAACCTCAAGCCCTTTATTTAGAAAGGGAATTTAACCTCAAGCCATTATGACTATCATTAGTCGACATTGGGAGTCCAACCTTGTCCATACATCATCATCTATTAAATTCACACTCAAGGACTTTAACCTATTTAGACAATTAAACACTATACATGACTACATGGTTCTCATGGGAGCCTTTATTGCTCAAAATTCAATGCCCTAATTCAATTCATCATACAGTTCAATTTATGGTCATCAAGACCCTCATAAACTATTCACATTTCATTAGTAATCTTATACCATATTCATACCATCCACTAGTAAAACACACAATTCATGTTCATTTTTATGTTTAGGGACTTTAACCCCTCATTATCCATCAACCAGAAAGGCCATAAATTTCACCATACGTGGTTCATAATACCTTTACAATATTACTGATCAACCATTCATACTTATTGGGCCACTTCCCTAGTTCAAAAAATCACCAACATATGACTAGACAATCCACTTAGACATATTCACAAACACCTAGTGTGCATGCCTTTACCACGGCCAATTTCATTGTAGGAATTATCAATATTAGAGTTAGTCAAGACTTGCATGTTATACCACATAAAACAAGCACTCATATTTTCAATTCATCATCAAGAACATGCATAAACACAAGTCTAAGCAAAAGTCCACATTATTCATCATTAGGCAACAAAACCCTTTCATTTTATTTTAAAATCTCCAAGTACATTTACTAATCTAAGTGTAAAATACATGGGTTTAGAGTTATTTATCAAGGGGAAGAGTTACATTCCTTAGAAAACTTGATTCACCTAGAGTCTTGACTTTCCTTTGCCTCTTGAAGATCACCCTTGAAACCTTAGCCTCCAATTCTTCAAAGATGAGTTTGAGAGAGTTTTTAGGGTGTTTGATCCATCAAAATGGATGTTCAGGAGGCTACAAGAACTTATGTACTGAGGGGACTTAGGGTTTTTTGCATAGGAAATGACCACAAGGCCCTTAGTTAAAAGCTAAAAAATGGACTCGTCCAAGGATATGACTCACTAAAGGAACCGTACCCTAGGGAACGAGTGGTATCCTAACTCATACCTTAGGCTTCTCCTAGGTCACCTACACTGTTTAGGGTAACTTACCATACACCATTTATTCATATCCAAAGGGTACGACTAAACCCCTAACTTGTATGCTTCAACCGTATAAAAAATAGTCCGCTCAAACTTCAAGTCAAACTCTATACGACTCACTTGGTACGAATCATACCCTTTGGTTTGATTGAGGAGGGGTCATTCATACTTAGTATAGTATGTAACCCTAACCACACTGCCTAGGATACAATAGGGGAGAAGAAAGAGGATACGACTCATATTCAAGAGGACCCATTCCCCTAGTCGTACCCAACTTAGAGACACCAAATGAAGAAGATTTTCTCGTGGTTTAAAAACCTAGGTGTTTCATAAACCTTAAATCTAGAAATATGCATCTTATTATTCAACATTACAACCTTACACTCCAATACCAAGTCACAGGACAACCCTGAAACAAACTTTCTTATCCTAGCCTTTATACTAGGCACCAGTGCTGAAGCATAATAAGATACCTAATGGAACTTCATGGCATATTCATTCATACTCATCCTACCTTACCTCAAGTTCACAAAATCTTTGGCCTTGGACTCTTTCAACTCTTGAGAAAAGAAACGATCAAGAAAAGAACTATAAAACTCCTCCCATATTATCCGTTCAACATCATTACCCCTTAACTACTCTTACTCCTTATACCACTAATATGAAATATCCTTCAATTGATAAGCATCAAACTACACACCCTCTATATCAGTAGCATGCATTATTCAAAAAATCTTTTCCATCTCGTCAATGAACCCCTACAGATCTTCCTCAACCTTTGAGCCTGTAAAGGTTGGGGGATTCAACCTCATAAACTGCCTAACCCGGGTAACCTCAGATAAAACCACAACAAAACCAACAAGACTAGAATAACCAGATTTAGTTTCCACCAACTAAGTAAGTAGATGAATATATCAATGGAACTCTGGATTGGAGATATCCTACTAAGGTGACTAAGAACGAGTATCACCAATCGAGGAAAGGCTAGTGGGGAATGGTGGAACTACACATGGGGCAATGCAATTGGGATCAAGGACCCTAGATAGGGTCTACACTCCATAAATAGGGTGAGTTCCATCCACATTATCCTCAGGTAGGACAAAAGATCTAGTAGAGTTTGTACAAGCATTAGATCTTCAGGGAGACATGATCTGAAATACAAGTAAGTCAGAGATTAGAGAAATACCATGACCTTAGGCTCTATAGCCCAAATAGAGCACAAAAAAGAAAAACATTCCTAAATACCTCATAGCCTTCTCCATATAAGTATGGTTCACTACACAGATATAAAAAAAACTCTATTTGACATGACTGTGTGGACACTGAATGACATTTAACCTATGCTTTGATACAAATCTTACCATGACCTGACCCTCGGCCAAGTCATAATGTGTATCTCAAGCCTATCATGAGCTGGAGACCATTCCCTTAGGGTAGCCAACCAGAATACAATATAGTAAAACGTGGAAGAAAATCCAAGATATAAAGATAGGATAGTTTATGCAATCCAAAAGTAAGATTTAAGAGTCAACAACAATAACTCCTACATTATTGTCCACATAAGCCTCTACCAAAACCCAATCCCAAACTAAGTTAGGATATTCCCTCGACCATAGTTAAAAGAAATCTAAAAGAAACTATCTATAAAACACAATAAAATAGAGAAGTAACAAACCTTCTGTAAGATGGAGGCTCACCACTTCAAGTAGACTAGTCGACGAATTGGATAACTTTTTGCTGAACAAGATAAAAAAACACTAGGATCCTATATCATGAAATGATGTAGCATCCGGGGATAGTTAATGGGGTAAGCGCTAGCATATAACTCAGTAAAGGGATAAAATAATGACATTTTCCAATATAAAATCAATCTCAATGTATATTTTCACATACATGCATATGTATATATATATAATATGCCAGGATAGGGTACATGGTTTAAACATGACATTTAAAAACCATTAACCTGGTCTGTGTAGCTCGAATCGTCCTAAGGGCACCCACGTGCTATATGGGTTCATCTTTCCCTACTAAAAGGGTCCTAATGTCGCTACCCACACAAACCAGGAAAAAATTGAGGAAGGTCTAGGGAACCCATGACCCCAACTATTCCAAACTATGTATAAAGTGTGAACTATGCACACAGTCATAAAGACCCCTAGCAAATAAGGTTTCTAGGATTGGTCCCCCCCGGACCTCCACCTTCCCTAGTGAGCTGCATAACCTCCTTTAGTTCTACATTAAAACCACTTTCACAATCTCATCCATTAGCCGAGGAGTCTTTTAATTAGAAATTTATCATTAGTATAATCATTCCAAATAAAGTTAAACTTGAAAGCTAATTCCATTACCAATAAGACAAATTGAGTCCAAAGTTTCAAATTTAAAACCAATCATGGCCACAAAGGCCTTCCAAAAACCATTTTAAGTTCAATTAACCTTTTATACAAAGTAAGATTCCAAAAGTGAGTTCAATTATACATGTATCCATGTTTTAAAACTAATTAGCCATGTTGTGTTGAGGGTAAAGACAATTTCAAACCAATAAACCATAAAATTTAGGGAAACCTATGTTCCCCATTCCAATTCCCATACCCATTCATTTATTTAGTTCAAAACCATAAGCTAACACATAAATAACCAATTCAAAACCATGGGGAAATTAATTCATATGATAACCATCCAAAACCCCCTTAACCCATATTCAAAATCCAATAATTAAAACCACATGGATAATAATTAAACACATGATTTGTATAAAAATGATTTTGGAAAGAGAGACATACCTGAATACCGAAGAAATTTAGAGAGGATACCATAATTCTAACCCTAGGTGCTCAATCCTTAGAATCCCTAGGTTCTTTTATCTTTGGGGGAGTTTAAGAGGTGAGAAGTGTGCTTTGATTTGCTTTTGGATGATAATGAGGCTATAGAAGTGTTTTTAAGTCGTGGGTAATAATTTAAGAATGATAAAAGATCGAAAAGCCCTTAGTAAAAATATGTAGTAATTACAGCACCCAATCGTTATAGGTCAGTTAACGACTCGTGGTCACTGATCATGAGTCTTCACTAAGAGTCATAGCATAAGGTCCCAAACCCTAACCCTCTACTATTATGCTCATGAGTCCCTCCCTACGAGTTGTGACCTTATCCTACGGCTCATGAGGGCTAAGTCATGATCAAGATAAAAACAATAGACCACCTCACTAGTTAGACCATGATTAGTACTAGACGACTCATGAGGAAACTTCATGACTCAAAACCTTAGTCGTACCCGAGAAAGTGATGACTATACCTAAAAAATTTAAGAGTTCAAAACCTGGGGTATTACAGATAATCCTACTCTTTACCTACTAGTTTAATTATCTTCAATTTAGATAGCTTATATTTGATAAATGCTTGAGTAAAAGTTAGATGGTGTTGGTTTCTACTAATTTTGACCTTTATTTCTCACTATTTTTTTAGAATTCTGAATACTTTCTCAACCAAAAAAGTATGCTTAAGTTGGGCTTAGCATGGTTTCGCCTATAATCTATGAGGCATTCTAGAGTGGATTCATGATTATTGGTTTCAAGGGTTACAGAAAAGTTGTACTTTGGTTCGAGATCTCAAGCTTGATCATCTCCATTTGAGTGTTAAGGTAGACCTTATGGGCTTATTATTATACTCGCCAATATGGATTTTGGAAGATCAACTTTAACCCTTAAAGGTCATATAATATGATTATGCGATAGGACTCAGATGATATTCTATAAAGATATGAGTAGATAGTAGAATTGGAAAGGCAACAGGAAATTGAATTTGGGAATTTGGAGTTGGTTGCATGGTTCATGCCTTGGGTAATCTTTAGCTTGATTTTTTTCTGGTTATGCAGATATTGATGTGATGTTGTTATGATGTATTTTGAGTTTACGTGCTTCATTTGTGTTTCACTCAGTTGGAGCCTTATTGGCAATTGAGGATGAGTTTTAAGCTATTTGGGAGGTGAAGTAAGAAAGTTTATGAAAAAAGGATACCTTTGGTGAAATCCCTTAAAAGCATTGTTTTTTCTTAAAGGTTATTAAGGGAGTTATGCTCTGTGTATGTGGGCCCAATAACTCATCTGTTTGAGCTTTGGGGCTCTTCCTTTTCATTAAACTTTTCAAATATAATTCCTTTAGCAGTGGATATTGTAATGATCCTCTAGATCTTTTCTTGATTTCTACATGGTATTTGGAGCCTTCCTATAGCGACCACAGGTCATTTATGACTTGACAAAATTATCAATTAGATTATTGAATAGTTGACAAAATTATCAATTAGATTATTGAATAGTTTATTTGGATGTTTGTCTCATTCTTGTATTTTAGAGCTTTCGTTGTTAAGGAATTGGTCTTGGACCAAAACTCTTAATAAATGACCTCGAATGAGAAATTTGACAACACCATCAGCTTTGGAGTGTCGATTCTAGGCTACCTTGATTCAGGTCTCGAGTCTTTCAGACTTACTTTAGGCTATTGCATGGATTTAATAAAAAAAAAAAACTTTCTATGAGACCCATATTTAAGCAAAACAATCTTGGATAAAATTTTCAATGATTTTATTGATTCAAAAATGTCAAATTTTATGGGGTAGCATATTTTTCTATGTGCATGAGGTTTTGAATAAATTCTGAGCATCCAGTTGAAGTCTATTTGGACTTAGGAAAAATATGACGCAACAACATCTGGTGCATCTAGTTGTTACCTATCACGAGGGGCCTTTTTTGTGAAGAGTCAACCTTTTGGCCATCACAGTAGCAAGCCATACCTCTCGCATTCACGATGAAGGGTTAAGCCAACCTAATTCCTATCTCTCTTTGCACTTGCGATACCTCCCATCATGGTTAAGATATTTCATCTTACTAGGCCTTTGCATTCATGAGATGTTCCTCACATTAATGATGAATAATTCATCCACATATCTCAATTGTGGCCAGGGGTCCTCGTGATCATATTGAGTAACCCCTATTCTTACATATCGTTGTCTTCCTAATTTTTCCTTATTTCTTGACTCTAAATTTTCCGTTAATGGTCCTTTGAGCTTAGAGAGTAATGGAAAATCATTGATTAGAGCTAGGGATATGTACAGGATGATAAAGTGACCATTTTTCACTAGTTTATTTTTGGGTTTTTATCCTAAATCCTTCGTTTAATTCTCATTTGCCTCTCTTTTTCCATTATCTTTTTGGCTGATTTGAGCCCCAATTAACCCTCCATTTGTGCTCGACTTTTAGGACACATTCTTTGTCATTCGAGGGACCTCGTGACAGATTTAATTTTAGAATTTTTTTAGCAGCCCCCATCGGTTTATTTTTTAACTCAATTTTAATCTCAGAATTTTATATTATAATAGGGATTTTGTTTTACTCGCATTGATATGTAGATTATTATTTTGATAGCATGATGATATTTTGGGATCGTGAATCAAAGGAGAGTGACTTATGGATGATTCAAGATTTATGGTTTGACATCGAGGTAGGCTTCAATCTATTTTTCTTTATGAGATGATGTTATGTATATATTGCATGCTAGGTAGGGATTATCGGAGGGGATTATGACTAATATATCATAATTTAACCTATTTAGGCAATTTGGAATAGAAATGTAACCCAATACTAAGCCTAGAATACTTGATATGGCCTTAGAATCATATTATCCATGTTTATAGACTTGTTTAGGCATAGATTACATGAAAGATCATTTAATATAGGACTTACCACATGACTTAGTGATTTGATAGGTATTTCCTCAATTTTTAAGGCTTTATTATGTTAATGATATATTGTTAGGTCTGAGGTTGTAGTTACGACACCAATTGGACTCTAGGTAAGTATTCTATCCTTAAAAGAATGTGATTCTAGTTTATATATGCTTAGTCACTTATGGTTTCGTTTTTTGGTTACTAGTGATGGAATGTATACTCCTACGCACATTTGTGATCACTTAGTTGTATTATTCCAAAAAAATCTTTGATTTTACTATTGTTTTCTATAAAAGAAATTTATTCTTATTTTTTAATTTTAAGATGGATTCTTTTATGATGCGAATTGTACTACCATAGTTAATGATTTATGAGATTTTAAAATTAATGTGTTATTTTGAAAATTAGACCAAGGATGATTTTGATCTTGTTACATCTTATGGAGGACAGGACCCTTGATAGGAAGGTGTGGAGGATACAGATTAGGGTAGAGGGTTGGGGGTGGGAGTGCATCAGTAATAGTAGGGGAGAGTTATTTTGTATCTGTAGTTTTTTGTTCATGGTGTTGTGGCTATAGAATTATCTTGTGGCTAGCGGTGTTAGTTTATTTTGCATACCGTGTGTTTGTTATACTGCTAGTTTATTTTTTATACCGTACTAGTTTATATGTACTTATCTTTTGTGTTTGTTATACTGTTATTGGTCCAAAGCCGGGGGGTCTATCGAAAACAACCTCTATACTTCACCTGAGGTAGTGGTATGGTCTGAATACACTCTACCCTCTCCAGACCTCACTATGTAAGAATACACGGGGTATGTTGTTGTTGTTGTTGTGATGATTCTGATCCACTATTAATCCACTATTTTACCACTACTATTTACTTCGATCAAAGAATATTTATACCTTTTCTAAGCTATTATGCTAATTTAGTTCCAAACTGATCTCGAGCTATGAATTTACAAATTTACACTCTTTTAGTCTCGATTTGAGTTTGAGCACATATTATATTTATATCTCTCTGATAGTAGATTGATTAGATTTATTAGAATGGTTATTAAAAGTCATGGTTCGGGACCAAGTAGTGAATACGAATATTCTGAGTTTCCTATGAATCCCTTCATCCGTGAGCCACAGTGTCAAAGAAAGATAGTCGCCATAGGTCATGCCTTTTTGAGCTACTGAACTGGAGGAGGTGTATAACTTGGTATATTATGGCAAATGGATTGGACATGGTATCACTATTTTATGTTGCATGTATTCATATACATTGCATATCAATAGTATGATTGTTTAGTGCTTATATATATTAATCTTGTGAGGGGTTATATAGGTATAAGATATGATCATTGTTTGCAGAGTGCTTGCTTGAATCTTCCAGGATTATGGAGGTCAGGTTAGGTTATTGTTTGTCCCAACTAGCCATTTACTTTATTGTTGGTTATTATGATTAGTTCATGGTTGAATTATTATGGACTGGTACTCGAGATTGTCCATACATTTTTATTCATTTTCTTTCTCATAGTAAAATATATTACTGTTAGGTTATCTCATGTTTAGTTACCTTAGGGTTAGAGGTATTGAGTATGCTCGTCCCTTATTTGGCTATGATCCTCGAGATGTTAGGTTGGTTGCTTTAGATTGTTACCTTTGAGTTTAGTCCTATATATGAGTATATATGTATATATACATGGTATTACTGTACATCGCTCTCTTTCCTTATCTTTTCATATTGTATATATATCCTTTGGCCTTGTACTATTAATATATATCCTACTTTCACTCTTCATTTGTATATTGGATAATAATATCTATCGTTTGGCCTTGAATTTTTTAATACTGTTAGAATAAGACAATTTACCTTTATTTCCCCATTAGCATTAGTATGTTTTGTTTCTTGGAAAGCTGCATGCAATTTATGTTCCTGCTTTACCTGTTATTTATACGTACATTACCTTTGGAGCTTAGTCGGTCGATGCCTACTGAGTACCACATGTTTGGTGCTCATACTACATTTTTGTAGCCTACAGATCATAGTAAGAGCTCTCGCACTAACGTGTACATCGTGAAGAGCAGCTATGTATCAGAGATTTGGAGTGAGCTCCTGACGTTCAGAGTATTCATGCTCTTCCTCGTATAGATTAGAATTATCTCTATTTTGTATTTTGGAGATGGTTTGTATATGTACATTTATTTTGTATTTCACTTCATTTGTACTCTGATTGTATTAGAAACTATTGTACTGATATCACCAGGTCTTGGGTTGTATTCTATAATTAAATTTATTTTCTCTATTTTCTCCATATCTCTTGATAGTCTGTTACTAGCTATTTCAGAGTACAAATTGGCTTACTTGTAATGCCCCGGGACTGCACCCTGGGCATCACACAGTGCTTACAACCCCAAAAGACCACAAGCTAAACCATGACTGGTACCTGCTGTGAGCACTGTATATATAATACTAAAATATATATGCAGAAGAAATCTAAAAATACTATAAGGTTCTCAAAACACTGAAATAATAATAATTGAGCATAACTGATAATAACATCTAAAAACTGAATAACTGACTATGCTAGTCTAAAAGCCTCTTACTGTCTGATATGGAGTTGATGAGACAAACCCCTAACTAACTGAGAGTGAAATAACTATTGAACTACTAAAATGCTGAAATGGATAAACTCTGTCCTTGAAATATAAGGACTCATAACTATAATTGTTGTTAATAGCCTGAGCTGCTAAGTACTGTCAGGAACCTGGGCTTCCTAACCTATGATATGAGAAATAATAGTGCAAAATAAAGTATGCGATCAGTACGTGGAATGTACTGGTATGCTAAGAAAGGTAAGGCTGATAAACATGGGTTCATATACATGAGCTGATAACTGACTGAATGAACATCATAAAGTAATTGGATAAGAGTACATACAAAACTGTAACTACTGAACATGCTATACTACGCATATAGATATACATCGTGTATCTGAGATTATGCAAAAACTGAGTGTTGAATTCTGATGGATGAGTAACTGATAACTAATAGCCATGGTTCGGTAGAACTGACCGAGTTCCTTACTAAATAGTGACACTAAAACTATAACTGTAGGAGTATTTCTCTAACTGACATACCCCGGTATAGACTGATTTGGGGTCAAACCTGTGACTTTAGTTGGAAGGGTGTTAGCACCTGGCCACGAGATACTAACAATACTGAGTCAACCCAAATCTGGTAGGAAGACTTGTGAAATATATATATGATTGCGTTAACCCTCGTCTGGCAGGAGGATGACTTACCCTAGTTGGCTACACAGTTCTATAACACAGGGACTGCTACTAAGGGTTAAACCCACTGCTGGAAGGAATGCCCCCATCACTGGGTTCGCTCGGTGCTGAATCCTACTCCTAACTAAATCGACACTGAACTGATCACTAGATTGTACTAGGCATGACTAAACTGACACTGATCGTATTGACTAACTGATCTGGAATGAGTTCACTGAGTTTTGTTACCTGACTAAGTACTATTGTTCTTGACCTTTACTGGGACTACTCGATAACTATTGCAACTAAATAAAAAACCAGATTTCGGGTAATAAATACCCCCAGGACTCAATAGAATAATAAATAAACTCATGTCACAACTTTAACAACACAACAATAGGTTACCCAACATGATTTACTCATATGAACATTTTATCAAACACTTGCAAGGCATAGATTAAGCATGGGAATAGTTTAAACATGTAGTAATAGCATGATTCTAATACTAAGATAACCAAAAGATCATAATTCATTCACTTAGACATTTTGCCAAACACTTAGGAGGCATAACCTTGTACATGGGAATGAACAACATGTTAATGCACCATGACAACAACAATTAATTCACCATTCAAGGGTTTGACATGAGATCTACATCAACCAACATACCCATTCATCTATTTTACATGAAACTCATATTTTTTGAACTTTGAAACTCAAATAACGTCACAAACATGAGCATAATTCAATTCATAACATGGGAATTATAATTCAAGTTGTGAAAAGGGTTCTAGAACTCTAAAGGTGGAAGGAAACCTAAGGATAAATACCTAACATACCTGAGTGGCAGAATTCGTAAAGAGTTTTAGGGATTTCTTGGAACTTGATCTTGAGCATGATGAACTTGGGTTTATTTCTTGAGAGGATTTTGTGAATAATCAATGTATTATGCCCTTTTGGAAGCTTAATTTCGTGTTTTGGCTGAAATGGGTAGGGAAAAGGACCTAATTGCCCTTCAAAAGTCAAAATTAAGTAAGCAAAATATGCTCAGTGATATGGCAGGTGATGCACCGCATTGATGGTGTTGACGCAATGGCTGACGCACTTCATTGATGTTGTCGACGCGATAGCCAATACGACACGTTGAGATCGCATTAGCTTTCTATTTTGGTCATCCAAATGTGATCTAAACAATGTCCAAAAATTTTGAAACTCACCCAAGATGACCTATTGACATCCCTAATCATGAATCAACTTTAAAATCAACAATCTAAGGCCAGAAAGATCATAAATTATGCCATTAAAATATCTAGGCCAAAAATGAGACTGTGTCAATACTTCGCTGAAATTTTCTAAGTCTAGGACCTTTTGCATGCTATATGGGACTGAAATGACTAGGACTTTATAGGGTCTTACAATATCTAACCCTAGGAATATTGGTCCTCAATGAGTCTAACAGAACTGAGAGGAACTAAGGAACTGTACTTATGCTGACATGCATAACTGAAGCATGAATGAATTCTGGAGACATGACACTTGATTGAACTATTTCATGAATGATATAAGAATGTTATGCAGCTGTATTTGAGTATGGAATATAGTAAATCCAAGATTATTTGTTACCTTAGGCAGAGTCTGAGTTTGCGGAGAAGAGGTAAGAATACTTGGTTCGCATCTCCGCCTCTACTTCCTAAGTAGCTCCCTCAACTGACTGATTCCGCCAAAGAACTTTGACCAAAGGAACTTCTTTTTTCCTTAGTCTGTGAATCTGAAGATCAAGGATTTCGACTGGGACTTCCTCATAAGAGAGACTGTTCTAAATATCTACAGTCTCTATAGGGACTACAACTGTTGGGTCACCAATGCATTTCTTTAGCAAGGACACATAAAACATTGAGTGCACTGATGCTAATTCTATCGGTAACTCGAGCTCATAAGCTACCTTACCAAAATGACTCAGAATCCTATAAGGACCACCATATCAGGGACTAAGATTCTCCTTCTCACTAAATCTCTTCACCCCCTTCATGAGAATGATTTTCAAATACATATAATCACTAATCTCAAATTCAAGATCTTTTCTTCTCATATCTGTATAAGATTTCTGTCGGCTCTAGGTTGTCTTAAGCCTCTCCCTAATCAACTATAATTTATCTAAGGCATCAAACACCAAGTCAAGCCCCACTACTAGGGCCTCACCTACTTCAAACCAACCAATGAGAGATCCACATCTTCTCCCATAAAGAGCCTCAAACAGAGCCATCTGAATACTGGAATGATAGCTGTTATTATACGCGAGCTCAATCAAAGGTAAGTGCTCATCCAAACTTCCCTTAAAGTTAACGACACACGCTCTCAACATGTCTTCTAAATTTTGAATGGTCCGTTTTTTCTTGACCATCTGTCTGAGGGTGAAAGGTTGTATTGAGGTAGACTTGGGTACCAAGACCTTTTAGAAGTCCTTCCAAAGGTGAGAGGCGAACTACGTACCTCTATCTGAAATGATGGATAATGGGACATCGTGTAGTCTAACCAACTCTCTGGTATAGAGCCTGACATAGTCCTCAGCTGAATAAAAATTATAAACTAGCAAGTCCATTGTCTTAATCCATCCACACATGGCACACATAGCCTACCTTGGCAAAGCAACACAACATCTCCCCCTTAGGAGAAAACCTCTAATTTTTGGTCTCTGACCAACTCTTCCAACTTAACTAAATTAGGATCTCTGTCCTACCTTTCTTTCACCTCAGACACTAATGAAGACTCCAAACTATTCTGCATCCAAATAGTACCCTCAGCTGAATCAACCAAATGGACACCTAGTCTGGCAAGCTAATGAACTTCCTGGACTAACTTCTTCTTACCATCCTCAATGTGAGAAACACTACCCATGGACAACCTACTGAGAGCATCTACCATAATATTGGCCTTGCTCGAATGATACAGAACACTCATGTCATAGTCTTTCAGCAACTCTAATCACCTCTTATGACATAAGTTCAAGTCTTTCTAAGAAAATACATACTACAGGATTTTGTGGTCTGTGAATACATCAACATGCACCCCATATAAATAGTGCTTCCAAATCTTTAAGCCAAACACAACAGTTGCTAATTCAAGATCACGGGTAGGATAAATCTTTTCATAGGGATTAAGTTTCCTAAAGCCATAGGCCACAACCTTAACCCTCTGCATCAAAATACACCCCAAGAAAACTCTAGAAGAATCACAATATATAATAAATTCGTCTGAACCATCGGGTAAAGTCAAAACTGGGGCTATAGTGAGTCGAGTCTTCAACTCTTAAAAACTCTTCTCACAAGAATCTGACCACTAAAACTTAACTTTCTTCTGAGTCAATCTGGATATGGGGATGAAATAGATCAAAATCCTTCAACAAACCATTGGTAATAGCCAGCCAAACCCAAGAAACTCCTAATATCTGATGGAGAGATGGGTTTGGACCAGTTTTTCACTACTTTAGTCTTATAAAGATCAACTCTAATTCCATAATCGGAAATAATATGACCAAGGAAAGCTACTGACCTTAGCCAAAATTTGCATTTACTAAATTTTGTGAACAACTAATAGGCTCTGAGAGTCTGCAATACTATTCTGAGATGGTCTGCATGGTCATTTTTACTGTGGGAGTAGACAAGAATATCATCGATGAAGGCTATGATGAACATGTCCAAGTAATTCTTGAACACGTGGTTCATCAAGTCCATGAAAGATATTGGGGCATTGGTAAGACCAAATGATAGGACTAGAAACTCGAAGTAACCATATCGGGTTCTAAAAGGTGTTTTCAAAATGTCACATTCTCTGACTCTAAATTGATGATAGATGGATCTGAGGCTTATATTATAAAAGTACATGGCACCCTAAAGTTGGTCAAACAAGTCATTGATTCTAGGAAGTGGGTACTTATTCTAAACAGTAACTTTATTCAATAGACGGTAGTCTAAACATATTTTAAGAGAACCATCTTTATTTCGCACAAATAGAATTGGTGCACCCCAAGGGGATACACTGGACCTGATGAATTGTAATACCCCACAAAATCCTAAGTCTAACTCAATCCCTAAAATCTTGTTAACGGGTCCAAGACTTAGAAAAGTTTAGCTAAGTATTCAGACTTAGTGTTATTTTATCCTTCGTAGGTTGTAACTCTATTTCACGATCTCTATTACCTTAAAATGTCAATATTTTAGTTGATTCATAATCAAGAATGTCAGTAGGTGTTTCCAAATGAGTTTTGGACTTTTTGAACCTCATTTTACGTTTGAGAATCCAAAACAGTGTATCGACATGATCTCGGAGCGACGCGTCAGCCATCGTGTCGATCAATATTTTTCTTGGCTTAAAATAGCAATTTCCAGTGAACCAATGTAGACTTGATATAGCACATTGGTCATTGCATCGATGCCAATGATGCAGCGCGTCGACCTGTGCATCGATGGTTCAACTTTTAATCTTTTAAACCTGTATTCAGAGGGGCAAATGGGCCTTTTTTCACTTTATATCATCCTCTAAAACATATAATTAGGCCATCCAGGAGGCAAAATATACTCATTCTCTCAATAATTTATCAAAAACAAATCCTAATTCATCACATTCAAGATTCAAGACTCAAAGGTTCCACCATTATTCTTTAAGAATTCGCCAACTAAGGTATGTCAAGTGTTCATCCAAGGGTTCCTTCCACCCTTGGAGTTCAAGAAACTCTTTTAAATTTCAAGTAGCTTGATTTCATGATTTTCCATGATTTGGATTCAAGTGTATTCATGATTATAATGTTGATTGGATTAGAGTTTTAATTTCAAGTAGCTTGATTTCATGCTTTTTCATGATTTGGATTCAAGTGTATTCATGATTATAATGTTGATTGGATTTCTATTCTATGATTAAGTGCAAGATTTATGTAAAAACAACTATTATGTATGTAGTATCATGTGATTTCATATTAAAGCCTTGAAATTATGATGCTCATGTGTTGATTAGTACTATGTGCATATACGATGCCTTCCAAGTGTTTGATGAGTTGTTTATGTGAATTAAATAGTCAGATTATATGATGTTAGCATGTATACTAATTTATGTTATTCAAGTGTTTGATAAAATACCTCTATAGATGCATTATGAACAAGTGTGCATTTTTATGCTATGCAAGATCATACGATGCTTTATTCTTCATGCTATCGAGTCTTGGGGGTATTTAATACTCGACAATTTAGCTGTTTACCTAGAGCCAGTTTAGTTACAGAATAATCTCAGTCATGTCACGATCAGTAGTATTCTGAGTCAGTTATAGAACTCAGGAAAACTAAGTAGTACTAAGTAATCAGTCTTAATACAGTATTTAGATCAAAACTCAGTAAACTCAGTCATTTTACAGAATTCAGTCAGTAATCAGTTCAGTACTCAGAGAACTTAAAATAAGTCCATTCCAGTTCAGTATTTAGTTCCAACCTCAGTAAACTCGATCACTTAACAGAACTCAGTATTATTCTATTAATTAATAGAATCCAGTAGTATTTCGTTGGTCAATGAAACTCAGTGAACTCAGTTCAGTTCAGTTATACCATATAATCAGTAACAATTTAATCAGCCCTAGTATGAACTAGAAATCAGTTCAATGTCTATTCAGTTAGGAGTAGGATTCAGCACCGAGCAATCCTAGGGATAGGGGCTCAGTCGTTAGCTAGGACTGGGTTCCTAGATGTAATCCCTAAGTTCCAGAACTACATAGCCAGTGTAGGTTTGAGATACCACCCATTAGATAGGACTGATATACTCAGGGATCATCCGTTAGTTTGGACTGATCTCAGGGGCTACCCGCTAGACTAGGACTAACTCCACAGCCAGTTGTCTTTACCCGTAGAATGGTACTGATACTCTTCCAATCGAAGTTACTGGTTGTACCCCAATCTATTCAGAAAGGGGAATGTCAGTTAGATGATTATCTCCCATAATCTCAGTTTCATATTCAGTCTCAGTATAGAACTCAATTCAGCTCTATAGATTCAGGACTATCAGATACAGTCACTCAGCTCAGTATAGAACCCAGATTATCAGAATTAAGACTGACGATACAGTCACTCAGTTATCAGATACGCAGTATCGGCAGACTTAGATATTATTTAATCAGTATGCAAACTCAGTATTTAGTGTTATCATGATCTCAATTACCGTTTACGTATTCCTGCATGTACTCTTATCCAGTTAGACTCATGTTATTCAGTCAGTATTGTTCATGCATATGAACCCATGAATTTTAGCCTACCTCACTTACCATACCAATACATTCAATGTACTACCTCATACCTTTCTTTTGTACTATGATGTCTTATATAATAGGTTAAGACGTACGGACTCTCGATCAAACTTAGCAACCCGATCTTTCAGCAGAAGACTTAGTAGTGAGTCCTCATAGTTTGATGATAGACTTATTATTTCAGTATTTTAGTACCCAGTTTATTTCAGTAGTCAAAGTTTGTTGGGGAATTATCCCATCAACTCCTTGTTCAGATAGTAAAGGCTTTTCAGACTAGAGTATTTCAGACAGATATTTCAGTTTTGGTATTGTTATACCGTATTCAGTTTTATTTTGGTATTGAACCTTATGGCATGTTTTTGACCTAATTTTCTGCATATTATAGTGTTATCATTTAGTTAATGTAGCCGGTACCAGTCATGGGTTAGATTATGGTCTTTCAGGATTATGAGCATCGTGTAGCATCCGAGGTACAGACTTGGGGTGTTACAAACTTGGTATCAGAGCCTAAGGTTCGACAGAGTCCTAGGAAGTCATAAATCCACATCTAGTAGAGTCTTGTGCATGGGTGTGTTGTACGCCATACTTATGGACAGGAGGCTATATGTAGGAAAAGTTTCTCTTCTTTCAGTATTCATGTCATGCTAGTGAACATGAGCTCAAGATAAATTCTCAGTCTAATCCTTTTCTTCATGCAGGTTACAGAATATGCCTCCTAAAAAGACTAATGGAAGGAGAACTAAAAATCAGTTAGCACCTCAGCTAATTTAGACAGATCCCCTGGACGAGCATGTCTCTCATGAAGAATTTAGAGCTGCATTCACTACTTTAGATAATTCAATAGTTGCTCAGAAAAACCTACATACTATTTTCCTATCTAGACTTTTGATTCACGATCAGCCAAATGAGAAGGGAGAGTATAGAAAGAAGGAGAGAAAAAATCAGAGGGCGAGAACATATAGTTTTAAGACAAGATCAAGGGGTAATAAACGCTCCCAATTGCATTAGAGATTCTCATCCCCAGTTCCTTGTTCAGTTAGAGTGCCAGTGCCTAAGTCTAAGAATGACAGTCGAGATGGAGCACCAGGCTTTAAGTCACAAGGTAGTAGAAAGGGTATTCGTTCCAATCCTCTTTGTAAAGAATGTGGTAAAAACTATAAGAAAGTGTGTAGAGCTGGCAGTGATGTTTATTTCGGGTGGGGAAAGCCAAGACATAGTATCAAAGATTATCCCCAGTCAGGTTCCCAGGGTCAGCATAACCGTCCTTCAGCTCAGTTGATCGCCTGAATCAGCAGGGTGCCACTTCCAGTTCCACCAGTGGGCAACGCCTAAATAGACTCCATGCCCTTCAGTCCATACGAGATCAGGAAAATTCTTCTGATGCTGTCACTGGTACGTTATAGATCTTTCATTTATATGTTGTCTTATTATATTTAGCAGCTTCTCTGTCTTTCCTAGCTTCTTACGTAGCAGTCAATTTCAAAGTCAGATAGGAAACCTTAATAGAATCTTTTTTAGTCACCACCCCAGTGGGTTAGTCTATCATAGACTAGTGGGTATACAGGAACTGTCCGATTATGATATCTTAGAAAGTCAGGCCTTTAAATTTTAGTAGTAATGTTAGCATATGCAGAAAGGCAGTAAAGGGGATGATGCCCAACCCGTCTTTACCTCATGCAAAGTTTTGTACTTCAACTATCATGATGTCTACTCATGCCTTACATATTGACTCTATGATCATAGCCCATATTCATGCACATTAACAAAAAAATCATGTTTGCTTATAGTTTCTAGTATAAGGAGTTCCAGTTCACTCAGTCTTATAAATCACATTTCATGAATATAGAACTCCAAAATTAGGTCATACATCTCATGACTCATGTACTCAAGCCATGCTTTATAGTATGCTCAGTTCCCATGACTTACTCTATACTCCTAATGATCAGCTAAATTCAGTTTTTTTCATGTAAATCCTCAATTTAGATCTCTTGATAAAATCCAGGATGTTGATTGCCTATTCCTCAGGTTTCAGTTAAGTGTCAAGTTTGGTACAATGCTATTCATGCTTCAGGTCCTCATGTTTTGACCCTTTAGTGAACTCTCCTTATGAGATGATGTAGTGATGAGCAGTTACTTAGAAAGAAGGGATTAAATATTTCATGTTAAGAAAAGATTATTTCATGATAGTTTTACACGAGGCGTAGTTATGAAGATAGGCTTGAATGTCATGTTGATATGTAAGTGGCTAAACGTGTTTTGGAGATTTGAGTAGGCTTGAACATAGTGGGGGAATTCAGTCCAGATCAAACCTCAGTAGGTAAAGTTATCAAAACCCAATATTTAGTTCCAGTATAGCCTCAGTTATGGTCTTAGTTATAGTCACAGTCACTGTCCCAGTCCAGTAATCAGATTAGCAACTCAGTTTAATTTTAGGCTTGCTTGACCATAGTGTATAGTTATCAGTTATTTAGTTATCAGTATGTCAGTACCTCAGTTTACAGACTATTCTAGAGTCATGTTATATGCTTGGTCTTGCCTTCTCAAATAATATAGTTTTCACGAATTCATACTCAGTTATCTCACGTTACTCAGTCAGTCCTTATCTCATATGCATAATAATCTACAGTTCCAATCTAGTTATTCAGACTAAGTGTAGTTCAGTCTTATATGCCCAGTATTCAGTTAGTAGTCATTCTGTTAATTAGATAAGTTAGTAAGTTATGCACTCATGGTCAGCACCGATATGAATATTTTTAGTAGTCTCAGGTGATGTGTTATACTAAGATGGAGAGCATATTTGAGAGAGTATTTTTAGTAGTCTCAGGTGATGAGATATGTGAATTATATAAGGATTTATGAACCCTCCATGGGTCCTGCGTTGGGAGGCTTGCCTCCGTAGGTGTATACAGGGATTGTGCGATGATCCCGGAGATTGTATGATGACCTTGTGCATCATCATCATCATCATATACATTGCACTTACTTTATTGTGTTATGTTCTGTTGTACTACCACATTGACTTGTCAACTATGTATTTATCATATCTTCTTTTACTTGTATTTGATGATCTTATATATGCATGTTTCCCCTTGTTCTTCTTATATGTGATATAATACGTACTTTTTTCTATCTTGGTGTGATGTTGCAATATATGTGAGATATATTAGACCTGTTAGTACAAGCGATGTGGGCTACCGTTGTAGGATATTTTCTGATTGTAGGTGGTGTTCCCTTAGTGTATATTTTGTATGCTTTATTTACTACTTTGCTTGGTCATCCTATGATACCTACTGAGTACAAGTGGACCGTAATCATGCCTACTGCGCCCTTTCCATGAAGGTTAGCTCGAGTACGCCTTAGCTTTATTGACTCGGGCGATTGTTGGAGCTTCCAAGTTAGCTGTTGGACATTCATGAGTTCGAAGTTCACCTCTATCTTTCTATAATAGTTATGTCTTTATTAGTATTCGGAGATAGATATTATTTCCTTGTGGTTATTTTTTTGATGTATTTGACTCTTGAATTGTATTAGTAGTTCTTACACTATTGACACTTAGTTTTGGGCATGATTTGTATTTTGAATAAATTCTTTCCGTATTGTTATGATTATTTATATGGTTCGACTTCATTCTAGAAGACTTACCTTAGGATATTTTATTATTTTTCTCTTTCTGCATCGGTTTGGGTGATAGGTTTACTTGTCAAGGTACGCCGCGACAAATGCCATCTTGACCTTCATTTTTTAGTCGTGACAAATTGGTATCAAAGCAGCCAAGTTTCATTAGTCTCAATAGCGTAAGAATAGGATATCTAATAGAGTCTTGCAGATCAATACGTAGACATCCATATCTATCTTCGAGAGGCTATAGGAAGTTTTTAGGAAACTTTCCTCATTTTATTCTTTATCATGCAAAATTCTTTCATACCTAGTGTTCTGAGTTGTGTTTCACTCTTTCTGCATGAATGGTGTGGCTTATACTACTAGTAGTTGGGAGATGCTGGGATAAATTAGTGGAGATTGTTTATCGGTTGTAGGTAAATTAATTCTCCTGAGTTATTGTAGGATCAGTTTGTTGATGCTTTTTTGGATAGATTCATGCCTTACAGTTTGAGGGATTGGATATGGGATGAGGTAGATCATTTGGAGAAAGGCTTTGTGACAATTGCTTAGTAGAAGGCATATTTCCCTACCATGTCTAGATATTTGTATTATAGTATTTCCATCGAGTCTGAAAAAACTCAAAAGTTTATGAAAGATTTGAATGTTTCCCCTTAGTCGGCTATGTCTCAGATGGTTGTGGTTAGGGATTTTTTTAGAGTATTATGGATCATGCTAAGACGATAGAAGGTATTCTTTAAGTATCTCAGGGTGGCGCTAAGAAGGTGCGTCATTTTTGTGAGTTTCGACGTTAGTCTCCCCATGGTAAAGATTTTAGTAGTTCTCATAGATAGTGTAGGCCAGTGCAGGCAGCCTTATAGAGTTTAGGTGTTGGACCTTCTAGTTCAGTAGTTCAGGGTGGTTGTTTGGGCCTAGTTGTACCTTCTCCTATTGATACTGGTTATAGAGGTTGTTTTATGCCTAATGAGACTAGCCATGTGGCCAAGAACTGTCCATGTTGTATGTTTAGAGCTACTATTATTTTAGTTGTGAGGGGTAGGGGTGCTACCAGAGTTGTGAGGGGCAGAGGTAGTGGAGCTCATGGGGGTGGTCATGGGGCCATTTAAGCAGTTGGTGGTCGTGCTCAGTGTTATACTATAGCAGCCAGACCTGAGGCAGAGGCTTTTGATACTGTGATTATAGGTATCATCACTGTTTGTTTCAGAGCCACATCTATATTATTTGATCCCAGATCAACTTTCTCCAATGTGTCTATGTATTTTACTTTGGGTTTTGATCTTGTTAGTGAGCCTCTTTTCATGCCTATTCATGTATCTACCTCGGTAGGTGAATGTTTAGTGGTGGATCGAGCACATCGATCTTATGTTGTGACTTTTGCCGGGTGTGAGACTGTGGTAGATTTGTTTGTATTAGATATAGTCGATTTTGATGTTATTTTAGGCATGTATTGGTTGGCTCCTTAACATGTTGTCTTAGATTATTTTGCTAAGACTGTGACTTTAGCTTCGCTAGGTATGCCAAGGATAGCTTGGAAGGGTGCACTCCATTTGGGTCCTAAAAGGATTATGTCTTTTGTTCAGGATCGTAAATTAGTTGAGAGGGGGTGTTTATCTTTCTTGGCTCATATTTATGACACCAGTGTTGTTTCACCCCCTTCCTTGGATTTTGTCTGTGTTATCCGTGAGTTAATGGATGAATGCCCTATGGACTTGTTTGGTATGCCTTCAGATCAAGATATTGATTTTATTATTGATGTTGAGTTGGGAACCAAGGCCATATCTATTCCTCCTTATAGGATGGCCCCAGCAGAGTTGAAAGAACTGAAGGATTATTTGCAGGAGTTGTTGGATAAGGGTTTTATCTTAACTAATGCTTTACCTTAAGGTGCGTCTATATTGTTTGTGAAGAAAAGGGATAGATCTATGCTGATGTGCATTGATTATCCTAGTTGAATAAGGTGAAAGTTAAGAATAAGTATTCTCTTCCTCGCATCAATGATTTGTTTGATCAACTTCAGGGTGTTGCGGTGTTTTCAAAGACTAATTTGAGGTTCAATTATCACCAGTTGAGGATTAGAGCTTTGGATATTCTGAAGATAGCTTTTTGGACCCGATATGGTCATTCTGAGTTCTTGGTCATATCCTTCGACTTGACTAATGCCCCTGCCAAATTCATAGGGTTGATAAATCGAGTGTTTTGACCATATCTTGACTCCTTTGTTATCTATTTATCAATGATATCTTGGTGTATTCCAAGAGTGAGGTTGAGCATAGGGAGCATTTGAGGATTAGGCTTCAGAGATGGAGGCATGTGAAGTTCTACATGAAGTTCTCTAAGTGCGAGTTTTGGTTAGAGTGTACTTCTTTCTTGGGTCATGTGGTGACAAAAAAGGTATTATGATTGATCCAGCCAAGGTTACAGCAGTTCATGATTGGACTAGACCTACTTCTTCTACCGAGATTTAGAGTTTTGTTGGCTTAGCAGGTTATTATCAGTATTTTGTTGAGGGTTTCTCTTTTATTGCTGCTCCTTTGACTAAGTTGACTCAGAAAAAGATTTCTATCTAGTGGTTTTATGCTTGTGAGGTGAGCTTCCAAAAGCTCAAAGATTTATTGACTTCAGCTCCTATATTGGCTTTGCCCAAGGAGAGTGTGGGCTTTATCGTGTTTTGTGATGCTTTTGGTGTTGGATTGGGTGTTGTGTTGATGTAGGAAATCAAGGTAATTGTGTATGCATCTCATCAGTTGAAGCCTTATGAGAGAAATTATCCTACCCATGATTTGGAGTTTTGTGCAGTTGTGTTTGCCTTGAAGTTGTGGAGGCACTACTTGTTGGAGTCCGTTGTGAGATCTTCTCAGATCATCATAGCCTTCAGTACTTCTTTATCCAGCGAGATCTTCATATGAGGCAGCGTCGTTGACTTGAGTAACCCAAGGATTATGACGACTATTCTCTACCATCCGGGCAAGGATAATGTGGTTGCGGATGCCTTGAGCCGAAAGTCAAATGGCATGGTTCGCTTAGTGCATCTTTTGACTAGGAGAGGATTTTGGCCTTAGATTTTCAGTCTTTAGCTAACCAGATGGTTAGGCTTGATATTTTGACATTAGACATGTTTTGACATTTGTGGATGCTAGATCTTCTTTGATGGAGCAGATTCAAGCTCATCAATTTGATGATGTTGGATTGAGGTTGGTTCAAGATAAAGTATTGAGTGGGGAGGCTAAGGAAGCCTTACTTGATTCAGATGGAGTTTTGATGATTGGGGGCCGAGTTTGTGTGCCGAGAGTGGGTGACTGGATTAGGTTGATCTTGGAGGAGGCCCATTGTTTCAGATATTCTATCCATCCAGGTGTGACTAAGATGTATCATGATTTGAGACAACACTACTTGTGGGGTAGTATAAGAAGAGATATGGCATATTTTGTGGCTCGTTGCCTATGTGGTTAGAAGGTAGAGGCCGAGCATATGAGACCTGGTGAATTGCTTCAGAGGTTACCTATTCTCGAGTGGAAGTGGGAATGGATCACCATGGACTTTATGACTGGTTCTCCTCGTGCATCTCATAGTTCTGACTGTGCTTGGGTCATCGTGGATTGATTAACCAACTTAACTTATTTTATTCCAGTTTGGGTCTCATTCAGTGCTGAGAGGTTAGCTCTTATCTTCATTTGTAAAATTGTGCATCTGCATGGTGTGTCGCTATCCATTATTTCAGATCGAGGTTTTGTGTTCACATCTCACTTTTAAAAGATATTTTAGGATGAGTTGGGTACTCGGGTTGATCTTAGCATAGCATTTCACCCTAGACTGATGGCCAGTTAGAGCGGACTATTTATGTTTTAGAGGATGCTCCGCATATACGTGATGGATTTTGGTGGCCAGTGGGAGCAGCTTTATTCTTTAGCAAAGTTTGCATATAATAAGAGTTACCATTTCAGTATTGATATGGCTCCTTTTGAGGCATTGTATGGTAGACGTTTTCGCTCCCCAGTGGGTTGGTTTGATGTTTCAAAGGTGATACTTCGAGGTGCGGACCTACTTCGTAAGTCTTTGGTCAGAGTGTGGATCATTAAGAATAGACTTATAGAGACTCAGAGTAGGCAGAAGTGCTATGTTAATCGTAGACTTTGTTCCTTGAGATTCGGTGTTAGTGATCGTGTTTTCCTTCGAGTTTCACCAATGAAGGGTGTGATGAGGCTTGGGAAGAAGGACAAGCCCAAGTATATTGGTCTATTTGAGATTCTTCGGACTGTTGGTGATGTGGCTTATGAGTTGCTTTACCCCTTAATCTATCAGCTGTTCATCCATTTTTTCATGTATCTATGAATCGTCACTATATTTTGGATGAGTCTTATATTATTCGTTGGAAGTCAGTTCAGCTAGATGAGCGGTTGTTGTTTATTGAGGAGCCGATCTCCATTTTGGCTGGGGATGTTAGGCGGTTGCGCTCTAGAGTGAACCCTGTGGTTAAGGTCCAATGGCAACATCAACCTATAGATGAAGATACTTGAGAGGTCGAGTCTGATATACTTAGTTCTTATCCTTAGCTCTTTATTGATTTAGGTATTTCTTTGCCTAGTTCGGGGACGAACTAGATTTTTAATGGTGGATGATGTAACGACCTAAAAATTTGATGAAGTATGTGAAATTTGTGATTTTATGTGATTTGACTACTTTACCCCTCCCTGCAGTTGCATTATGGTAATTCTGAGGTATGGGAGTGATTGACATGATTTTTGATGTATTTTGGTATCATTTATGCGATATTGTATTTTTTTTATGGCTTTGAGAGCCTTATTTTGGACTTATGTGGATTTCTTTTGATTTGTGAGACGGATGGGCAAACGGACTGTGCCAGTTTAAGCTAGCTAGACTTTTGGTTTGGCTCCCTGTGCACCCGAGCTCATTTTGAACTATTGATCGGAAAGTTGAAAAATTAAAAATATGAGTGTCGGACCCACATTTGGTCGAAACGACCTCGGATGGAAAATGTAACTTTGCTAGCATATCCAAAATATCAAATTTATGGTGTTAGCATATTTCGTATGATTTTATGGCTTTTAAATCAAATTTCGACCTTCGATTTGAAAAATTGTGATTTCGTGTTTCGGGGATTAACATTGTGAAAATGATGCTTTTTTAAAAATTTGATATAGTCATCGCATTTGGAATGTCGAATTTAGTATGGCTGCATAGTTTGTTTGCATGTATCGGACTCCGAACGAATCCCGGGCACCCTGTCGAAATTTGAGGTGAATTTGAAGGGAAAAATCTGGTGTACTACACCAGAAAATCTGCAATATAAATACTTCTTTTTTTGGCCCCTTTTGCTCATTTTTCATCATGTCTCTTGGAAGTTAAACCCTAAAATAGTATCGGAGCTTAAAAGTAAAGTTCGTGGGAGCTTGGGAAGCTTGATTAATATCCATTTCCTGATTTTATTATGGATTTAAGGTAAGAATTCACCATTTTCTTAGGAATTTCTTGATTAATTTCTCAAAACCTCAAAAATCTTAGGGCTTGATTTTAAACCTCAATTTCACTTCTTATCAGCTGAATAATATTTTCTTGTCATATAATTACTAGTTTTTCATCAATTTAACCTTCAAAATAATTTTGATTTTTTGATTTTAATCCGAATTTTAAAGATTTTACCCGGTAAAGTTCAAAAATGATTTTTCTTCGATTTGAACCTCGTTTTTTACTATTTAACTTGGGTTTTCAGTGGTATATTCCTCAAAAATATGAGGAACATGTTTTTGAAGTAAAGTTTTGATTTTACCCTTCTTTTTCAAAAACTCATTTTAGGGGTCTGTTTTGACCCCGAACCAAAAGTAGTCAATATGGGTGTTGTTGATTTTGTTTTGATGCGTAAATTTCATATTTAATGTTTTTAGTGGAGTTTAAATTTATTCGTGAAAAGTAAGGTCGTGGGTTCGATGTGTAGCGGATCGATTTTGGCTTTTGAGGTAGGTTATGGCTTAAGGCTTTCAGACTGGGTTGGGTAGTAAATGATGAAACAAAATTCATGTTAAGGGTGGGAACTAATCATAAAAAATATCTATTTATTTATTGTTCCCGTGTGGGAGCCTATATGTGATGTAATTGTCGAAATTAAGTTATTATGTGATATGTGTGACCACGTGGGGTCCTATGTGATATTAATAGCCTTGAATATATGTGAATAATTGTATTGTGTTGTTAAGATGCTTAATATGGTATCATTAGTGTATTGTGATTACATTCATACTTTATTTGGCATATGAGACATGTGAAAATTCATGGATGAAATTGAAATAATGAGTGGATATTGGCTCATATTGTTGTGGAAATATATCATTGTGGTTGGTTGTAAAAATACTCATTGTGATTGGTTGTGAACATTACATCCTCATATCATACTCATTCATGAAACATTGGTACCACCGTGGCAATATATGAGAAACACTGGCAATACATTTTTTAAAACCCTCCCCGAGGGTGTGTCGAGTAGGAGATATTGTAGTACCTTATAAAACTCTTTCCGAGGAATGTGCCGAAAAAAGAGATATGAGATATGTGGATTTTATATGAGTTGACGAATCCCTAATGGGTCCTGTGTTGGGAGGCTTGCCTCCGTAGGTGTATATGGGAATTATGCGATGATCCCGAAGATTGTGTGACGACCTCATGCATCATCATCATATACGTTGCACTTACTTTATTGTGTTATATTGTGTTGTACTGCCATATTGATTTGTCATCTATGTATTTATCATATTTTCTTTTACTTGTGTTTGATGATCTTGTATATGCATGTTTCCCCTTGTTCTTCTTATATGTGATATAATATGTACTTTTATTCTATCTTGATGTAATGTAGCAATATATGTTAGATATATTAGAACTGTTAGTGAAAGCGGTGTGGGCTACCGTTGTGGGACATTTTCTGATTGCAGGTGATGTCCCCTTAGTGTATATTTTGTATGCTTTATTTACTACTTTGCTTGGTCAGCCTATGATACCTGCTGAGTACAAGTGGATCGTACTCATGCCTACTGCGCCCTTTCGGTGCAGGTCCTAACTTGAGTGCCCCTCAGCTTGATTGACTCGAACGATTGTTAGTGCTTCCAAGGTAGCTGTTGGACATTCATGCGTCCGAAGTTCACCTCTATCTTTCTACTGTGGTTATGTCTTTATTAGTATTCGGGGACAAATATTATTCTTTTGTGATTATTTTTCCGATGTATTTGACTTTTGAATTGTATTAGTAGTTCTTACACTATCGACACCTAATTTTGTGCATGATTGATATTTTGGATAAGTTCTTTCCGCATTGTTATGATTACTTATATGGTTCGACTTCGTTCTAGAAGTTTTACCTTGGGATATTTCTGTCTTTTTCTCTTTTTGTATCGGTTTGAGTGATAGGCTTACTTATCAAGATACGTCGTGACAAGTGTCATCATGACCTTCATTTTTGGATCGTGGCATTAATTTTTATCATTAATTTCTATCTTGCTTCTATTTTCTTGTTTCACATCAATGTGTGTGCGCATGAGTGTGTCATCTTACAGAAAACATTTTTTTGAAAAATAACTTCCATCACATCCAATAAATATGTCTAATAATTAAAGTTTAGCCATTCTTGCGACATTGCAAAGTTAGGGAGAAGCATTAACTGGACCATCATAATAAATTTCCCCAACACACTACTATTATGAAGAAAAAACAAATAGAAAAATACGAAGAAAAGCCACATAAAAAGTCAGTAGGATAAAAAATGTATTCCATAGATATTAAGAATACACCAAATTATTATGCTAAATTGAGATGCAGCGTAATTACTCCCACAAATGATCATCCCCATATAATATATCATCAATCAACCAAATGATTATATAATGACAAGATAAACGGATTTGATACTTTAAAAAATAATCTCAAGTCAATAAATAAATCAAAGTCTGTAAATCAATACCAGCTATTAGTTTCAAATGAAAAAACAAAAACAAATCAATTAATCCAGGTCATATTAAATAAAAATAGTCTTCAAAAATATGAAATTTAGATTTAATTTTTATTTGAAAAATAACTTTGAAACTACAAATTCTTATGGGAGTTGTCACTGATCATCTCAATAGCATCGGATCATCATATTGATGATTCTTCAGAACAATTTGTTATTTCTGAAAATTGAACCGTTTATGTTCCCGCCATCTGCATATATAGATTTAAGGTTAATTTTAAAGGACGTTATGAGTGTGATAAAAGTATTTTGTAAAACATAAATTACTATTAAGCTAAAACAATTAATATGAAAAACATTTTTTACCATAGAAGAAAAGACCATTTTATATAGAACGAAAAACTTCATCAAAATATTACCCAATTTGCTATGAACTCTTTTGATCTGAATGGAGATACAAGAGAATATAATTCTAATCGGATACAAAAAAATAAAATTAAATCTCACGTTTGATATGAATATATTTAAAAAAGTAATTTTAAACATATATTAAATTTATACAATGCCCATAATTAAATATGAAATATATGAAATATCAAATTAAATAGAAGCACTAACCTGATAATTAGAGTAATCTTAATCAAACTCACTGCCTTGTTCATTAGGCAGGGTGTTGAGATCCAATCTATAATTACTTTGAATATGATGACCCCCACTGTTAGATGCCATGCTAGGCCTATAACTAATGTTTTCAATAGTTGGGTCTTGTAATCCTTGTGAACGTGGCATTCCGAAAAATAGTCCATGTTGTTGTATTCTATTACCAACATTATTTTGGACCAAGGAAAATAGATTATTGAATGGATTTTCAGAGCTGAGGCAGTGGGGTTGAAATTGAACTTGTGGACAATGAAGTTGATTTGAACTATTTCTTGTAGCAAAAGCACTGTTGATGGTAAGAGGTGGAAATGAAAAATTTGAACCTCTTTGGACTTGATCTGGATTATGTTGCAAATTTAATACATTTGTCTGAACATGAGGCATTGTCCCAAAATTTTTAAAGCTATTTTTTTTATGGAAACCACTTGAGGATGCCTGGTCTGATGGATGACGAATAGATTTTGTTCATCCGGAGCTCTCCATTTATTGATACGATATTTTCAAGAGGTGTTGAAAAAGAATTAAAAAATAAATAAATTATGGATATATTCATCATTTTAACTTCTTGTTATTCAGGTGTATTTGAAATGATCAAAGTCAATATAATTGAAGACAGTTTTACTGTTTGATAATTTGTAAGCAATAATAATCTTTTTTAAACAATATGAATCAAAGATTGGTTATAATATTATTTCATTGAACTATACTATAATAGAAATTAGCAACTCGTAATTAACTTCTATCACTAAATATGCAACAGTCTATTATTAATCGTCTTTAATTTGTGAGTGTTTTGATAAGTCTTTTTAGTACTTAAAATTTATAATAATGTCTAGTTAATTACTAGCAAATGTGAAAAAAATAGATTTTTTATTATGCTTTTGATATAAAATTGAAATTAAGATAGTTGCAAAATAACTTCTCATAAAAGTATTTAATAAAAAATTCTCTCCAAGCAAAACTTTTCTAGTAACGAAATACGAGAAAAAGTATTATAAAAAATATTTTTTAGTGAAATCACTTTCTCCCCATCAAACACACACAAATGATGCATAACTTGCCACTTAAATTTATTTAAAGGTATACCTGAAGGTGAGTTGCAACTTGCATCCTGGTAAGATTAAGCACATTCATCGTCTTGAGAATCTCCTTAGGATAACAATCTACATGTTTCATAAGAAATGTAACTTTAATTTAATTACTAGAATATTCTTACATCAAGTTGAGTTACATGTAAATGCTACAATCATTAAGGTTTAATGAATTCTTACTGTTCATATCGCTCCATATAAAGAAACTATCAATGAATATAATTAATAATAAAGTAAACTTACTTCCTTCACTCAGTTGTTGCACAGCTTCCACGAATTTACCATGAAGATCCTTAGTCCATTTTGTGCGGGCATTTTGCCTAACAATCTTATTAACGACACCTCTTTAACTTTCTCCCTCATTAATGTCTTTCAAGTATTTTCTGCCTCTATTTCTTCTCAACTTGTCTTTTCCATTCAATACATTATTGTTTTTGGCCTCATGAATATTATTTCACCATTCTTTAGTACCAAATGCATTTTTTCTCTTTTCATACTGTTCTTCATTAACCTCAACATTCATCTGCTCTTTATTTTTTCCTAATCCTTCTCTCACTTTCTCTCTTTGTACTTTTTCCCTCAATACAAACTGCCACAAGTATTTTATAATTCCCGCATCAAATGATTTTTTAAGATACAAGTATGCTCCCTTGTCCAAAGCCTCATTTGCTAAGAATTCATCATCTTCATCACATACAACTATATAATTATTTTGAGAAGCAAGAAATTAAAATTAAATTCTATTATCTTATAAATTTTTTGAATATTAATTTCATGCATATTAGCTAATTTTTTTTTTTTCTAATCACAGTATGTTACAAAACAATAAATTTTGATACATAAAAAATAGAAATTAATGATTAATATTTATGTCACTAAACAATAAAAGTTCATTGCTAATCCTATTTAATGATGAATTATAGAATATTTATTTAGCTTAGGATTATTTTACTATAGATTAATGGTGAGTTTTTATCTAATTTTTTGGGTAGTGTGTTAATTAAAAAACTAAATTTATACATAGCTGACAACATATGTGGAAGAGTAACACAAATACTTACATAGTGAAATAATATCGAAGGCCACAGCTTGAACTAAGAGTTCAAAAGAAAGCATATTAGTTGAATGAACATTGAATATCATTACATCAATTTTTTTCTTTTCTTTGGAAAGCATTGCCATTGCCGCTGAAGTTGTACCGACCGTAGTAACTGTACCATTCTTTTGCAAGTCAGTGAATAAAATTATATACAAAATTATCATTAGAATTTATTATTTCTCATATACAAGTTCAATGATAGATTTTCAGGTTATTGCTATACTTTGATTTATGCAATTACATATATTAATCAACTTATATTACAATCGACGAATGAAATCTTACACAGACTCACATAATTAAGGTACAATATTATTTAAGATAAAATAATTAGATTACATATAATAATAAAAAAAATCTTGTAGGGAATATATTGTTAAAAAATCTAGAAAAAAAAAGCTTAAATATGCAATCAATTTTTAGAAATGACTCAGATGTATCATTTGTTAATGGTTGAACTTATTACATTTGACTCATTTGTATAACTAACAACTAATGTAGTTCTACTACAATGAAATTATGTCGTGTGACATTATCTAAATACTTTATTGCTTATCAGCCCTCACTTTCTTTTATGAGTGGCATCTCTGGACCACCATTTCATTAAGTTAAGTGACATATTAAGTCTTTTCTCAATCCCGTATAATACATGACGCTCAAAGTAATTTAAGTAATTTATCGTTTTTATCATTGATGCATTTGATTCAACCTTTCAGAAGCATATTCTTGTACAAACCTCTATCTTTTCTAATTTTGAATAACAAATTTATAATTTTATGCTTCAAACTTACATAGATATGTTTGTCCCTTATATTCAAATCATTATTATTTTACATGTAGAAATGATACTCCCTCATTTAATTGGATTTTGAATGTAATATTATATTTTATCATTTACAATATTCACGTATTTTATGGCTATTTTAATTTAAGAAACACGTAAAATTATTTGAAAAAAGGGATTGATTTAAAAGAGAGTACACTAATAAAAGTGTAGTTGGAAATGAAAAATACATATGATATATATTTGAGTATTTATGTGTTTTCATGGTGAAATTTGGGATTTTATCCCGACTTAAATGTGGTAATATTTTGAAAAAAGAAGTCATAAAATTTGTTCAAGAAAAAAAAGACAAGGCTAAAAATGAGGTATAGTTGGGTAGTTAAAGTACATACCAATGTATAAATAAAAGTATGAATTTTTTTTTCATGGTGGTATTTTAGATAAGATATGATGATGACTTGAGAAATGACATAAAAAAATTCTTTTAAAAGATGGATTTCAATGAGAGTACACTACTGAGGTGCAGTTGGGAGTGAAAGTACATATGAATGTGAAAATAAGAGTGTGCGTCTTTTTATTGCAAAATGTGGGGTGGTAATACTGGTTAAGATGTGATAAGGGATTATGAAATCACTCAAATTGCCTCTCATAAAGGGGTTCAGGACTGATAAGTAAAAATGAATTAGATAATGTTGTCTAACAAAATTTGATAATTGTAAGGCTCTGTAAATAGTTAGTGGCACAAATATAGCAAATGTGTCATGACAAAGGTATAAATAAACCTAACTATTAATGAATGCCATGATTGAGCCATTTATAAAAATCCAATAATGTAGTTGAGATTTTTTCCAATGATCTATATTAATTATCTAGAAATGGAATTCAAATTAAGAGGATTTACCACACTTTAGACAGGAATAATTAGTGAATACTATAAAAAAAAAAAAAAAAGTACTTTAAAAGCCAAAACAAAAATTAATATGAAAAAAATCATAAAATACATCTAAATTATACTGAAAATTTCAGTTATATTTCTCTTTTTTTCTTGCAGGGTGAAATAGTGTAAGAGAATCACCATTACAATATAGTGTTCAAATAGGATAATTATAGCAATTAGTTATTTTTATTTAGTATTTTTAAACTTAACTATTATCTTTACAAATTAAAGGAGGAGAAGTAATTGAAAGACCATTAAGGTTGAACCAACTTTAAAAAAAAAATACATTGGTCAATAGTCATCATACTAGATTCAAATCTTTTTTTTCTTTCAAATTAAGGAAAAAAGCAGTCAAATCAAAATGTTTAAATTCAAAGTTAGCCTGTGATCAAAAAGATCAAATAACATTTATATGTTAAAAAAAATTATGAAACTTCTTAAAAGATGTAATTTATTTTTAAAAAAATTACAAAGAAAAAAAAGCTTCTTATCATTAAGAGGACTATTTTTAACTGAACAAAACAATAGAAAAAAAAAAAACACTTTTGTTTAAGAAGAAAATCAGATCTCCCCATTTTTAATCCACACTGCATACAAAATTAAAAAATACTATCTCCAAGTTACTATATGACAGTCAACTGATACATTCTTATTTTGTCTTTCTCTCGCCCTTTTCATTATTCTGATCTTGTGCCTCCAACTTTTCACCACCCAAGTAAAATAATATTTTAAAATGATAGATAGATTGATAAAAATCATAGATATACACTTTCAAAATATTATTTTTGCGGGATTTCATTAATTTTTTTTTATTCAGATAAATTGACAACGATAATTTCTCCCATTTCTACAAAAAGATCAAGTATAAAATTTATGTATAAGTCGATTAGATAATTAAATTTAACATAAAATCGTCTCTTTCTAGGAATATCAGATAAAAGTGCATCGACTCAAATATTAACATAAATTATCACTTCCTTTGAAAAATCATATATATCTTTATAGAGAAAGTTAATCGAGCGAGACATACTTATAAAAACAATAAAAAATGGAGAATCTAAATTAACTCTTTATAATTACAACAAACTCATTTGTTAACTAGGAAAACACATGAAAAGGCATAGAAATAGTAATATAAAAAGAGATTAATGTTAAAATTACAAATGAGATAACAAGAAATTATCACTTAAATATCATACAAAAGAAAATCAAAGAGAATTTAGTTATAAAGGAACCAAAATTGTAAGTTGTATTTATATATTTCTTTGAGATGACACCTTTATAGTCATGAGTCATGAGTCTTGAGCAAAACAACCATGTCAGTAAGAAATGCTTTGTCATTATCAACCAACAACACACGAACTTCGTCAATCATACCATAAAAGGGAGCTTCCATTAGAATATCTATCAATTCAACAATTTGAGAATTTTCCTATTCAGGGATACACAAATTTTTCTTTTTCAGGCATAGATATTTTAGTAGGCGTTTATATACTAACTCTTGCGGCTAGTGGGTATCTCTTGGGTTGTGCATATGAAAATTTTTTATTTGACCTATTTGATTATTTTTCCTATCCGAGTCAAGTTAAGAGTAAAGTTTGTCATTTTTTTCTTTTTGTTTTACCCATTTAGTATGGAAGGATTTTTTTTTTTTTTAATAAAATCACTTTCATTTTTGAATAAAACGTTTTTTATTATAAGGAAAAAATGACTTCATTTAAAAGATAATATGTAATGAACCTCAAGGTCATTTTCTTTGTTTTCATACTTTTTAGCATTTAGAGCATTCTGATACCTATTCCAGGTCATTTATGATTTGTTGGGACTAATAGTTCGATTACCGAGCAGTTCGTTTGGATTTTAGAGCCATTTTCCTATTTTGGATCTTTTGAAGTTAAAGAAAGGGTCTCAGGCCAAAACATCATGTAAACGGCCTTGAAATCCACTTCTGATAGTCTCATCAACTTTGAAATATTGATTTTAGGCTACGCAGACCCTTGGTTTGAGTCTTGAGGCTTCTAAACTTATTTTGAACTATTGGATGGATTTTGGCTAAAATGACTCCTTAGGCACGAGACCCACTTTTTATCGATATGATCCCAAAAAGAATTTTTTGTGGAGTTATTGAGTCCGAAATATTGAATTTGGTGGGGTAGAATAGTTCGTTTGCAAGCCCAGGATTCTGAATCAATCCTGAGCACCTGGTCGGAGTCCATTGGGACTTGTTGAACTTGGATAGTGCCAAGTTATCTGGTGATAGCAATCAACCAACAACACAAGGAAAAAAAGATAATAATAACAAGATAAAAGCAACACTACACACATCTTTCAATAGATCAAGAGAGAACAACAACAAGATTACAATAAAAATAGGTAGGTAGTTTGACATACAATATCTCAAAGTCTAAGAACCCTGATATGTATCAAATACAAAGACCATAAGAATAAGAGATATCAACACCAAACTCTTACTTGGAACCAAGAGGAACTCAAACACCTCAAGAACCCAAGTTTCTATCCAAAGAACAAAACGTGTCACCACACTTGCTAAAGTTTTGGGTGGACTTCTCAAGGGAGAGAGAGAAGTTTTCAAAATGTTACAAGTCTTATTGTGTAATATCAATAATGAACTAAGGCTAAAAATAACCCTAATATGTTCTATATATAGTCTGTTACAAAAGGAGTAGAAAATGACCAAGACATCCTTGGTCCAAGGGGCGGCCTTGTAGTATAATTATAGGCCCTCTTCATACTTCAATAAGTGTAATCCCATAGATGGATTAATAACATACTTATACATAGCCATATTTATGAATATGCCTTGGAGTTTTTATAACTCCCAAACTTGGCTCCTTGTGAATGGTCTTGAGCTTGTTGTACCCATATCATCCTCTCCACCTTGAAAGGAATTTGACCTCAAATTCATTACTTGATCATCCTTAGTCATGTCAATAAGAGAGAGGTCACACACATTAAAGATGTTGTGCACTTGATATGTCGGAGAAAGGTCAATCTTGTATGTATTGTCATTGATCCTTTCGAGCACTTGAAAAGGAGAATCACCCCTCAATATCAACTTTGTTTTCCTTTGTGATGGAAACTAATCTTTCCTAAGGTGCACCTACACCCAATCTCCTAATTCTAGAAAAAGCCTTCTCCTTCCTTTGTTGGCCCTTTTAGCAACCTTTTGATTCCTCTTCTCAAGTCGTAGCCCCACTTTCTCATGCACCCTCTTCATGGCTTTGGCCTTTTTGCTTCCGTCTAGGCACATCACAAGATCACTTGACAAAGGGTTTAGATCTAAAGGGGTAAGGGATTTAGGCCGTATACATATTCAAAGGAAGTCATACCCATACTTGAAAGGATAGCATGATTGTAAGCAAATTCAATTTGGGGTAGGTGATCCTCCCAAGAAGTCACCTTACCTTTAACCACAGATTGTAGCATAGAACCCAAGGTTCTATTTACTACTTCCATTTGGCCATCAGTTTGTGGGTGTAAGAAGCTGAAAATAACAACTTTGTACCAAGCCTACCCTACATCAACTTGCAACAGTGAATACGGAACACAGAGTACCTATCACTCACAATGGTTTTCGGGATGCCATGCAACTTGACAATATTTTCAACAAACAACAAGGCTACACTAGATGCATCCTCACTTTTAGAACATGGAATGAAATGTGCCATCTTAGAGAATTAGTCAACCATAAAAAAAATACTATCCCTACCTCTTCTAGTCCTTGGCAGCCCCAACACAAAATCCATAGATATATCAAATTAAGGACGTAAGGAGTGGGAAGCGGGGTATACAACCCTTGGAGGAGGAGCCGTGACTTGTCACTCCTACTATCCGTACATTGGCCATAAATTTTAGCAACATCTTTGCGCATATTATGCTAATAGAATTGTTTCTTCAAGATTTCGAGGGTCTTCTCAACCCCAAAGTGCCCCTTAGGCCACTATCATGTGCCTCTCTTACAAATAACTCTCTCCAAGAACTAGAAGGCATACATAATAACCTTTCTTTGAACAAATAGCTATCATACTTATAATAAGGAATGGATCCCTTATCCATAAGCCATTTCTCCCTACCCAACTCTTTATATTCCCTAAAGATAGGAGCAAAGTGAGGGTCCTCGAGGTAAAATGATTTGAGGCTTTCAAATCCCATTAACTTGGAAGACAAGGTAGACATAAGTACATATTTCCTTGATAGCGCGTCAGCAACCACATTTTTCTTACCCTTTTTGTATTGAATTACATAACGGAAGGCTTCTAGGAATTCAATCCACTTAGTATGTCATTTTTTGAGCTTATCTTGGGCCCTAAGATGCTTCAAGGATTCATGGTCCGTTCGGATCACAAATTTTTTGGGCCACAAGTAGTGTTGCTAATTACCCAAAGTGTTAATCAAGGCGTATAACTCTAGATCATAAGTGGAATAATTTAGAGTCGCGCCCTTGAGCTTCTCACTAAAGTAGGCAATAGGTTTTAGGTCTTGCATCAAAACAACCCCTATACCTACTTTATTTGCATCACATTTAACTTCAAACATTTTATCAAAGTTGGGTAATTATAACAAAGGAGCAGAAATGAGCATAGTTTTTAAGGTTTTAAAGGCCTTAGCTTGTTCATCACCCTACTTAAATGGTTGGTCCTTTCTAATGATCTCGGTCAAGAGGGCAACAATAGTGCTAAACCCTTTGACAAACTGTCTATAAAAACTAGCCAACCCATGGAAGCTTCGAACTTCACCAATAATTTATGGAGTTGGCCAATTCTTTGTAGCATCTATCTTGGATTCATCCACTTTGACCCATCTTGAACTTAAAATAAAACCTAAGAAAACAACTTCATCAACACCAAAAGAACACTTCTCAAGATTAACATTCAATTTCTCCTTTCTAAGGATATCAAAGACACTTTCCAAATGCAATACATGTTCGGCTAAGGACTTATTATAGACCAAGACATCATTAAAATACACAATAACAAACTTTCCAATAAACGGTTTCATCACATGATTCATTGACCGCATGAAAGTACTAGGATCATTAGTTAGGCTGAATGGCATATCCATCCATTCATACAGACCAAATTTGGTCTTGACGGCAGTCTTTTACTCAACACTGAGTTACATTCTAATTTGGTGATAGCCAATCCTAAGGTCAATCTTGGAAAACACACAAGAACCATTCAACTCATCAAGCATATCATCCAATCTAGGAATAGGAGGACGATACTTTATTGTGATTTTGTTGATGGATCGGCAGTCCACACACATGCGCCATGTTCTATCTTTCTATAGCACTAACAACACCAGAGCCTCACATGGACTCATACTCTCTTTAATGTACCCCTTGTTGAGGAGTTTCTCAACTTGACGTAGTAGCTCTTTGGTGTCCATTAGGTTACATCTATAGGCTGATTTGTTTGGAAATTATAAGCCCGGCACAAAGTCAATTTGATGTTCAATGCGCCGAAGTAGGGGTAACCAGTGCAAAATTTCCTTGGGAAAGACACCTTAAATTCTTGCAAAACAAGAGAAAAAGAATAGGGAATAGAAGTATTAGAGGGGTTACTGTTAAAAACATGAGCTAAGAGAAACATAAGAGTGTTGTCATTATGTTCCAAGAAGAGATCTCTCTTCCTAGCCAACATCACCATAGTATTCTTTCCCTTTGAAGTTGAGACACCCTCGGGTTCCTCCCCTTCCCCACTCTGGGGTTCCTTCACTTTCTTGGCCTTATTTCTTTTCTTCTTCAACTCTCTCATTTGTTGATACACCTCATTTACTTGAGATGGTGAGAGAGGGTGAAGTGTCAACTTTTGGCCATTTAACTCAAGGGAGTACCAATTGCTCCTCCCATCATGCTTGGTAGACCTATCATATTGCCAAGGTCTACCCAACAACAAGTGACATGCTTATATTGGAATCACATCACAAAGCATTTCATCATGGTAGTTTCCCACCTTGAACTAATCACACATTGCATTGTGACTTTCAATTCTCCACACTCGTTCAACCATTGAAGCCTGTAAGGACTAGCATGTGGAGTAATGGGTAGTTTCAAGAAATCCACCATAGTGGCACTAACAACATTAGCACAACTCCTACTATCAATCACCATGGTACACACATCTTCTATGACAAGGCACTTAGTATGGAATAGATTATTCCTTTTTCTAGGATCATCTAAAGCTTTACTAACTATGACTAATCGTACCACAAAGTTTGGAACTAGACACTCACTCTCTTGCAGCCAAGTATCTTCTCCATCCTCTTTTTTATGCATTCAATTCTCGGGTTGCTCTCCATCTTAAAGAACAGCCTTATTTTCTTTGGATTCAATGCCCATCTTATCTCCAAGATAGTATAACTTTCCTTCCCTAAGGATCATATTCCGTCGTTTTGGACATTCATTGGCTTTGTGTCCCCACCCTTGAAATTTGAAACATTGGAACCCCTTAGGATTAGGAGTAGGATACTTGCGACATTCTTGTCTCGAAGGATATTTTTGGAGGGCCTTGGTATCGAGTTGGACAACCTTGGAGGGGTTGGTCTTTGCCCTTGTGCCAACCCGAGGAAGGTTGATCCATTTCTTTGTTTCTAGACCAACCTGAGGGTGCTTGTCCCCTTTCTTTGTAACTTAATCTCTCCTTGAGATCCCGTTCAATCTTTAGGGAAGCTTGGAAAATGCCATCAATGGTATCAAACTTGTGAAGAGTCAAGTATGTAGAAATGTCCTTGTTTAACCCGACCTTGAAAATGGATGATGTCATATCCTACTTATTCCCCTAGGTGATCAAGCTTCAACAATAATTATTGGAACTAGTCATAGTAAGCCATGAAACTCTTGCTACCTTACCTTAAATTGTACAACTTGGCAAGGAGCTCATGTCTATAGCTCCCGAGTAGGTACCTTTTTCTCTTTAGATACCTCAATCTAAACCAAGGTGGAGGCTACCCATTAATCAATTCATTCCCAAACCTCTTGACATATTCCTACAAAGTTTTAGCATACCCTTCAAAATGAGCCACGACATAACAATTTTTCTTTTCTTTCGAGAGATCATTGACTTGAAGATCTTATCACAAGATGACTCCCAAGAAAGGTAGGCCTCAGGATCACTTTCACCCTTAAAGATTGAAAGACAAAACTTTTTGGTATTGATACCCACACCCATCTCTTGGTGGCGGTTTCCTTGTTGGTTCCATTGACCAAATCTTTCCCCATGCCCTCGGTATCCCCTTTGATATATACAGCCTCTTTTCATCTCTTATTTCCTTATATAAATATCATCATAAGATCCATATCCTTCATGTTACTCTCTACCATATTCCTCTACGTGGATGGGTCGGTTTTGGTTAAGTGGAACTTAGTTTGGAAGAATTGGATTTAGTGGAGGTTGTGGTCTTTGATTGAGTGGAGCTTGGAATGGAGGGTTCGGATTTAGTAGTGGTATTTGGCTACCAAGTTCTTCTTGTGGGACTTAAGGAGATTGTTAATGAAATGGTCTATTAAAGTCTCAGTTTTGGGGGTAAGGAGTAGCTTGGCTTGCGGCATTTAGTGGAGGTCTTGGTGGATTGAATATTTGATGTAATGTTTCGGGAGTAATGGTAGTAGAAGTATTTTGATCATGTCCACTAGAAGAAACATGGTAGTGTTGAGGCGTAGAAGGGGGGGAGTTCCTTTGACTATCCACTTGTTCCAACCTCCCACTCATTGTTGACACTTCCCCTTTCAACGATGACATACCCCCTTCATCAAGTCATATACGTTTGCATCTTTTCCATGTTTCAGGTTATAGCCTCAAGAGATGCCATGATAGTAATAAGTGTATTGTTTTCCACGGTTTGTTAAGTGGACCCTTCCATTGCAATGTACCTATAAGAATACGTACAAAATAATAAACAAATTAGTTCAGAATAGCCTCACCACACTCACACACTTTGATTCCTAACACTTAGCTCCACGAGTGTTGTAAACTGGCTAGTAACCTGTGAGAAGTCGAGGGATGAGTCTACTCTCATCCGGAATAGATTTTCGTTTGAAAGACTTAAGGAAATTTTGTCGGACTTGAACCAAAATTTACAACAAATCAAAAAGATAAAAGCACTCAAGGAACGTAGACACGAACAACAGATTCAAGGACTAATCTACAACCTAGTAGGTTATTACTAGCTTGTTAATTAGTACTAGGACCAACAAATGCAACTAAAGAAAAAGAAAATGAAACTAAGAATCTAAAATTTGAGCTTAAAATTAATGATGTGTACAGTAAATGATGATGTGGCATTCCACTATTGGTTGTGGTTTTTATCAAGTTTTAACTTTCCAATTTCATGTTTTGATCAATTCACAATTTGGAATAGAGGAATTTGGTTATTGAGGGAAATATAAGTCTTGGAGCCCTTTTTCAAATTCAAACACAAAGGCTTGACTTTACTTATGCTTCTTCCTCAAAACATGGTCCCTAAAACATGTAAGGTGGTTGAAAAGTGGTTGTCAAGTCTTTGAGTGATTTGAGCAAGTCTTTTCACCAACAAGTACTACACCTTTGTTTTTCACCTTTTTAGATCTATCACTCATTTTATGTTAAACAAGATATGAAAAGTGGTGAAGAATATCAAGAACAACAACAACCACCAAGAATAACGACAATAACCACCCGCCCAACTCCAATCCACAACAACAATGTCATAACACACGACCAAGTTCACATCAACAACATCAACGATACAAGCTGAAACTTAGATCTAGACCCCTTTAGTGTTGGTGAAGAAGAAACTAACACTAGAAACAGTCAAAACAAGCAAAAAAGATTTCTAGATCCAGGGTTAGAGTCTCGGCCAAGATGCACAACAAGAACACAAAGTTTTGTGAGATCTTTTTAAGTAGCAAACCCAAGATTGTTTTTGTTGAAACAAAATCAAACCTTGCTCTGATACCAAATAATACCAATCAACCAACAAGACAAGGAAAAAAAGATAATAACAACAAGATAGAAGCAACATTACACACGACTTTCAATAGATCAATAGAGAACAACAACAAAATTACAATGGAAATAGGTAGTTAGTTTGACATATAATATCCCAAAGTCTAAGAACCCTAATATGTATCAAATACAAGGACCCTAAGACTAAGAGATATAAACACCAAACTCTTACTTTGACCCAAGAAGAACTCAAACACCTCAAAAACCCAAGTTTTTACCCAAAGAACAACACAAGTGTCACCACACTTGCTACAAGTTTCGGGTGGACTTCCCAAGAGAGAGAGAGAATTTTTCAAAATGTTACAAGTCTTCTTGTGTAATATCAATAATGAACTAAGGCTTAAAATAACCCTAATATGTTCTATATATAGTATATTACAAAAATAGTGGAAAATGACCAAGACACCCTTGGTCCAAAGGGCGACTTTATAGTGTAATTTAGGCCCTTTCATACTTCAATAAGTGTAATCCCATAGATGGGTTAATAACACGCTCACACACGGCCATATTCATGAACATGCCTTGGAGTTTTTATAACTCCTGAGCTTGGCTCCTTGTGAATAGTCTTGAGCTTGTTTTACCCGTATCATCTGGTGAAGCCGCTTTGGCAATCCTGGATTACTTTAGCAGAACCCTGCCAACCAAAGCCTATCCGTTTTAGCGACACTAGGAGCTTTAGCAGTCATTTAGTTGCTAAAGTAGCCATCACTACCAATATATATTTATCATGTCACGAACCACAAACTAAAATTCATGATTGAACTTGTCGCGGCAAGCCTTTGAAAGTAAGCCTATCACCCTTACCGATATGAAATTAGAAAATCAACACCAAAACCTAAGGTAAGGCTTCTAAAACGAAGTTGAGGCACACATATACAGTAATAACAAAAAAATACATAACAATGATACCATAAATCTCCCCAAAATCCAGTGTCACCATGTAAGAACCAATTAAGTACATCTCGAAGTTAAAATATACAATTGTTAATCAAAAAGGAACATAATTTATCTCTAATACAAATTCAAGATATAAAATACATAAGATGAGGTATTAGATCAACTCTGAAAGTATAAATCGGCCGCTACCTCAAAATTACTTCAAATACCACCCGAATAAGCTATTGTCCAGTGCACTCGTATCTGGATTTACACCGAAAAGATATAGTAGGAATGTGTATGGTCTACTTGTACTCAGTATGTATCATAGGCCGACTGAGTAGTGTAGAAAATAAAGTATATAAAATATACACTATGGGCAGGTCACCTATAATTAGAAAATGTCCAAATGGTAGCCCACGCCGTCTCCACTGACAATGCTAAAATATACACATATACTAAATACAAGTACAAGACAAAAGCATAAATAGATAGACATCCAATCAAGCACGAAAATACAACACTGAATGTACACAATGTATGAAATGTAATGAAGATGATAATGATAATGATGCACGAGGGAGTCGCACAACCTCCGTCTACACCTTCCGAGCTGTGGACTTGAGGTAGGACCCATGAGTGGTTCATCAATCGATATATAATCCAACAACAAATACCAATCCAATATCTGCAACTCTTCTCTAGCACATATATCCGTAGAGGGTTTTTAAAGATGTCATGTTTTTTATCAGAAAAGTCAGTACTTTCATAGTGGTATCAATTTTCATTAATGTATATGATATGAGGATTTAATGTTTGCAACCAACTAGAATGAAAATTTTAAATTCTAACCAATATACCGAGCACGTGAGTGAAAATCCACTCAATAAGCCAACCATCCATGATCCAACATAATTTATGTACCAATAGAGTAAGATATATCATAATATGCCATTGATACCACATAAATTTCAACTTAGACAATTTCCACCAAAAAGAAAACAACCAATTACAAAATTGTTACATTTTTTGTCAGAAAAGTCAATATTTTCATAATGGTACCAATGTTTCATGATTGTAGATGATATGATGATGTAATGCCCACAACCAATAAGAATGAGAATTCACTACAAAAAATGTGTCAAATTGAGAGGATTAATTTTAAGCTTCGCAAGGGTTCTAAACCCCCCACACATTTTGATTCCGACAATTCCCAAAATCCCCACAATATGAGCCGTCACAATTAATTTGCGGCAGTTTTTTTTTACCGCCATAATTAGTTTACGGCGGTTATTTTACGGCGATCGACCTCCATTACTCTAAATTTAATTTTTTATAATAAATATTTATTAAAAATTGCGGCGATTTAAAAACTCCATTTTTTTTTAAATTTAGTGAGGCCCATCAATTTTCAACAACAAATTATAGATTCTAATTTTAGCTCAAATTTTGTTCTATTAGGTATAACCTACAATCCAATATTTATTCAATTCATATATCATTAACACAACATGACAAATTAAACATTGTAATTGACAAGCATATAAAAATAAATTGAACGTGAAACTTCAAAATTAAATTTTCAACATTAGAATCTTCAAACTCCAAATTTTAAACATTAACTAGTATCTTTAGACTCCAAAATCAAGATTAAACACAAGACCTTCAATAGTCTAAGATTCACTACGACCACACAATTACATCATCATAATTGAATATCCAAGACAATTTGCAACGAAATCAATGATTGTCATTAGGATAACTATCATCATGTGATCTTCTTGTATACATGGATAAAATGGGTTCTCTATCCGCATCACTTGGCTACATAAAAATGCAAAGTATAAGAATTAATCAGATAAACTGTCAACCCTTATTATAAAATATTTATATTTGTTTACAACTAAAAACATCGTCTATATGATTCATTTGTTTCCTTCTATTGCCACATTGTTTCAAAATAAGGAAATATTTTGGTACGAAATAAAAGAAAAATATGTTACGTAAGTTCAGACAGAGGGAGTAGCTATTAGCAGCAACATAACACCAAATAGTCCCTAAGAAACTATGTTGTGAGCTATTAACAGTAAGGAGAAAGCACCAAAACTAGATACTTTCACAAAGCTGAAACTTAGAAAAATAATTCATATGTTGTGGAATTATGAATCATTAGCCTACCTTCTTTGAGATGGAGGTATTATTCTCATTATCCTCACTTAGACATGGAAACAATCAACAAACTAGACCTAGCTATGCCCAGATCATGTGTATGCTTTTACTTCTAGTATAGAAATAGGGTGAAAATAGAGCTTTTAGAAAGGAATGAGTTATTTGACTGCCTATTTCTAATATTGCTTTTATTGCCATCATTCCTCTCCCCTATAATAATCTCTAGAAAATTAAGATCTTTAGTATGATGTTATGCAAATTCACTAGGAGCTTAAGACAAACCACTGATAAAAACCATTTTATTAATGTCTCCATCGTATTTAATCTTTTTCATCTGTACGACAATATTTTACTGTCAAATACCACATTAATGGCAAATGTTTTTGAAAAATGTCTCATATAATTTTGGAAACAAAAGGGAAGGAAAATCAATAGCAATGAAACACGTGTAACAGAGAATTCTTGCTTCGCAGAGAGTCTCTTTTTGCTAAGTTTAGTACTGTAAAGTTTGAATTACTCTTGTACCCTTTGTCTCATTAGTTTAAACTGCTATTTTGCCTGAGCGAGACAAGAAAAAGGAGATAATTTGAGCTTTGAAAAAAGCAAGACAAAAAAGAGTGTGTTTAGGGATATTTGGCTCCTTGTGAACTCCACAGAAAAAAAATGGCCGGGCAGAGATGTAGATAAGAAAAGATCAAGCACCAGAAATTATAATTGCTGAAACAATGGCTACTCTAAGGAGTGGAAGAGTGATGGGGGTGAAACAAGAACCTAAACTCTAATGACATAAAGGTTCTTTCATTTTTTCCTTCCATCACTTGCTTCTTTCTTTACATTTTCTTGATACTCATGGTGTTGTTTTTTTAGCTGTGTTAAGGTTGCATTACATATTACGTTAACTTAGCTGTTCCAAAGTTCAAAAGGATTTAGGTGATTTTTGACTAGTGAGTCATTATACAACAACACCATAATCCCACAAAGTTGGGTTTGGGGAGGGTACAACGTACATGTAAATCTTATCCCTACCATGAAGAAAAGAGAATATTTTTTATAGACCCCCGGCTCAAGAAAAATAGTCCAAAGCAGTAGTGGGTCATTACACAAATGGAAAATTAGGAAGTTCATAGGTGTATTTACTCTGCTATGATGTTTGAGAAGGAAAAAAACATAGACAAAGGAACCGAACAAGTGTAACAAATAATATGAAACAATAAGAACAAAAACAATATGAAGAAAATAGCAAAGAAAGAATTGAATTTAGACTAACCTTGCTACTATTGAGAACCCCAAGAAGCTGATTTTGGTAGTCAATAGCATTACAAGGCTTAACTTGATGAATAACGTGAAGCATAATACAGCAGGCATATAATATACAAATCTCCAATCTGTATTATTAGAATAAAAAAAAACATCAAAGGAATCAAAAGGGGTATCTTATGTTACATTTTTTTCTTGTTATCATCGAAAATCTAATCTTTGGTAAAAAAAAAATTTACCAGAGAGAGAATAAGACTTTCACATCTTCTTAGAAATTCCCAGTGAACATTGTTCTTTAGCCCAAGCCTTCTTATTATACGATCAAGAAATGACAGTGGGGTTCCTGGATTCATCCTCCATTTTAACGAAGACAGCACTAGAAGCTCCATTCTCTGTATGCTCTTTGCCTCAAACACATATTTTATATCTTCCACCTAATAATCAATCATCACATTTTCTAAATCAAGAAAGTACTAAGAACTTTTTTAATAAATCAACCAACTAACAAAAAAATCCAACGAAATTTGTAAATCAAGAAATCAGAAAGAAAAAAGAATGGTACTTGGAAATCAAGAAAAAGGGGAACATGGGTTTCTTTAACTTTAGCAGCTAAAGAAAGACAAGTAACAATAGCAAGCTGAATCATCCAAGGTTTATCATGCTGATACTGAAAGCTAGAAAGAAACCTGTCAAGGTAATTAATAGCTAAAACACCAGTCGAAGTAGAGAAACCATAATGAGCATTCACTTTCATTATCCATCCCACAATATCAACAACATGAGTTGAACAAAGAAAAGGGCCATTCTCAAACTCTCAAAACAGCAGTGTGTTCCCATTTCTTTAGTAAAAAGTAAAAGAAGCTCTTCATCTTCCCAAAACAAATATTGTTCCAATAAAAGCAAAGGCTACACAAGATTTCCCAACTAACATCCTAACCTCCTTTTCACAATAACCCTTCTGTAAACTCTCAAACCCACCCTTATCATCATCATTCTTAGTTAATACATCCTAGAAAAAGTCTGTCATCACACTCTCATAATTCGGCATCTTAGCATAACCAGGGAAATAGTTAATATCAATGACAAGATACCTATTCACCATCCTATTAACCCTAACCAAATTGTAATAAACAGATACAATTTCGTAGGTCGTTTAAGCCCTCTAGCTATTTCAATCAAAAAACTCAATGGAGGTAACTCAGCATCATCTAAATTCATCAATTTATAATACTTATCATTATTTTTTCACAAGTATTCAAATTCGATACCTATAAAAATGAAAAAGAACTCTCTAATTTCAAGTTCTCTATTACATCCGGTAACGACTTCTTCTTCACCCATTTCACATAATCACCAACTATAAAGCAAGGCTCAAGTTATGCTTATAAAAATGAAGAATGCAAAAATAGAATTTGTTAGTCAGTGCCACACTTCTAATCTAACTAGCAAAACTAATAGAAAATTAAGCATCATAACATAATATCAGAACAAATGTGAGGAAAAAACATTACAAACACCAGATTACTGAATAATTCATCTCCAAGGCATGATATAGAAAATCTCCCATTCTTAGACTAGTCAAAGAAATTTCCATATAAAGCTAATTTCTTATGAGAGAGCGAAATTGGTAGAAGAAGAGTTCAAAACACCGAGCAATTACCTTATCTGGTTGTCAATCGCTAAAGCTGAAACACAAAATTGAGGTTAAGGAGAGAAGAAATTACCTGATCAGAGTAGAAATGGCCGGCCGGAGGTGGTAAAGGTAAGACACCAGAGTAGAAATGACCGATGGAGGTGCTAAAGTTGACCGATGGAAAAAATAAGAGAGAGATGGTTTGTTTTGGGAGAAATTAAAAAAAGGAGAGCACCAATTACCTGGCTGTGGTAGCAGCTGAGAGGTTGGAGTAGCAATGGCCGGAGGTGCTAAGCGGCTGGCCTCCAAAAAACAAGAGAGAGAGGAGCTTCTTCAATGTATTATTTTTGGGGAAAATTTAAAAAATCAGAGAAAATATTATTTTGGATGTAAAAAGGAGGAAAAAGTACGTGCTATTTTTTTCGATGGATAGTAGGGGTTAAAACCCATGCAAATCTACAAATTTTAGCGACATGCCTGCATTTTATATAATTTTACAGAGGTTAATAATAAACCCCGCAAATAAAATTTCGTGATTAGACCCATTTTTTGTAGTGATTTACTATTCCAACCAATATACCTAGTACGTGAGAAAAAAGTCCACTCAACAAGATAACCATCCATGATCCAACATAATCCATGTACCAATAGAGTAAGATATACCATAATATCCCATTGATACCACATAAATTTCAATTTAGACAATTTCCACCAAGAAGATAACAACCAATTACAAAGATGTCACATTTTTTGTCAAAAAGCCAGTATTTTCATAGTGGTACTAATGTTTCATGAATGTATATGATATGAAGATGTAATGCTCACAACCAACTAGAATGAGAATTTCCAATTCCAACCAATATACCGAGCATGTGAGCAAAAAATCCATTCAATAAGCCAACCATCCATGATCCAACATAATCCATGTACCAATAGAGTAACATATACTATAATATGCCATTGATACCACATAAATTTTAACTTAGACAATTTTCACTAAGAAGAAAACAATCAATAACACAGATACTAGGACAATAACACCATAAAAGATCTCACATAGTCACAGATAGCAAATAATGTCTCAAAACCACAAAATAACAACAATGTAGGGCCCACACGGGAACAAAACAATAATAAATCCATTTCTATGATTAGTTCCCATATGCATAGCATGTTTTTATATCAATATTAACTACCCAACCCAGTTTGAAGAATGTTAAGCCATAATCCACCTCGAATGAAGACAACCTAGTCCAAAAACCTTTAACATAAAGCCTTCCCCTCACGAATGGACTTAGAATAACCCAGAAGATACAAATATAGAATCTATGTGTTAAACCAAAGCCAGCAATTCCCAAATTTTCTATTTCCCAATCGCGGTCAAAATGAACCCCAGAGACAAGTTTTTCTTGAAAAGGTAAAATTTGAATTTTAGTTCAAAAATATATTACCCATGATCAAAGGAACCCATACGAGAAAATTCAAGTGAAACCAGGCTGAAATTAGGGTTTGAATCAAAGAAATACTAATTTAGGCCCTCCAGGCCAAAATCCCCAAATTTCACATTTGAAATCAAGTTTTAACAAGCTTTAAATGACAGGAATCAAAGAATAATAATTGAAATAGAAATTTTGAGCTTATCCAGGCTTGAAAATAGATGAAATCACCCTAAAATACTAAAAACCGAAGCTCCAAGTCTAAAAAATGGTGGACAAATTGTGAAAGAGAATATATATACTATACCAGCCCTAACCGTGAAGTAGCTAAACAACCCATACCCAACTATAAGACTCATACCACCCAAATCGTACCCATTCTAGTAACTACATCCATTCCACTATCCAATACTGGTTAGCACATGACTGGACCATACCACCCGTACCCAAGTGTACGAATCATTCCCCTAAGTCATATCTTTCCCAGAAACAAGAAATCAAGAAAATTTTCTAAGGTCCAGAAGCCAGGGTGTTTCAGTCTCCCCACTAGGAATATTTGTCCCTGAATAACAGACATGGTAAGGGTAATCACACGCACGAGTCATTTGCATTATTAAATATATTTTCAAGATTTAACAAAGTTTGAAAACAAAGAGGCAAAGATATTAATCTTTCCTTTAACAAACTTAGAAAATAAAGATGTGTTGAAGACACATACCTTTTACATGAATCCTAGGAGCAGAAAATAGATGCAGATACTTGGACTTCATGTCTTTCTTATGGATCCGCCACAGAACCTTAACTAAAGTCACATCCTTGGTTCGCAACCAACGAATCTGCCTATCCAAGATCTCAACTGGGACCTCTTCATAAGAGAGAGAGTCTGAGATACCCAACCCCTCCAAAGGAACAATCGAAGAAGGATCACCAAGACTCTTTCTCAACATGGAGACATGAAATATCGGATGAATGGATTTCAAACTAAGAGACAACTCCAATTCATAAGCAACATTTCCTATCCTTTGTAAAACCACATAAGGACCAATATACCAGGGACCGAGCTTTCCTATTTTGCCAAACTGCATTACTCCCTTCATGAGAGATACCTTGAGGAACACCTTATCCCAAACCTCAAACTCTAAGTCTCTATGCCTTACATTTTCATAGGACTTTTGGAATCTTTGGGAAGCCTTAAGCCGATCACGAATAACCTTCACCTTTTCTATAGCCTAATAGATCAAATTCGGACCAAACATATCTGCCTAACGAAGCTTGAACCGACCAATAGGAGATCTATACCTCCTACCATATAATGCCTCAAAAGGGGCCATACTAATACTAGAATGATAACTATTATTGTAAGTAAACTCTACCAAAGCTAGATGCTCAACCTAATTGCCACCATAATCAGCCACACATGCCCAATGCGTATCCTCCAATGTCTGAATAGTCCTTTCGGCTTGCCCATTCATCTGAGGATGAAAAGTAATACTCGAACTCACCTTAGTACCCAATCCCTTCTGAAAAGACTGCCAGAATAGAGATGAAAACTACATACGATGATAAGAGATAATCAAAATAGGTACCCTATACAACTTCACAATCTCCTGAAAATATAAATTTGCATAATCCTTCACCGAAAAGGTAGTCCTCACTAGGAAGAAGTGAGAAGACTTTGTCATTCTGTCCACGATGACCCAAATTAAATTATATTAATTCCGAGACCGAGGAAGACTAGTAACGAAATCCATATTGATTACCTCCCATTTTTATTTGGGGAAAACAATCTCTTGATACAACCCACCAGATCTCATTTGGTTAACTTTAACTTGTTGACACACCAAGCACTTGGCTAGTAAATCAGCCACGTCCTTTTCATACCATTCCACCAATACATCTCCTTGAGATCATGATATATCTTCATCAAGTCGGGATGTACAACATAGCGTGATTCATGTGCCTCAGCCAAGATCCTTTGTCACAACCCATTGACATCAGGAATGCACAACCTCCCATGGTACCATAAAGTACCATCGCTATAGATCTTAAACACTATTACCTTCTGCATACCCACATTAATCTTGATTTTCATCAAGATAGGATCTAGCACTTGCTTTTCCTTAATCTCTGCACCAAGAGATGACTAAACCACTTCCTGTACTATCACCTCATCATTCTCAAAGTCTAAAAGACGATTCCAAGATAAGCCAGGCGGTGAATATCTTTCAATAGTTTTCATTTTCCTTCCTCCATATGAGCCAAACTATAACACCCTAGAACATGGGTCCCAGAGCGTCACACAGTGCTTGAGGCTACGAGTAGCCCCAAGCTAATCCTTTGATCCATTTTCATTCAGTTCAACACAAATAAATGGGGTTTCCATAAGTAACCCTCAAATATCAACAGAGTAATCATCATCCAAGAATAAAAGAATTTCAGAAAGATAACAAAATATGACTTATTAGTTAAATCCCAACATCTATACTAATCTGACAAGCCTCTAAGAAAATCAATAAAAGCAGTGAGCCACTGAGACATGCCCCAACTGACTCATACTCAGTTATTAAATGTAAATAATTCCCTGAAACCAACATCAGACATCACGTCCTCGGAACTTGAGGACTCACCATAATAGAGGATGTAGAATAGCATGCCCGAAGAATCACTGTCGAACCTGGAACTGAGCACCTAAACCTATATTCTGAGAAAATATAGCCCACATCCGAAGATGTGGGTCAGTACCATGGAAAGGAACCGAGTATATGGGGGTGTACGCAGTTGTATAAACATCATCATCATAAATATTTATAAGAAATATGCAGGATGTATGAAAGACTCACATAGCCCAAAGAAAATCATCATAATCATGAGAGGATGAAATAAGTACAATAACACATGTGAGTCATCATATAATTTGTCAATCACTTTTAGTTCATCAAGAATATCAATTCTCATAATGTAAATATCATTTAAATCTTTCGAAAGAATAACTTTCACAATTCCACTTTCAAATCACTTCACCATTCACCATAGACACAAGGAAACACATACACATTGGGAGATCCTATAACCGACATAAACCATGTGAGCTACATGGAGTCCAACGTACAACCCACGTTGGGGAGAGCCATCCGATCCTTGCCATCGGAGTAGGACTATTGATATCAAATCCACACAAACTAGTGACACTATATAAATCAACCTCAGGCTCACTCCTACAGGGGCAAGTAGTTCTAGGGAAGTAAGGTCTCTTTATACCTCCCACTCGGTGCTAAAGATTTCTCGCGGACTTAGCTCAGATCATTTCAAAGACAATCCACAACAAAACAATTTTAGTAATATATAAATATACATCGGGAGTCATCAAGCTTTCCATCTATCAAAATCAACCACGTTGTGGATTTCCTTCACACTCGAGTTCAAAATAATTCCATTAAGACCAAAAGCTCAAATCATTCAAAATATCTCAAATATTCAACATCAACATGCTTATAACACACACTTTCTAAAAAACACAATTTCCAATGGGGATTCACGTCCCAAATATCAAAATCATTATAAATATCGTTCAAGATTCATGCTTTATATCACCACACATGTAAATTCATCTTTCAAAATCATAAACATCAAGATTTCATAATAATCATCATAAGATATGGGTTCATGCTTCAAATTCATAAAAATCAAATAAAAATCATGCCTTTGTAAAGAAAATTACTTTTGGGCACAAGAACGAAAGAGAGTTGTTGTTAAAAAACCCCACATACCTTGAATGATGAACTTTAGATCGATACTCATTTTTGAGATGTTAATCGTGCCTTTGAATATGGTTCTTGGAGTTCTTGAACTAGGAACTTAGAATCTTGAATAAATTTGCATAATTAATGGTGAACTTTGGAGGTTCTTAAGTTGGATGTAGGAGCTTAGGGTTTTCTTTTTGAGGTAATTTGATGAAATATAACATATAATACTTCTAATAGGCTTTAATATAGGGTTTGGATGGAGTTTGGGTGAGGGAAAATGACCTAAACGCCGCTAAAAATCAAATAATTCTCGAATCTGTCCTTTGGTAGACTGTTTTGATAGTCTGAAATGGATCAACCATAATGTTTTACTCTGATATCCAAATTAGATGAAACCAATTTCATTAGAAAGATGACTTCATATCTTTCCGTTGATATATAGTATCTCACCCAGATCATTGTGTACGAGGAGTTATGATCGTTTGAAGTTGACCCAAAAATTTACTTTTGATAGGCTGAAGTAGATCGACCATAACTTTTTGCTTCGATAGACAAATTGGATGAAAAAAATTTCATTGGAACGGGAACTCGCACAACTTTCCGTTGATATATAGTAGATTACCTAGATCATTATGTACAAGGAGTTATGATCGTTTAAAGTTGGACCAAAAATACGCCAGGCCTCAGTACTTTTTCCTGCACGTTTTACTGTTCACTACTATTCACAGTTCTATCGGAATGTTCATAATTCGTCGCTCGAGTGTCCATTTTGAATGATCCACATATCATTGGAAAGATTATTCGATACTCTACGCAATGGTGAGTCATAATCTAAGACATTCCGTACGAAAAATTTATAATTCATTCTAAAATATAGAGCTCAACACGTTTACGCACAAAATTTCAATGAAAAATTTCTTGGGGTATTACACAAACTTCCCATAGATAACCTGCTAAGAGCATCATCAAACATGTTAGTCTTACCTGGGTGATAGGGAAAACTTATATCATAGTCTTTGAAAAGCTCTAACCATCTCTTTTGCGTGAGATTTAGCTCCTTCTGAGTGAATATATACTATAGACTCTTATGATAAAAAAAGAGATGTCTACGTGCACTTCATACAGATAATGCACTAGATTTTCAAAGAAAAAATCACCACCAATAACTCCAAATCATGAGTAGGATAATTCCTCTCATGTACCTTCAAATGCCTGGAAGCATAGGCAATCACCTTCCCATGTTGTATCAAAACACAACCAAGTCCCACCCTAGATGCATCACAATAAACCATAAACCCCTCACTGCCCCTAGGCAATGTCAAGATCAGAGCCGAAGTTAGCTTATCTTTCAACTTCTCAAAATTCCCCTGACAAACATCCGACTAAGAAAACTTCACCTTTTTCCAAGTTAACTTAGACAAAGAGCAACTATCATGGAAAAGCTTTCCATAAACCGCCAATAATACCCAGCCAAACCTAAGAAGCTCCGAATATTGATTGGAGTTGGGGTCTAGTCCATCTTTTGAGGATCAACCATGATTCCCTTGCTAGAAATAATATGACCAAGAAAAGTCAAAGCGTTCAACCAAAAAACACAGTTGGAGAACTTGGCATACAACTGCTGTTCCTTCAAGGTCTGTAATATCACACGGAGGTGATTTGCATTTTCCACCTCACTATTGGAATAAACCAAAATTTCATCAATAAATACAAAGACAAAGAGATCCAAGAACTGCCTGAAAAACCCTATTCATCAAGTCCATAAATATCGTTGGGGCATTAGTCAAACCAAATCACATCACTAAGAATTCAAAGTGCCCATACCGAGTACGAAAAGCTATCTTAGGGATATCCTCCTCCCTAATCTTAAGCTGATGATACCCAGACCGAAGATTTATCTTAGAAAAGAACTTAGCACCTTGCAACTGATCAAACAAGTCATCTATCCTTGGAAAAAGATACTTGTTCTTAATCATTACCTTATTCAACTGTCGATAGTCAAAGCATATCTGAAGGGTTCTTACACACGAACAACACTGGTGCATCCTACAAGGGTACACTAGGAAGAATAAACCCCTTATCCAGAAATCCTTAAGTTGCTTCTTGAGTTCCCTCAACTCATTTGGAGCTATTCTATAAGGAGGAATAGATATCGAACAAGTGTACGAAACCAAATAAATACCAAACTCTATTTCCCTGTTCGGAGGAACATCAGGAAGATCATCCTAAAAGACCTCAGAAAACTCATTAACCACAGGGACTGACTAGAAAGAAGGACCTTCCGAGTTAGAATCTTTAACCTAGACCAAGTGATAAAGGCAATCTTTAGAGATTAACTTTCGAGCTCTAGGATAAGAAATAAACCTCCCTCTAGAAGGTAGGGAACCACCCTCCTACTCTATAACCAGGTCACCAAGAAAGCTAAAGGCAACCTTACGGGTCCAATAATCTAAGGATGCGTAACAAGAGTGTAATTAATCTATTCCCAGAATAACATCAAAATCCACCATATCCAGTTCAAACAAATCCCCTAAAGTCTGCTTACCACCAATAGATACCACATCCACCTATAGACTCTCTTAGCAATAATCGAGTCACCTATCGAGGTAGAAATAAAAAAAGGATCCAAAACAACTTCAGGATCCAAACCAATACAAATAGCCAAAAATAGGGTCACATAAGAAAGAGTGGACCCCATATCAAGCAGACAATACACGTCACGAGAAAAGAGTTATAACATACTAGTGATGGAATCAGATGATGCCTTAGATTCCCATCGAGATGCAAGAGCATACAACCTATTCAATCCAGTGCCAGTACCAGAAGAAGGAGCAGACCCTAAAGCCATACCACTAGGTGTAGGAGTAGAAGATGAAGCAATCGGAGCTTTGACCTCTCCCAAAACACCATTACTACTCGAATAATTCTTGAGCATATGACCTGGCTGTCCATATTTAAAACACTTGTCCCTTTTTTCATCATAATAAACTCGATAAAGATGACCTCATAACCAGCAATAAGGGCATAAAGAAGTCGACTGATCCCCACTCACGCCTAAAAATTATTACCTCTTTGCTGATGTCTATCACCGATTTCCTCAGGTAAGTAGCACTAGCAGTAGAGAATGAACCAGAACTTCCCCGCTTCTTTTTCATCCATTTACCTCCATCCTAACCGCTCTATGATTGAGAACCTAGTTGGTCAAAAAATTTGCTCCTCTTACCCTGCCTATCCCCTAATTCTGCCTATTTTCTCTTCTCATCCTTCACCTACTGTATGTGGATAACTAACCTTAAAATGTCTATATCCTTTATCAGTAAAGTAGTTTAGCTTTCCAATATCAAATCCTGAGATAGCCCAGAAGTGAAATTTCTCATCCTCACTCTTATGTCAGCCACCAAATCAGGAGAATACCTTGATAGCTGATGAAATTTTAAGGCATATTCCTTGATAGACACTGTCCCTTGCTTAAGATTCACAAATACCTCTATCTTTGATTATCTTAGCTATTGAGAAAAGAAACAATCTAGAAAATTACTAAAAAAGGCATCCCATAAGGACAACTCCTCTACATCACTTCTATGCCTATCCCACTATTTGTACGATTGGTACACAACATCCTTGAGATAATAAGCTGCAAAGTTTACACCTTCCATACTTGTGGCCTGCATCACCCTAAATATCTTCTTTATTTCATCCAAGAAACCCTGAGGATCCTCCTCCACCTTCATATCCATAAAAGTTGCAGGATTCAATTTCATAAATTAGCCAACCCTTATGGCCTCAATAGATAACCCACCAGATAAATCCCACTCAGCCTGAGCAGTAACTAACTAAGCAATAGTATGAATAGATTGGCGAAATTCTGAATTAGTTACCTTAAACTAAGGAGGACTAGTAGTAACTGGAGGAACTCTAGAACAATCAGAAATAGGACCCTGAGATTAAAGATGAACTCCAGACATAGGACGTACCCATCAATATTATCCCCAGATAGGACTGAAGAGTTTTTTTGTGTTCTAGATCATCGAGGCATGATCTAAAAAGTGAACAACTAAGGACTAGATAAGAATTACAGGACTTAGACTCCAAACATGAAAATAGAATATCAAGAAAGTGACATATTCCTAAATGCCTTGTATCCTCTTTTTTATGAGTGTGGCGCACTACACCCCCTTTGAAATTCTACTTGACAGAGTTTTATGGACTACTAATTGATTATAAACCTAAATCTCTGATACCAACTTGACATGACCCAACTTGGGGCTATCATAATACAGATCCATAGTCCGATCAGGATCGGAGACCGGCCTGTTACCCAACCCAACCTCCAGCCGTCTGCCTTGAGTTGGATGAATTTTGAACATATAACAAGATAGTGCAACTAACTAAATTACAAACTTTGTGATAGATCTATTACTGAGACCAACCCAACTGAGTTCGACCATCCTCTACCAACTGTACATCCATACCAAACCAAACCAAATCATAGATCCAACCATAATCAAATAAGTTCTAAAACATAATATGATTAATCCCCAAAATAAAAGAGGATGGAACAACCAATAATATCATCAACCAGTATTAGCCCCAATACCAATACCAATGCTAAGGCTAACTCCAATACCGATCTTGCCCATACCAAACCATAGCAGTACCATAAAGCCTCTACCCAAAAGAATACCAAAATCCAGTTGGGACATGCCCCTAACAATAGCCAAAACCAATATCCATAAATACGTCAAAGTATGAAATGACATCCATGAAATGGAGCCTTCCGGAAAGATGGAAGCTAACTACTTCAATCTAAACATTAAACCCAACATCTGAATGCTAAGCAGGAGAAGTAGAACGGATGATTCCAGCATTGCATGGGGATATAATTCTTGAAGATAGGTTAGCTGGTGAAAGCTAGAAAGAACTGTAATGCCCCAAATCTGGTACCCAGAATACTACACGGTGCTCATGACCCTGAAGGACCAAAAGCTAACCCATGACTGATATTTATACCTGAACACTACATAATATACTGTATAAATACAGAAATAAAGGTTGTAAGGTCGTAAGGTTCAAAACTGTAACATAACTGATAAAACATAACATTTGGAGGAAGTATGAAATACCCAAGACAACTGAAATAACTGTCTAAATATGCTAGTCTAAAAACCTTTAAACTATCTGAACAAGGAGTTGATGGGACATGTCCCCAACTAAATCTAATTACTAAAATAAATTAATTAATAAGATAATAAAGTAATGGTTATGTCCTCAAAGGATGAGGACTCACTGCTAACTCTGACTGCTAAGACTGGAATGCTACTGATGCTTTCGAGCTCGTGCTTCTGAACCTATGGTATAAAACACCATAGAAAAAATATGTTAGTACTTTTGAATATACTGGTATGCATATGAGGTAGGCTGAATGCAAAGGATTCACATGCATGAACTATACTAACTAACTGGCTAACATAAACATAAGAATACATGTATGAATACATAGTAACTGTAACTAAATTTGTGATAACATGATTACTGAGTCTGAGTACTGATAACATGAGATACTGATAACTGTATAACTGAAATAACTGATACTGAGCGATTGTATTTGATAGTCTAGGTTCTGATGGAACAAGCTGCATTCCATACTATTTTGAGTTGACTGTATTTGATAGTCCTAAAATCTGAAGAACTATCTGAGTTCTTTTACTGAGACTGATGAACTGTATATGACAATCCTGATTTTGTAACTGAAATTGTGGGAAGTAGTCCTTTAAATGACATGCCCCTAATAAGCTATTATAGCTGAGTTGGGGTCTAATCTATAACCCCAATTGGAAGCGTGTTAATACCGCGCCACTAGTAAGGACAAGCTATAGGTAACCCTCGTATAACAGGTAACTCTAGTGAGAATTGTGGGAACCCTCATATAATAGGTTAATCCATCTCATCTTCCCTCATATAATAGGCTATGATGTCTCAACCTACACTGACTATGTAGTTCTGGAACGCAAGGATTGCTCCTAAGAAACACACCCTCATATAAAAGGTGGGTTCCTATCCTTGGGTTCACTCGGTGCTAATTTCTACTCTCATCTGGATAGACACTGAATATGATTAACTGAATCTACTAGACTGAGTTAACTGAGTTTCATTGACTGATGAAATACTACTGAGATTATTGAATTTCTGAGGTTTCTGAGATTACTGAGTTTTCCTGAGTCATGAGACTGATTGAATTATATGGATTATGGCTTGACTGAGAGTATCTTGAAAATATGACACTGATTCTAGGCAAACAACTAAATTTTTGGGTACAAGTACCCCCAGGATTCGATAGAAAGAAACTGACAAAGCATGACTTTCTTGAATACATGACCAACATAAACAATCCATAATATAATAAGTTGGAGATTTCATAAAGTACAAGTTCTAAATCACCACAATGGCTACACATATATCCATAATTCATTGACTAAGACATTTCATCAAACACTTGACATGCAAGAACTTGTACATGAATGGGGATTTCATATTATTATACTAGTATGGCACTTTTCCTTCCCATAGGCATTTAATCAAACACATGGGGAGCATGCTTTGGTTATACAATCATCAACATATCTAATAATCATGGAGACATCCATCAACGTGTAAATTTAAGGGTTTATCATGATTATTATGCAAATAATCACATCCTAGGGTTAATCATTGGAATATATAATTTCAAACATGAATCAAAACCCCACAACATCATGAACATGAATTTTAATTCAATTTAAGTCGTGAATATTCATAAATACACAAATCTTGGATTTTGAAAAGAGATTCTTGAGCTTCATGGGTGAAAGGCACCCATGAATCAACACACGACATAACTGGGTTGTGAGTTTCTTGAAGTTCTTGGACTTGAAGAACTTGGAATGTCTTAGTTTTTTGAAGAATGATTTGGATCTGGTTCTTATGGATTATCTTTGAGAGAAAACCCTAATTTGATATTGTAGGTAGATAATAAACTTATGATCCTTGATCTGATATTATTAGGGGTAAAAACGGGTGAAAAAGGCCCAAATACCCTTTTAAAAATGACTTCAAAATAACTAAACAAACTTTACGACGGTAGGTACGATGGTTCGTCACTAGGTCGACGGTCCGTCGGTCCTGACCGTCACACCTAGATAGAATATGGGTTCACTACCTCTGCTGCGACGGCTTAGGTGATGGTTCGTCGCTAGCTCAACGTTCCATTGGCCTGAGCCATCACCCTTAGGTAAAAGGTGGTATTTCCATTGGGGCATAGTATTTCCAAAATCAAAGTGCATTATCAAAGAACCATTCCCATGCAACCAACTATCCAAAACCACTATTAATTCAGAAGAAAGCATAATTAAAACATGGAAAAACCATAACTAAGCTTTTATAACCAAAACCCATAAATCATATTTGAAAACCCAAAATCATACAATATTAAAATCATGAAAACATTGTATAAAATCATGACTTTAGTTAGAACTAACAATGAGGGAAGGAAAAATGCCTTAAACCAAGTTGAAGATAAAGATAAATCACCAAGACAAGCTCTGATTTACTCCTTAAGATGAAACCCTAACTTCCTTTGCCCATGAACTCTAGAGAGGATTTAAGAGTGTTTTCCAAGTATTTAAAAATGGAATAAAAGGGTAAATAACCTTCCAAGTGAAATATAAGTTGCTGAAACTTATTAGGATAAGTGGGAAAATATCCATATTGCCCTCACTTAAATTGCATTAAACTCCCATCATAGGGTACGACTGAACCCTTATGAGTCGTACCTATCTATACAAATGATAACTACCTCTCATACCCTAGGCCTTCTCTCTTGGACCTAAAAATGTCCAAGGTACGACACAACTAAACCCAAGTCGTAATCAAATATATGACTAGTACCCATAAACCGTACCTCTTTCAAAATAGAATCAAGGAGGTTTGAACACTAACCACTACACTAGTCCTGGGTATGACTTATAACCCAGCTAGTGGCTTATGGTGATCCACTCGTACTTAGATCTAACTTAAGTTACCAATTCTAAGGTTAAGTTAAGTAACCAAACAACCCATCCCCAACTATACGACTCGTACCACCCAAATCGTACCCATTATAGTAACTATATCCATCCCCACAACCAACACTGGTCAACATATGACTAGACCATACCACCCATACGTAAGTGTAAAACTTTTTCCCCTAAGTCGTATCATTCCAAAAAACCAAAAATTAATAAAATTTTCCAAGGTTCAAAAATAAAGGTGTTTCATAAGGGTTTGAGAGCAAAGTCTTGGTTGCGGTATTTTGACTTTTGAGGTAGGTTATGGATTAACTCTTTAATACTAGGTTGGGTTGTAAATAATGGTAAAAAATTCATATTAAGGGTAGGAACTGATCATGAAAGATGGTTATCTATATATTGTGCCCGTGGGGGAGCCTATATATGATGTAATTATTAAAATAAAGATATGATGTGATATGGGTGATCAAGTGGGGTCTTATGTGGTGTTGATAGACTTAAATACATGTGAATAATTATATTGTATTGTTGAAATTCCTAATATGGTTTCATTGGTATACTATGATATATCTATACTTATTGGTATATGAGACATGCACAAATTCATGATGAAACAGAAGTAATGAGTAGATATTGGCTCACATGCTTAAGGAATTATAACATTGTGGTTGGTCGTGGAAATACTTCATATGTATTAGTTGTTGAAATACATCATGCGGATTGGTTGTGGAAAGACTCATTTTGAATGGTTGTGAACATTGCAACATCATTCTCATGTCATCAGATGCATCATTTCACTTGTTTGTTTTATAGCTTTATATATACTTGTTGTCATGTATGTGTACTTTATTTGTATCTTATGTTATGTATGTGCTTTGAAAACACTAAAAACACTGGAATACTCGATATTAGTATCACATATTAGATTTTAAGGACCATTTCTAAAGGATCATGCCGGAGAAGAGTTATGTATACTGCCAAACTTGAGGCTATGTGACAAACTTAAGGCTATGTGCTAAACTTGAGGTTGTGAGCCAAACTTAAGGTTGTGTGCAAAACTTGAGTTTGTGTGGCAAACTCAAGGTTGTGTGCCAATACCATGCATCATCATCACCATCATATACATTGAACCTATTGTATTATGTTTACGTTGTGTTTGAATTGACCTATTGACTTGTTATCTACCTATTTATTCTATATCTTGACATGTTAATGTCTAATTATTTTGTCTTCCTTTAATTATACTTGATGATCTTAATTATACATGTCCCTCTTTTGTTCTACTTGTATGTGATATTGTGTATATTTGTATTCCTATCTTGTGTTGTTGTATTATATATGGATATTATAGAACTGTTAATGCAAGCAGTGTGTGCTACCGTTGTGGAATATTTTCATATTGTAGGTGACGTGCCCTTAGTATGTATTTTGTATGTATTATTTTTTACTTTTCTCTATCGGCCTATGATACCTACTGAGTACAACTGGACCATACTCACTCCCACTTCACCTTTTGGTGTAGCTTTATATTTGGGTGCACCTTAGACTAGTTGATTTTTTGGCACCTTCAAATTACTTAAGGTAGCAGTTGGACATTTATACATTCGAAGTTCGCCTCTATCTTTATGTATTACTTTTCTTTATTAGTATTTGGAGACAAATATTATTCCTTTGTGGTTATTTTTCTTATGTATTTGACTCCTGGAAAATATTAGTAATTCTTACACTATTGACATCTAGTTTTGGGCATGATTGGTATTTTGGATAACTTCTTTCAGTATTATTATGATTACTTGTATGGTTCAACTTCATTCTAGAATTATTACTTTGGGGGTATTTATGTCTTTTCCCCATCGTGTACCAGTTTGGGTGATAGGATTACTTGTCAAAATACGGCATGACAAGTGTCATTATGAACCTTATTTCTGGGTCATTACAAATTGGTATCAGAGCCAAGTTTTGTTGGTCTCAAGGGTGTAAGAGCAAAATGTCTAATAAAGTTTCACGGATCGGTACACAGACGTCCATATCCATCTTCAAGAGGCTATATGACATCTTTAGGAAACTTACCTAATTTTATTCCTTATCGTGCAAATTTCTTTCATACTTTGTATTCTGAGTTATGTTTTACTCTTTTACATGGATGTTGTTGCTTATACGACCTATCAGTTGGGAGATGTTGCTAGAGCTTGGAGGAGAATGCTTGTGAGTTGTAGACCTATAGATTCTCTCAAGATACTTGAGATTAGTTTGCTGAGGGTTTTCTAGAGAGATTTATGACTTTCTATTTGAAAGATCGTATGCGAGATGAGTTTAATCATTTGTAGCAGGGCTCCATGAAAATTGTTGAGTATGAGGTATGCTTTTATGCCCTATCCAAATATTCTTATGATAGCATTTCCATCGAGTCTGAGAAAATTTAAAATTTTGTGAAGGGTTTGAATGTCTCTCTTCAGTTGGCTACATCTCAGATAGTTGTGGTTGGGACTTATTTTCAGAGTATTATGGACCATACTAAGATGATAGAGGGTATTTTTAGAGCATCACAAGGAGGCGCCCTAAAGGCTGCCATTTTAGTGAATTCAGGAGTCAGACCTCTCTAGGTAGAGATTTTAAAATTTCTCTTGGATACCATAGTAGGATAGTACAGGAGGCTTTAAGGTGTTCAGGTGGTGGAACTTTGAGTTCAGTAGTTTAGGGTGGTCATTTGAGACTATTTGTACCTTCTTCTATTATTACTGGTCGTAGAGGTTACCATGTGTGAGACAAGATTGACCATATGGCCAAGGACTATCCTTGTCATGTGTTTAAAGATACTTCTATTTCAGTTGTGAAAGGTAGGGTTTCTACCAAAGGTGTGAAAGGTAGAGATAGTGGAGCCTGTGGTGGTCATGGGGTTACTCAGCTAGTTGATGGTTGTAGTTAGTATTATGTATACCAGTTAAACCTAAGGTATGGTGGTCATGGGGTTACTCAGCTAGTTGATGGTTGTAGTTAGTATTATGTATACCAGTTAAACCTAAGGTAGAGTCTTCAGATGTTGTGATCACATATATCAACCCTGTTTGTTTCAAACCAGTATCTTAATTATTTGAACTTGGATCAACTTTTTCCTATATGTCGGTGTATTTTGCTTTGGGTTTTAAATCTGGTAGTGAGACTCTTTCCATGCCTATTCGTGTATCTACCTTAGTAGGTCATTCTTTAGTGGTGGATTGGGTATATCGATCTTGTGTTGTGACTTTTGTCGGGCATGAGATTTTAGTAGACTTGCTTGTATTAGATATGGTTGATTTTTTGATATTATTTTAGGTATGTATTGGTTGACTCCTTATCATCATGTCTTAGATTGTTATGATAAGACTATGACTTTAGATTCATCGGGTGTGCCATGGATAGCTTGAAAAGGCGTGCTTCATTTGGGTCCTAAGAGGATTATATCTTATGTTCAAGCTCATAAATTTTTTAAGAGAGGATATTTATCTTACTTGGCTCATATTCATGATACAAGTGTTGTATCACCTTCTTCCTTGGATTCTGTTTGTGTTGTTCGTGAGTTTATGGATATGTTCATATGGATAAGGCTGGTATGGCTCTGGATCGAGATATGGATTTCTCTATTGATATTAAGCTGGGCACCAAGCCCATTTCTATTCATTCTTATAGGATGACCCCAACAGAGTTGAAGAAACAAAAGGATCAGTCGCAGAAGTTATTAGATAAGGGGTTTATTTGACCTAGTATTTTACCTTGGGGTACGCCTATCTTCTTTGCAAAGAAAAATGATGGGTCTATGCAAATATGCATTGATTATCGATAATTAAATATGGTGATGGTTAAGAATAAGTATCCTCTTCCTCCCATTGATGATATATTTGATAAACTTCAGGGTGATGCAGTGTTTTTGAAGATTGATTTGAGATCCGATTATCACTAGTGGAGGATTAGAGCTTTTAGTATTCCAAAGATGGATTTTTGGACTCTATATGGTCATTATGACTTCTTGGTCATGTTCTTTAGGTTGACCAATGCCCCTACCGAGTTCATAGAGTGGATAAACCAGGTGTTGAGACTATATCTCAACTCCTTCATTATTATATTTATAGATGATATCTTTGTTTTTTCTAAGTGTGAGGTTGAGCATATGGAGCATTTACGGATTGTGCTTCAGAGATTGAGGGCTGAGAAGTTCTATGCCAAATTGTCAAAGTGCAAGCTTTGGTTAGAGTTTGTTCACATGACTAAAGAGGATATTATGGTTGATCCATCCAAGGTTGTAGTGGTTCGTGATTGGGCTAGACCTACTTTGCCTATCAAAATTCAGAGTTTTGTTAGCTTAGCAGGTTATTATCAATGTTTCATTAAGGTTTTTTCATCCATTGTAGCTCCAGTAACCAAGTTGACCTAGAATAAGATTTTTTTCAGTGGTCTAAAGCTTGTGAGGCGAGCTTTCAAAAGCTCTCAAGAAATTGTTGACTTCAACTTCTATCTTCACATTACCTAGAAAGGGCATTGGTTTTACTATCTTTTGTAATACTTCAGGTATTGGGTTAGGTGTTGTGTTGATGCACGAGGGTAAGGTTATTATGTATGCATCTCATCAGCTGAAGCTTTTTGAGAGGAACTATCTTGCCCATAATTTGGAGTTGTGTGCAGTTGTGTTTTCTTTGAAGTTTTGTAGGCACTACTTGTATGGAGTTCATTGTAAGATCTTGTCTGATCATTGTAGAGTTCAATACTTCTTCACCCAGTGAGATCTTAATATGAGGCAGCATTGTTGGCTTGAGTTGCTTAAGGATGATGACTTAACTATTCTCTACCATCCAGGTAAGGCTAATATGGTTGTAGATGCCTTGAGTCAAAAGGCAACTAGCATGGGTAGCTTGGCATATCTTTTGACCTAAGAGAGGTCTCTGGCCTTAGAGGTTTAGTCTGTAGCTAACCAGATTGTTAGCCTTGATATTTTGACTCTTGGGTGTGTTTTAGATTTTGTAGAGGCTAGATCTTCTTTGATGGAGCAGATTCGAGCTCATCAGTTTGATGATGTTGGATTGAGATTGATTCAAGATAAGGTATTGGGTGGGGAGGCTAAGGAGGACTCACTTGATTTGGATGGTGTTTTCCAGATTGGAGTCCTAGTTTGTGTGCCGAGAGTGGGTGACTGTATTAGGTTGATCTTAGAGGAGGCCCATTATTCCAGATATTCTATCTATCCAGCAGTGACTAAGATGTACTGTAATTTGAGACAACACTATTGGTGGGGTGGTATGAGGTGAGATGTGTCATACTTCATAGCTCGTTGGCTTTGATGTCAGCGTATGAAGGCCGAGCATATGAGACCTGGTAGATTTCTTTAGAGGTTTCCCATTCCGGAGTAGAAGTGGGAATGGATCACCATGGACTTTGTGACTGGTTTTTCTTGTACATCTCATGGTTCTGACAGTGTTTGGGTCATCATGGATAGATTGACCAAGTCAACTTATTTTATTCTGGTTCAAGTCATATTCAGTGCAGAGAGGTTAGCCCCTATCTTCATTCGTAAGATTGTGCATCTGCATGGTGTGCCGGTGTTCATTATTTCAGATGAGGTTGTTTGTTCACATCTCATTTTTAGGGGACTTTTTAGGATGAGTTGGGTAATCGGGTTGATCTTAGCATAATGTTTCATCCCCAGAATGATGGTCAATAAAATAGAATATCCAAGTTTTGGAGGATATGCTCCGCGCATGCGTGATGGATTTTGGTGACCAGTAGGAGCAATATTTGGCTTTAACAGAGCTTGCATATAATAATAGCTACCATTCAAGTATTGATATGGCTCCTTTGAGGCATTGTATGGTAGGCATTATTGCTCCTCAGTGGGTTTGTTTGATGTTTTAGAGGTGACACCTCGAGGTACGAACTTGCTTCCTGAATCTTTAGATAGATTCTTGGTCATTTATGATAGACTTAAATCGGCTTAGTGTAGGCAAAAATGCTATACTGATTGTAGACTTTGTTCCTTGAAATTTGACATTGGGGATTGTGTTTTCCTTCACGTTTCACCCATGAAGGGTGTGATGAGGTTTGGAAAGAGGGGCAAACTTAGCCCTAAGTATATTTGTCCATTTGAGATTCTTCAGACAGTTGGTGATATGGCTTATGAGTTTTCTTTTCCCCCTGATCTATAAGCTGGTCATCTAATTTTTCATATTTGTACGCTTCACCATTATATTACTATGAGTCTCATTCATTTGTTGGGAGTCGGATCAGTTAGATAAGCGGTTGTCCTTTATTAAGAAGCCGGTCTCTATTTTGGCTAGAGATGTTAAGCGGTTGTGCTCTAGAGTTATCCCTGTGGTTAAGGTTTAGTGGAGACATCGACCTGTAGATGATGCTACTTGGGAGGTCGAGTCTGATATACATAGTTCTTATCCTCAGCTCTTCATTGATTCAGGTATTTCTTTCACTTAGTTTGAGGACGAACTAGATTTTTAGTGGTGGAAAATGTAACGAACTAAAAATTTGATAAAATATGTGAAATTTGTGAGTTTATGTGATTTGACTATTTTACCCCTTCCCGTAGTTGCATTATGTTATTTCTAGGGTGTGAGGGTAATTGGCATGGTTCCCGATGCATTTTGGTACCATTTATACGATATTATGTTTTTTGATGGCTTTGAGAGCCTTATTCTGGACTTACGTGGATATCTTTTCATTCGTGTGATGGATGGCTAAATGAACTACACCAGCGGCTCTAAAGTATCGATTTGAGGCTTGGTAGACCTTTGGTTCGAGTTCTAGTGCTCCCGAGCTCATTTCGACCTATTGATTGAAAAGTTGGAAAATTAAAAATATGGGTGTGGGACCCACACTTGATCGAAACAACCTCGGATTTAAAATCTTACTTTGCCAGCAGATCCAGAATGTCGATTTTAGGGTGGTAACATATTTAGTGTGATTTTATGGATTTTAAATCTCATTTCGATCCTTAGTTTGGAAAATTGTGATTTCGGGTTTTGGGGGTCAACTTTGTGAAAAGGATGTTTTTTCAAAAATATGACATCTCCATTAAGTACAGAGCATCAAATTTAGTATGTTTCCATAGTTTGTTTGCATATATTGGATTCCGAATGAATCCTGGACACTCCATCGAAGTCCGTTTGGACTTAGGGAAAAATCTACCCTATATAGCAGATTTTTCTGCAATATCCCAGTTTTTTAACCCTTTTGGCCCATTTTGTCCACTCTTTCACCTTGCCTCTTGAGAGTTAAACCCTAAAATAATGTGAGAGCTTAAAAGTGAAAGTTGTTGGAGTTTGGGAAGCTAGATTAACATCTATTTCTTGATTCCATTACAAATTTAAGGTGAGAATTCACCCTTTTCTTATTAATTTCTTGATTAATTTCTCAAAATTTCAAAAATCTTAAGTCTTGATTTAAACCCAATTTTCACTCCTTTTCACTTGAATAATGTTTTTATCTTATAATTACATATTTTTCATCAATTTAACCTTCAAAACAACTTCGATTCCTGATTTTAAACCAGATTTCAAAGACTTTATTCGGTAAAAATAGGTTTTCGTCAATTCGAACCTCATTTTTTACTCGATTTGAGTTGGGTTTTAAGCTGTGGGTTCTAAAAAATATGGAAAAACAATTTTTCAAGTTACAATTTTGCCTTTCTTTTTCACAAACTCATTTCTGGGGTTCGTTTTGACCCTGAACCAAAAGTAGTAAATATGAGTATCGTTGGCTTTATTTTGACACATAGATTTTATATTTGATGCTTTTAGCGGATTTAGGAACCGTTCGTGAGGATTAAGGCCTTGTGAACAAATTCTTGGTTGCATTATTTTGACTTTTGAGGTAGGTTATGGCTTAAATCTTTCAGATTGGGTTGGGTAGTAAATGATGGTACAAAATGAGTGTTAAGGGTGGAAAATAATTATGAAAAATGGCTTTCTATGTGTTGTGCCCGTGTGGGGGCCTATATATGATGTAATTATTCAAACTGAGATATTATGTGATATGTGTGACTGTGTGGGGTCCTATGTGATGTTTATAGCCTTGAATACATATGAATTATTGTATTGTGTTTTTGAAATGCCTAATATGGTTTCATTGGTATATTGTGATATATCCATACTTATTGGTATATGAGACATGTGAAAATTCATGAATGAAATGAAAGAAATGAGTGGATATTGGCTTAGTGGTTAAGGATTTGTAATATTGTGGTTGGTTGTGGAAATACTCATTTTGAATAGTTGTGAACATTGTATTATCATTCTCATGTTATCATACGCATCAATTCACTTGTTTGTTTTATTGCTTTATATATACTTATTGTCATGTATGTGTACTGAATTTGTGTCTTATTTTATGTATGTTCTTTGAAAATACTGGATACACTGGAATACTCGATATTGGTATCGAATATTGGATTTTATGGACCATCTTCAAAAGATCATGCTGGATAAGATTTGTGGATATTTCCAAACTTGAGGCTGTGTGCCAAACTTAAGGCTGTGTGACAAACTCAAGGCTGTGTGCCAATACCATGAATGATCATCATCATCATATGCATTACACCTTCTTTATTGTGTTTATGTTGTGTTTGAATTGCCATATTGACTTGTCATCTACCTATTTTCTCTATATCTTGACATGTTAACGTCTAATTGTTCTGTCTTCCTTTAATTATACTTGATGATCTTGATTATACATGTCCCTCTTTTGTTCTACTTGTATGTGATATTGTGAATATTTGTATTTCTATCTTGTGTGTTGTTGTATTATATATGGACATTATGAAACTGTCAGTGCAAGCAGTGTGGACTACCGTTGTTGGACATTTTCATATTGCAGGAGACATTCCCTTAGTATGTATTTTGTATGCTTTATTTTCTACTTTTCTCAATTGATCTATGATACCTTCTGAGTGCAAGTGGACCATACTCACTCCTACTTTACCCTTTTGGTATAGCTTCAGGTTCGGGTGCGCCTTAGACTAGTTGATTTTTGAGCACTTTTTTTAAATTACTTAAGGTAGCGGTTGGACATTCATATCTCCAGAGTTCACCTCTATCTTTCTATATTATTTATGTCTTTATTAGTATTAAGAAACAGAATTATTCCTTGGTGGTTATTTTTCTGATGTATTTGAATCCTGAATTGTATTCGTAGTTCTTACACTATTGACACCTAGTTTTAGGCATGATGGTATTTTGGATAAGTTCTTTTTGTATTGTTTTGATTACTTGTATGGTTCGGCTTCGTTCTAGAAGCCTTACTTTGGGGGTATTTCTGTATTTTCCCCATTGTGTATCAGTTTAGGTGATAGGCTTACTTGTCAAGATGCACCATGACAAGTTCCATCATAGCCCTTGTTTTTGGGCCGTGATACCAACGAATGATATGAGACTCATCTAGAATATAACACTGAAGTATGTAAAAACATGAGAAACTAGATGAACTGTTGATATATCTAGGGGCAATGCTAACTCATAAGCAACATCCCTAATAGTTCAAATAATCTCAAATGATTCAATATACTAAGGGCTAATCATTCCCCTCTTTCCAAACCTCATCGTGCCCTTCATGGGCGAAAATGAAGGAAGACTCGATAACCAATGCTAAATCTCAAGGCACGAAGTTTACGATCCGCATAGCACTTCAGCCTACTCTGAGCCGCTCGAAGTCTATCCTGAATAACCTAAACTTTGTCTAAAGACTTGCGAAGTAGGTTCATACCTCGAGGTCTAATCTCAAAAATCTCAAACCAACCAACTTTAGAGAAACAACGCTTACCATATAAATCCTCAAAAGGATCCATCTCAATACTAAAATGGTAGCTATTATTATACACAAACTCTGCTAAAGCTAGATGTTGCTTCCACTGACCTCGAAAGTCTATGACACTAGCGCAGAGCATACCCTCTCAAATCTGAATAGTCTGCTTTGACTGACCATCGGTCTTGGGGTGAAAAGTTGTCCTAAGATCAACCCAGGTACCTAACTCCTCCTGAAAAGTCTTCCAAAATAAGATGTGAACACTGAACCTCGATCAGAGATGATAGACACTTGCACACCATGGAGACAAACTTAATCACGAATATAAATGCGGGCCAACCTCTCAGCACTGCAAGAAACCTAAACTAGAATGAAATGAGTAGATTTGGTCAATCGATCCATGATGACCCAAATATTTCAAAACCACAAGAAGTACGAGGTAACCCAGTCATGAAGTCTATGGTGATCTATTTCCATTTCCGCTTGGGAATGGGTAAATCTGAAGCACACCAGGTCTAAAATAATTGGCCTTCACCTCTTGACAACATAGGTAACAAGCTATAAAATTTGCTACATCCTTCCTCATATTACCCCACCATTAGTGTTATCTAAAAGTACGATACATCTTAGTCACTCCCGGATGAATGGGAATGCCTAGAACAATAGGTATCCTCCAATATCAATCCCACCCAATCTTCTACTCTTGGCACATAGACTCAGCTTCCAATCCGTAAAATACCATCTCAATCAAGAGAGACTTCCTTAAACTCACCACTCAACACCTTGTCCTGAATCACTCTCAATCCAAGCTCATCAAACTGATGAGCCCGAATCTGCTCCAACGAGGAAGACCTAGCCTTCACAAATTCTAAAACTCACTCAGGTGTCAAAATATCAATCCTAATTATCTGGTTAGACAAAGACCGAACCTCTAAGGCCAAAGTCCTTTTCTGGGTCAAAAGATGTGCCAAGCTACCCATGCTAGTCTACTTATGGCTAAAGGCATCCACAAGCAAATTAGCCTTGTCCGGATGATAGAGAATAGTAAGATCATAATCCTTAAAGAATTCAAGACAATGACTCTACCTCATATTTTAGGTGAAGAAATACTGATGTCTATAATGATTTGAGAAGATCTGACAATGGAACCCATACAAGTAGTGCCACCATAACTTTAAAGCAAAAACAACCGCATACAACTCCAAATCGTGGGTAGAGTAATTCTTCTCACGGGGCTTCAATTAACAAGAAGCATATGCAATCACCTTACCCTTCTATATCAACCCAACACCTAACCCAACACCTGAAGCATAACAAAAGTTGGTAAAAACTATGCCCTCCTCTAGCAAAGTCAAGATAGGAGTTGATGTCAACAAATCCTTTAGCTTTTGGAAGCTCGCCCCACAATCATCGGACCATTGAAAGGAAATTTTATTCTGAATCAACTCTGTCATTGGATCCGTAATAGATGAAAAACCTCAATAAAATGCCGATAGTAACCTGCCAAACCAATAAAACTGTGAATCTCAGTAGAATAATTAGCCCTATCCCAATCATGAATTGTTGTAATCTTGGTCGGATCAACCATAATACCATTCTTGGTCACCACATGACCTAAGAAAAAAATAAACTCCAACTAAAACTCACACTTAGAGAACTTAGCATTCAACTTCTCATCCCTCAATCTCTTGAGCACAATCCGTACATGCTCCTCATGACCAGCCTTACTCTTGGAATAAACCAAGATATCATCCATAAATACAATAACAAAAGAGTTGAGATATGATTTAAATACTTAGTTCATCAACTCCATGAACACAACTAGGGATTTGGTCAAACCAGAGGACATGACCAAGAACTCATAATGACCGTACTGAGTCCAAAAATCTCTTTGAAATATTCGGAGCTCTAATCCTCAACTGGTGATACCTGAATCATAAATCGATCTTTGAAAATACTAAATCACCTTAAAGATGATCGAATAAATTATCAATATGAGGAAGAGGATAATTATTCTTAATTGTCACCTTATTCAACTGTTGATAATCAATACATTATGCATAGACCTATTCTTTTTCTTCACAAATAAGACAGGATCACCCCAAGGTGATATACTAGGTCGGATATATCTCTTATCCAATAAATCATATAGTTGACCTTTGAATTCCTTCAACTTTGTTGGCGTCATCCTATAAAGAGAAATAGAGATAGGCTTGGTGCCCGACTCAACATCAATGGTGAAGTCAATATCATGACCTGGAGGCATACCAGGCAAGTCCATAGGGAAAACATTCATGAACTCACAAACAATATGAACAAAATCTAAAGAAGGCAGGAAATCAATACTAGTATCACGAATACAGGCCAAATAGGACATACACCCTTGATCTACCAAACGAGGAACCAGAAGAAATGACATAACTCTTTGGGACCCGAATAAAGTGCAACATTCCTAGCTATCCTTGGCACACTCAGTGGAGCTAAAGTCACGGTCTTATCATAATAGTCTAGGATAGAATGATAAGGAGATAACTAATCCATTCCCAAGGTGACGTCAAAATCTACCATGTCTAGGATAATTAGATCTACCCAAGTCTTACATCCTATGAAAGTCACGACACAGGATTGGGGCACCTGATCCACTACTAAAGAGCCACCTATAAAGGTAGATACATGGATAGGCATGGCAAGAGGCTCACTAGTAGAATCAAAACCCAATGAAAAATATGCAGAATCATAGAAAAAAGTCAACCCAAATCAAATAACACAGATCTAGATCTAAAACAACTATGAATGATATCTATAATAACAACATCGAAAGCCTCTATGTATAGTATAGTGGGTATAGCATAACACTATCTACGACCACTACCTAACTGAGTAGTCCCATGACCACCACCACTACCTCTTTCTTGTGCACCTTTAAAAGAACCTGTACCTCTTACTACTGATATAGGAGTAGTACTAAAAACACTACAGGGATAATCCTTCGCTAAATGGCCAACCTTATCACACACAAAACAACCTCTACGGCTCGACTCAATAGGGGGAGGTACGAGTAAGGTAGAATGACTACCCGAAACTACTAAAATAGAAGACCCACTACCTGTACCCTATATGCCATTAATACCTGCACAAGCCTCTAGAATATCTACTCCTAGGAGTATGGCCTCTTAACTTTCCTTATCGGTGCACACTCTTGGAACCTCCTGAGACGCTAAAAGAATAGACTCCCTCATCTTTTCATGATCCACTATACTCTAAAATAATTCCCCCGACACTACCATCTGAGTAGAAGCTAGGTGAAGTAAAACATCCAACCCTCTTAGGAACATCTGAATCTTCTTAGACTCTATGGGATACTGGCATAAAAATATCTAGATAAGGAATAAAAATATGCCCCATACTCTGAAACAGTCATGGAGCCCTACTCCAGGTGATCAAACTCATCCCTAATCTAATCCTTCAAACTGAAAGTCACAAACCTATCCAAAAAGGCCTCATCAAACTGATCCCAGGTCATCTCTGGCAAACCAATAGATTTGCAACTAACAAGTGACCTCCACTAATCCCTAACTGCATCTCTCAATTGGTAAGTAGTATAAGAAACCCCCTGCGACTTGACCGATCTAAGATTATGCATTTTCTCCCTATAATCAATCAATAACTCATAAGCATCCTCACCAACAACAATACTGAATCTGGGTGAACCCAAAGGTGTGAATCTCTCAAACCTCTTTTGATTCTCAAAAGACATTATTGTACTTATAATAATAAGAGACATAATAAATCCAGCTTGTTGAGATCCCACCTAAGGGGTTAACATAGATGAAGGTTGAACTCCCAATATGGGAATACCATGCTCGAATACTGGAATAAAAGGAGGAACCACACTCAGAGTCTGTAGAGTACCATAAGCATATATCGATAACACTAAAGGATCCACACTCAAAACTAGAGGAACACCATAGGCAGACTCTAGCATAGATGGAGGTATAATACTTAGAGTTGGAGGAATGCTAGGTGCACTCAAAGAAACACCTCCAAATGATTCATCAAGAGAATTAATAACCCCTCCAAGACCAGGGTAAAAGAACTCTGTTGGATCAAAGAGTCCCCATATCACCAATATACTCAACTTGAGGCTTAGGAAAGAGCCCCCAGTACTACTTATGGATGGGCAAATCCTTGTGCCCATCCTCTACCTCGGGCCTTTCCACGATCAATAATTCACCCCTTAGACTGGGCTCTCTTTATGGATCATAGCTCTGCATATCTAGCCTCACAAGATCTAGTCCTCACAATCTGTATAGAAGAGAGTAAAACTCAATTTAAAATACAGGGTATTAAAGAAAGAAACAAAATAAAATAAGTTTTCTAAAGATGTCTTATAACCTCTAGAAGATAGATACAAACATTTACATGCCGATCCATGAGACTTTCCTAGACACTCTATTCTTGAACTTATGAGACCAATAAACCTAGTTTCTCTGATACCAAGTTTTCATGACCCAAAAACTAAGGGTCTTGATGACACTTGTTCCGGCAAGCCATGATAAGTAAGCCTATCATCCATACTGATATAAAATTAGAAAAATAACATCAAAACCCAAAGTAAGGCTTCTAGAATGAAGTTGAACCCTATATATATAGTATTAGTAGAAAAGTACATACAATGATACCATAAGTCTCCCCAAAATCTGGTGTCACAGTGTAGGAACCAACTTAGTATATCTTAAAGTCAATATAGACAACTAATAGTCCAAAAAAGAACATAATTTGTCACACAAAATAATCAAGAGAAGGTAGTAGATCAACTCTGAAATCATAGACCAACTACTACCTCAAAAATACTCCAAATACCACCCAAATCAGCTATCGTGTGGTGTACTCATACTTGGATATGCACCAAAAGGGCATAGTAAAAATGAGTACATCTACTTATACTCAGTAGGTATCATAGGCCAATCGAGTAAAGTAGAAAATAAAGTATATAAAATACACACTATGGGCACATCACCTGTAATAAAAAAAATATCCCAAACGGTAGCCCACATCGTCTCTATTGATAGTGTAAAAATATAGACATATACCAAATACAAGTACGAGAAAGAAACACAAATAGATGGACATCAAATCAAGCACAAAAATACAACACAGAATGTACACAATGTATGAAACGAAATGAAAATAATAATGATGATGATGCACATAGTTGTCGCACGACCTCAATATACACCTACCGAGATATGATCCTGAGGTAGTACCTACCGGGGGGGGGGGTTTGTCAACTCATATACAATCTAATAACCAATACCAATCCAATATCCATAACTCCTCTTCGACACATACATCTTAGAGAGTTTTTAAAGATATCATATTTTAGTCAGAAAAAACCAATATTTTCATATTGTTACCAGTGTTTATGAATGCATATGATATGAGGATGTAATTCTCATAATCAACTATAATGATAATTTCTAATTCCAACCAATACACCAAGCATATGAGCCAAAAATCCACTCAATAAGCCATCCAACCATGATCCAACATAATCCATATACCAATAGATATAGATATACTATAATATGCCATTGATACTATATAAATTCCAACTTAGACAATTTCCACCCAGAAGAAAATAACCAATAATATAGATACCAGGCCAACAACATCATATAAGATCCCGCATGGTCACACATAGAAAATAATGTCCCAAAACCACCAAATAATAATAACATAGGGCCCATACGGGCACAAAGTGATAATAAAACCATTTTCATAGTTAGTTCCCACACCCATAACATGTTTTTATATCAATGTTAATTATCCAACCCAGTCTAAATAAAGTTAAGTCATAACCTACCTCGAATGAAGAAAATCTAGTCCAAAAACCTTTAGCATAGAGCCTTTCCCTCATGAAGAGACTTAGAATAACCTAAAACAAAGAAATATAGACTCTACGTATCAAAAGAAAGCCAACGATAGCCATTATCATTTTTTTGTGTTGGGGTAAAAATGGACCCCTAAAAATGGGTTTTATGAAAAAGAAGGGAAAACTAGAGTTTTGACTTAAAAATGTATTACCCATGATTAAAGGAACCCATAGAAGAAAATCTAAGTAAAAATAGGTTGAAATTGGGATTTAAATCAAGGAACTACTAATTTAGGCCCTCTAAGATAAAATCTTGAAATTCTACATTTGAAATTGAGTTTTGACTAGCTTTAAATGACAAGAATCAAAGAAAATAATTGAAATAGAAATTTGGAGCTTACCTAAGCTTGAAAATGGAAGAAATCGCCCAAAAACTCTAAGACCCGAAGCTCTAATTCTAAAAAGTAGCAGAAAAATTGAGAAAGAGAATATGTATACTGTCCATCCCTGTCCTCTAAAGTAAACAAATAACCACTTTAGCGGTCACCTCTAAAGAGGTCCATCACTACTTTAGCGGTACCTGGTGTGTAGACCAATTCGCTTTAGCAGACATAGGGCCACTTTAGCAGATATGAGGTCTCTTTAACAACCTCTGCTAAAGAGAACAAGGTGAACTAAAGTGTTACCCCTTCCTTCGATAGATCTAAGTCACTAAAGTTGCCAAAATGGCACTTTAGCGGTTGTACTAGCTGGGCGGTGCACCAGCTGAACTTAAAAAATTTTAAGTCTCCATAGACCCCTCAAGATTCATCCAAAATCCCATAAAGAAAAATAAACTATGCTATTGTAACACCCCAGGTTTTTAGTCCTTGGAAATTTTGGAAATCTTATCCTTACTATCCTAACTACGACTTACACTATAAGTCATAGGGAGTCTTGATGAGTCGTTGGACCCAAATTATAGCCTGACCAGTATGTTTGGCTAAGTCTTTTGCTCTGATTACGAGTGGATGACTATGAGTCATGAGGACTCTTTACGGTTCATTATGTAAAGATCGTATGATGTACAGTATATACCTAAATGGTTGGTGTATTGACTATAATTAGACCCTATGAATCATAGTGTCCTATTATGAGTTGTATTAGATGATTCATAGGTCAACAGTATATGTGTTCCCTAGAATCTATCTTGGGTACTACTCATAGTGACGAGTCATAACAGATCCCTACGAGTCGTATAGTGACCCGTAGTCACTGATGACTAAATTTTAGCTTTTAATTTAAGGTTACTTTGGACAATTCGCTTTTTACCCATTTAAAACCCAATTCATAAAGAACTCAAATGGGTTGTGTCTCATTCATAACGTAATTAAACACTCTCAAACCACTCTAAAAAACTTTAAGATCAAGGTACTTAGGGTTTCCAAGAAGTAGATCGTCCAAGGGCTCAAGGATTGAATTCTTTTCATAAAACTTGATATTTCAAACATGTTACTCTTCCTTAGTTATTATTTTGTGAAAGGCATGAATTTGTTACATGGTTCAATTGAATGGTTTTGAATGTGGTTTTCCAGCATGGTTGAGGGTTTTGACATGGTTGCTTCTTGAATTATTTTTGCATAATTTATTATAAATTGCTTATGCTTTATTAATAGTTTGGAACTTATAGGATGTATGGGAGGGGTGAATAAACTAAAAATTTATGGCTAGAGGGCATGGAAATTTCCGCATACCAGCTAAAAGTTATGGCATATCAATGGTATGCAGAGTGGGATCAAACAAGAGGTGATGAGACAGAATTGGCATATTGGGATAACTTTTCTAGTACTTTCCTTGATCATTTCTTTCCTCAAGAGTTGTGGGAGGCGAAGGCTGAGGAGTTCGTGAACCTAAGGCATGGCAGGATGACAGTGAAAGAGTATGCCTTGAAGTTTCACAAACTATCTCATTATGCTCGGGAGTTGGTATCCTCTATGAGATCTTAGATGAGAAAATTTTCTTTGGGATTATCCCCTAATTTGGCATTGGAATACAAAGTTGCTCTGTTGAGCAAAGACATGGACATCTCCAAGTTGGTGGTGTACATGCAATAGGCAGAGAAGGAAAAGAAATGGCAGGTTAAGATGAGTGAAAAGAAGAATAAGAAGTTTCGGTATTTGAATCTGGGTAGAGGTTATCAAAAGAGTGGTAGGGATAGTGAAAAATGGTATAAGAAGAAGTGGGGCAATTATGGTTCCTACTCTACGGCTAGTTCTCTTTATCCGATGTTGTCGGGTAGTCATCATTTTTAGAACGGTGTTGGTACCAATGCACAAGGTGCCCAATCTAAGGATAGTAGGGACCAATCAGCTCTATCCCATATTTTGTATAGATTAAATGGATAGTTACACCGTGGTTTCTATGATGAGTGGAGAAATAGGTTTTTCAAGTACGGCCAGCCTGGCCACTTTTAGTGAAACTATCCTTCAGGCGATGTTGCTATAGGGGAAAATAAGGTCTCGATTGTTATTTCTTCTGCTCCCACATAAAAGGGTGCTACTTTTAGCTCTGACACTGGTCGAAATCGTTTGTATGCTCTTGCTACCCGTAAAAAATCTGAGGCATCTCCCGATGCTATTACTAGCATGCTAAAGCTTTTTCTCTCCTGATGTGTATTGTCTGCTTGATCCCGAGTCTATTCTTTCTTACCTGACCCCTTATGTGGCTATTCATTTTTGTATTGGTCTTGGGTGTATTTTAGATTTTTTTTTTATGTCCACCCCAGTTGGTGACTCTATTATGGCCCAGAGAGTCAATAGAGGTTGTGTGGTATTTATCTATGGTAGGAAGACATTAGCGGATTTGATCGAGTAGGACATACTATACTTTGATGTGATTTTTGGGATGGATTGGTTGCACTCATGCTATACTTCCCTTGATTGTCGGACCCAAAGGGTCGGTTTTTATTTCCTGAATGAGTCATCGATTCAATGGAAAGGTAGTTCCCTAGTGCCCAAGGGAATGTTTATATCTTCTCTTAGAGCCCGAAAATTGTAACGCCTTGAAAAATGGGTCCTGGAGCGTCACACGGTGCTTGAGGCTATGAGTAGCCCTAAGCTAACCCTTTGAGCCATTTTTATTCAGTTCAACACAAATCAACGGGGCTTCTATAATTAAACCTTAAATATCAACAGAGTAATCATCATCCAAGAATAAAAGAATTTCAGAAAGATAACAAAATACGACTTATTAGTCAACTCCCAACATCTTTACTAGTCTGACAAGCCCCTAAGAAAATCAATAAAACCAGCGAGCCATTGAGACATGCCCCAACTAACTCATACTCAGTTATCAAAAGTAAACAATTCCGTGAAACCAAAATTAGACATCACATCCTCGGAACATGAGGACTCACCACAACAGAGGATGTAGAACAGCGTACCCGAAGAATCACTGTCGAACTTGGAACTGAGCACCTGAACCTACATTGTGAGAAAATGCAGCCCACATCCAAAGATGTGGGTCAGTACCATGAGAAGGAACCGAGTATATGGGAGTGTATGCAGTTGTATAAACATCATCATCATAGATATTTATAAGAAATATGCAGGATGTATGAAAGACTCACATAGCCCGAAGAAAATCATCATAATCATGAGAGGATGAAATAGGTACAATAACACATGTGAGTCATTATATAATATGTCAATCACTTTCAGTTCTTCAAGAATATCAATTCTCATAATGTAAATATCATTTAAATCTTTCGAAAGAATAACTTTCACAATTCCACTTTCAAATCACTTCACCATTCACCATAGATACAAGGAAACACACACACACTGGGAGATCCTATAACCGACATAACCCATGTGAGCTACATAGAGTTCAACGTACAACCCACGTTGGGGAGAGCCATCCTATCCTTGCCATCGGAGTAGGACTATCGATATCAAATCCACACAAACTAGTGATCACTATATAAATCAGCCTCAGGCTCACTCCTACGAGGGCACGTAGTTCTAGGGAAGTAAGGTCGCTTTATACCTCCCACTCGGTGCTAAAGATTTCTCCCGGACTTAGCTTAGATCATTTCAAAGACAATCTACAACAAAACAATTTCAGTAATATATAAATATACATCGGGAGTCATCATGCTTCCCATTTATCAAAATCAACCACGTTGTGTATTTCTTTCACACTCTAGTTCAAAATAACTCCATTAAGACCAAAAGGTCAAATCATTCAAAATATCTCAAATATTCAACATCAACGTGCTTATAACACACACTTTCTCAAAAAATACAATTTCCAATGGGGATTTACGACCCAAATATCAAAATCATGATAAATATCGTTCAAGATTCATGCTTTATATCACCACATATGTAAATTCATCTTTCAAAATCATAAACATCAAGATTTCATAATAATCATCATAAGATATGAGTTCATGCTTCAAATTCATAAAAATAAATTAAATCATGCCTTTGTAAAGAAAATTACTTTTGGGCACAAGAACGAAAGAGAGTACTTGTTGAAAAACCTCACATACCTTGAATGATGAACTTTAGATCGAAACTCATTTTTGAGATGTTAATCGTGCCTTTGAATGATGGTTCTTGGAGTTCTTGAACTAGGAACTTGGAATCTTGAATAAATTTGCAGAATTAATGGTGAACTTTGGAGGTTCTTGAAGTTGGAAGTAGCAGCTTAGGGTTTTCTTTAGAGGGATTTTGATGAAATATAACATATAATGATTCTAATAGGCTTTTATATAGGGTTTCAATAGATTTTGGGAGAGGGGAAATGACCAAAACGCCCCTAAAAATCAAATAATTCTTGAATTCGTTCTTTGGCGGACTGTTTTGATTGTCTGAAGTAGATCAACCATAACGTTTTACTCTGATATCCAAATTGGATGAAACCAATTTCATTAGAAAGAGGAATCTCATATTTTTCCGTGTATGAGGAGTTATGATCGTTTGAAGTTGACCCAAAAATTCACTTTTGATAGGCTGAAGATGATCGACCATAACTTTTTGCTTCGATAGACAAATTAGATGAGACCAATTTCATTGGAAAAAAGACTCGCAGAGCTTTCCATTGATATATAGTAGATCACCCAGATCATTATGTATAAGGAGTTATGATCGTTTAAAGTTGGAGCAAAAATACGCCAGGCCTCAGTACTTTTTCCTGCACATTTTATTTTCACTACTATTCACGGTTCGATCAGAATGTTCATAACTCGTTGCTCAGGTGTCCATTTTGGATGATCCACATATCATTGGAAATTTTATTCGATAATCTACGCAATGATGGGTCATAATCTAAGACATTCCGCATGGAAAATTTATAATTCATCGTAGAAGATAGAACCCAACACGTTTACGCATAAAATTTCAACAAAAAATTTCCCGGGGTATTACATCATCCCCCCCTTAGAAACATTCGTCCTCGAATGACACTAGACATGCCAAGATTAAATAGCGAATAGAGCATACAGCTAAAACCATTCGTTAGACTCATCACCACTTCGTTTCTCACTCCGAATGCAACATAGAATGCATAAATTCAAGAAACTATAGTTGAACACATAATAAATGACAGCTGAACTACTGCAACTTTTATCAAAAGTGCATGATTTAGGAAAGAACGGTACCTTCGGATTGATCAGAGTTCGTAAAAAATAGGTTTGGGTACTTGGATTGCATATCCGCCTCAGCTTCCTAAGTTGCACCCTCAACAGATTGGTTTCGCCACAACACCTTGACCAAGGGAACTTTTTTGTTCCTTAGTCTTCGAACACTAAAAATAAGAATCTCAACAGGAATCTCGTCAAAAGAAAGATTTTCTTGAATGTCAGCACTCTCAGAGGAATCCACTACCACATCATCGCTAATATGCTTTCTAAGCATGGAGGCATAGAATATTGGATGAACAGAGGATAACTCGGAAGGCAACTCAACTTCATAAGCTACCTTACCAACATGGCTAAGAATTTTGTAAGGACCAACATAGCAGGGACTAAGCTTCCCCTTCTTTCTGAATCTCTTCACCCCCCTCATGGGTGAAATTTTCAGATACACTAGGTCACCAACTTCAAACTCATGGTCTCTCCTTCTAACATCTACATATGACTTCTGACGACTCTGCACAATTTTCAACCTTTCCCTAATCAACTTAACTTTTTCCATAGCCTCAAATACCGAATCAGGACCACTCACAGCTACTTCACCCACCTCGAACCAACCTATGGGTGATCTACACTTCCTTCCATATAAGGCTTTAAATGGAGCCATGCCAATACTGGAGTAGAAACTATTATTGTAAGCAAACTCTATCAACGGTAAGTGATCATACCAACTTCCCTTAAAGTAAAGTGCACAAGATCTCAACATATCCTCTAAGGTATGAATAGTCCGCTCAGCCTGACCATCGGTCTGTGGATGAAAAGTAGAACTCAAAAGCACTTGGATACCAAGACCCTTCTGAAAAGCTTTCAAAAATTGCGAAGTGAACTGAGTACCCCTACCCGAAATAATAGATAAGGGAACTCTATGCAATCTGACTAGCTCTCGAATATACAATCTAGCATAATCCTCAGCACTATATGAAGTATGAACAGGCAAGAAATGAGCAGACTTAGTCAACCTATCAACCACAACCCAAATGGAATCATGATGGCATTGGGAAGGAGGTAAACCAAGAAGTCCATATTTATCTCTTCCCACTTCCAGGTGGGAATATTAAACTCTTGCATCATACCACAAAGTCTTTGGTGTTCAACCTTAACCTGTTGGCATGTTGCACAATTAGCTACAAATACTGCTATATCTTTCTTCATGCCACTCCACCAATAGATTTCCCGCAAGTCTCAGTACATCTTGGTGGCACCAGGATGAATAGAATATCGTGCCCCATGTGCTTCAGCCATAATCCTCTATCTCAGATCATCAATATTTGGGACACACAATCTACCCTGCAATCTCAACACACCATCTCCCCCTTGGGATAAAACCTCTACTTTTTGGTCCTTGATGACTCCTTCAGTCTGACCAAACTAGCATCTAAGTACTTCACTTCCGAAACCAAGGAGGATTCAGAACTACATTGAACCTCTATACTACCTTCAGCAGAGTCAAACAACCTAACCCCCAAGCTAGCCAAATGATGTACATCACGAGCTAACTCTTTGTTACCTTCTACTACATGCGAAACACTACCCATGGACACTTTACTTAGGGAATCCGCCACAATATTGGCCTTGCCTGGATGGTACAGCACACTCATATCATAGTCCTTTAATAATTCTAACCATCGTCTCTACCTAAGATTCAATTCTCTCTGGGTAAACACATACTGCGGACTCTTATGATCAGTGAAAACATCAACATGGACACCATACAAATAGTGTCTCCAGGTTTTCAAAGCAAACACAACAGCAGCCAACTCAAGGTCATGGGTGGGGTAATTTTTCTCGTGGGGTTTCAACTGTCTAGAAGCATAAGCTATCACCTTACCCTTCTGCATCAATATGCAACCCAACCCAACTCTCAAAGTATCAAGTACACTACAAAACCATCAACACCATCAGGCAAAGTCAAAATAGGGGCTGAAGTGAGTCGAGTCTTCCACTCCTGAAAACTCTTCTCACAAGATTCGGACCACAAGAACTTTACTTTATTTTGGGTCAACCGAGTCATCGAAGATGCTATAGAGGAGAAACCCTCAATAAAACGACAGTAATAGCCAGCTAAACCCAAGAAACTTTAGATATCAGTCGGAGAAATAGGTCTAGGCCAATTTATAACAGCTTTTTGCTTTTAGGGATCAACTCTAATACCCTCGAAAAAAATGATATGACCCAAAAAAGCAACTGACCTTAGCTAAAACTCACACTTATTGAAATTGGCAAAATAACTTATTATCTCTAAGGGTTTGCAAGACAGTCCGAAGATGATCAGAACGTTCATCCTCACTACGGGAGTACAACAGTATATCATCGATGAATACTATGATAAACATATCCAAATATGATCTGAACAATCGATTCATGAGGTCCATGAAAGCTGTTGGGGCATTAGTTAATCCAAAAGACATAACTAGAAACTCAAAATGGCCATAACGAGTTTGGAAAGCAGTTTTTGGGATGTCATACTCCCTAACTTTGAGTTGATGATAGCCGGAACGAAGGTCTATCTTTGAGAAATAACTTGCACCTTGTAATTGGTCAAACAAATCATCTATTCTCGGAAGGGGGTACTTATTTTTTATGATGACTTTATTCAGTTGGCGGTAATCGATGCACATACGCAAAGATCCATCTTTCTTTCTGACAAATAAAATACTGGCCTTATGAAACCCTTATCTAATAGATCTTTGAGTTGCTCTTTCAACTCTTTAAGTTCTACAGGGGCCATACGGTAAGGAGGAATAGAAATGGGCTGAGTATCGGGAAGAAGATCAATCCCGAACTCTATCTCTCTATCAGGAGGTATCCCTGGGAGATCATCCAGAAAGACATCAGAAAACTCATTGACAACGTTAACAGACTGGAGAGTTAGAGTCTCAAACTTAGTGTCTTTGACTCTAACCAAATGGTAAATACACCCCTTGGAAATAAGCTTTCTAGATTTGAGGTAAGAGATAAAATGACTCTTGGGTGACACAGAATTCCCAGACCACTCAAAAATGAATGCACTCGAAAACTGAAACTTGACCACTCGGGTCTGACAATCAATAGAGGCATAAGAAGAATACAGCCAGTCCATACGTAGAATCACATCAAAATCTACCATGTCTAACTCAATCAGATCAGCCAACAAGACTCTATGAAGAACGGTAACAGGATACTTTTTATACACTTTCTGGGAAACAATCGAATCACGCACTAGGGTAGAAACTAGGATAGGCTCAGGAATAATCTCAGGACTCATTTCAAAATTCATAGCAATCAAAGGTGTAATATATGAGAAACTGGATCCAGGATCCAACAAAGCATACACATCAAACCGAAATATACGAAGTACACCAGTAACAATATCGGGAGAGTCCTCCTATTCCTGGTGGGACAATAAACCATAGAATCTATTCTCGTGCTGCCCGCCAGTATTGCTAGAAGAGGCGCCCTGAGCTAGGGCTGGGCGAGTCGCTGGAACTGGAGCACTAACAGTCTGAGTCTGGGTCTGAGGGCGATAGTCACGACGCCATTGTCCATCCTGTGGACAATCTCTAACTTTGTGACCTATGTCACCATACTGAAAAACAACCCCTCTTCTCACCCCAACACTCACCCGAATGAGCCCTACCACACTTAGGACACTGGGGACGATTTGGCTTACTGCCAGCACTGTACCGGGACCTGGATGCATATGACCTGCTACCTTACTCCTGCCTACCTCTAGGTACGGGAACACTAGCAGATGACGGTGCTGGCATAGATGAATGATCCTAATACTGAGGGCGACTCTCTCATTGCGATCTAGTCTGACCCTATCCATGCTGCTCGGCACTAGCTCTCTTATTCCCTCTGATTTTATCTCTTTGCTTAATCTTGTCTGCCTCAATCTATTGGGCATGAGTCATCACCCTAGAAAGATTCATCTCACTATTCAGCATAGCAGACCTATACTCGTTAACCACATAACTAGACACTCTAGTAACAAACTTACTCATACTAGCCCGATTATCAGCTACTAAGTCAGGAGCGTACTTGGCCAACTAATTGAACTTTAGACAGTAATCTCTAACAGTCATAGAGCCCTATTGTAGGTTCATAAACTCTTTCACCTTCACCTCCCTCATCTCCAAAGGGAAAAACTTATCCAGGAATTCATCCTGGAACTCTTGCCAAGTTATAGGGACAGCTCCCTTACCTCTACTTTTCCTTCAAGCAACAACCCAATCATAAGAAAGGTCTTTCAATCTATACGCAGCCAACTCTATAATATGTTCCTCAGATACATGCATCACCTGAGTAATCTTCCACACCTCCTCTAAAAACAATTGTGGATCCTCATCAGACTTGGACCCATAAAATTCTGGCCGATTCATCTGCATGAAGTCATCGATCCTGGCAACAGCTGAATCACCTCCTTGCTGCTGTGGAGCAGGGGTCAGGTTGGCCTGAACATTTGCAGTAACAGCTTGGGCCAGCACTTAAAAGGCTGCCTGAAATTCAGCATGACACATATTTTTATTTAATGGGTCAGCAGGTTGAGGTTGCTGACCATCATTATTTCTTCTTGCTCGACGTAGAGGCATATTTTTAAAAGAGGAGAGCATGAATCAATAGCAATGAGAGACATTTTAAGCATGATAGACTTCTGAAAGAAAGAATCACACTTTTTCCTAAAACATCTTGTAGCCTCTTGCTCATAGATGTGGCGCGCTACACACCGATGAACAAGACTCTACTTAACGCGGCTTGTCAGACTCCCTAGGATACCTTAAAACCTTAGACTCTGATACCAAGTTTGTAACGCCCCAGAAAATGGGTCCCGAAGTGTCACACGGTGCTTGAGGCTACGAGTAGCCTCAAGCTAACCCTTTGATCCATTTTCATTTAGTTCAACACAAATCAATGGAGTTTCCATAAATAACCCTCAAATATCAACAGAGTAATCATCATCTAAGAATAAAAGAATTTCAGAAAGATAACAAAATATGACTTATTAGTCAACTCCTAACATCTATACTACTCTGACAAGCCTCTCAGAAAATCAATAAAACCAGCGAGCCATTGAGACATGCCCCAACTAACTCATACTCAGTTATCAAATGTAAATAATTCCGTGAAACCAACATCAGACATCACATCCTCAAAACATAAGGACTCACCTCAATAGAGAATGTAGAATAGCGTGCCTGAAGAATCACTGTCAAACCTAGAACTGAGCACCTGAACCTACATTTCGAGAAAATATAGCCCACACCCAAAAATGTGGGTTAGTACCATGGGAAGAATTGAGTATATGGGGGTGTATACAGTTGTATAAACATCATCATCATAAATATTTATAAGAAATATGCAGGATGTATGAAAAACTCACATAGCCCAAAGAAAATCATCATAATCATGAGAGGATAAAATAGGTACAATAACACATGTGACTCATCATATAATTTGTCAATCACTTTCAGTTCATCAAGAATATCAATTCTCATAATGTAAATATTATTTAAATCTTAAAAAGGAATACCTTTCACAATTCCACTTTCAAATCACTTCACCATTCACCATAGACACAAGGAAACACACACATACAGGGAGATCCTATAATCGACATAAACCATGTAATCTACATGGAGTCCAACGTACAACCCACGTTGGGGAGAGCCATCCTATCCTTGCCACCGGAGTAGAACTATCAATATCAGATCCACACAAACTAGTGATCACTATATAAATCAACCTCAGGCTCACTCCTACAGGGGCGCATAGTTCTATGGAAGTAAGGTTGCTTTGTACCTCCCACTCGATGCTAAAGATTTCTCCTAGACTTAGCTCAGATCATTTCAAATATAATCCACAACAAAACAATTTTAGTAATATATAAATATACATCGGGAGCCATCATGCTTCCCATCTATCAAAATCAACCACGTTGTGGATTTCTTTCACACTCGAGTTCAAAACAACTCCATTAAGACCAAAAGGTCAAATGAGTCAAAAAATCACAAATATTCAACATCAACGTGCTTATAATACGCACTTTCTCAAAAAAACACAATTTTCAATGGAGATTCATGACCCAAATATCAAAATCATGATAAATATCATTCAAGATTCATGCTTTATATCTCCACACATGTAAATTCATCTTTTAAAAGCATAAACATCAAGATTTCATAATAATCATCATAAGATATGGGTTCATTCTTCAAATTCATAAAAATCAAATAAAAATGATGTCTTTGTAAAGAAAATTACTTTTGGGCACAAGAACGAAAGAGAGTACTTGTTGAAAAACCCCACATATCTTGAATGATGAACTTTAGATCGATAATCATTGTTGACATGTTAATCGTGCCTTTGAATGATGGTTCTTGGAGTTCTTGAACTAGGAACTTGGAATCTTGAATAAATTTGCAGAATTAATGGTGAACTTTGAAGGTTCTTGAAGTTGGATGCAGGAGCTTAGGGTTTTCTTTTTGAGGGATTTTGATGAAATATAACATATAATGCTTCTAATAGGCTTTAATATTTTTGAGTTTATTTCTATATTATCTTGATATATGTTCGGAATTCATCCATTGTTAGGCAGTGTGGAGTGTTTAGGTTAAGTTCAGGGGTGGTGTTCGATCCACAGTGGACTTAGGATACCCGTCACAGCCGGGCCATAGTTTGGGTCATGAAAGCTACCCTACTAAATTCAACCCCCAGACTAAATTATGATATCAAATATTCAAAAAAATATCATTTTCACAAAATCGATCCCCAATACCTAATTTCACAACTTTTTGATCCAAAGTTCTAAATGAGATACCAACACCGTAAATCACACCAACTATGTTACCAACTTAAAGTTGATGTTCTGAATCTGCTGATGCAGTTCGCTTTGCCATTCGATGTACGAAATAATAAATATTGACCAAAGTCAACCTTTGTAATATCCAACCACTATAAACTCGCACAAATCACATCATGTATTAAGAACCATGCCAATCATTCCCACTCCCCAGAAATACCACAAATCAACTATGAGGAAGGTTAAAATGGTCAAATTATGCATAAATGAATAATTCACCAAAATTAAGTCATAACATATCATCTCCTTCATTTTACAACTTCTAATTTTAAGTGTAATCCACTATTTTAGACCATTGTAAGCTCTAAAATTTGAGAGGAATTGAGTGTGTGATGCTGGGATTAGCTTGGGGCGGATTTTAGAGTGCTTAATCACCATTATCTCTATAAGTGTTGCTTAATTTCTAGTTTAATTCCCTAATTTATTTCTTAAGATTCTCAATGTTGTTGGGACTAGTTTGGGAACTATTTTGATCTTAGAATTATCAATATTTTTTTTTGGCAAATCATCTTTGAGCTTAGTGGGATGGTGTGATGGTTTTTATGTAATCCATAAGTGGTCCTCACATGGGATATTTTAGTCTGATTTTTGACCTAGAGCATATATCATAATATGGGTATTAATTTTCTTGTCTTGATGCATCTTAAAGGCTTTTCAAAAGGAGAAAGATCTAGTATAGAGGGTTTAGTGAGCATTCACTGTCATCTAGGTAGGCTAGCTTACCCGTCTTTTAGATTGAGTTTAATTATGGTATTAGTGAATTATAGTGCTAGTTTGGGGCGAATAGTTTTAGCCTGGATATTATTTAGCATTTTACATCATATTTAGCCAGTTAGGGCCCTTTTTGGGAGAATTGGACCCATTTCTCCTTAGCATATTGTATTATCATCCTTTAACAATAGAATTAGTGATTATAGTTCCTTCGGATAGGATTAGGAAGCCTTACACCAGATTTAACTAGGTTGTGTCTTAGGTTGGGTTATCGGGACCCCATAGGAGGCCCCACTACCATTTTTTAGATAGAATGATAGAAATGAAGCCCATTTTATCTTAGTTAGTCTCATGACAACTACCTTAGTCTATTACCTTGTGTTGGGGTGACTTAGACCTTATTATTTGCATGTTTAACTTCTTTCCTTGACCATTCTTCCTTAACTTAGAAAGTAAAACCCATCGGTCCTTAGTACATTTAACAACTAGAGATTCGTCATAGTGATCTAATATACTGGGGATAGGTTTTAAATCTTTGGAATTTTGTTGGCTATTCCATGCTTAGGTATATATACTTATATTTATATTTTAGCTTTGATTGAATTCCATCATATGCTCTATTGCTACTATTATGAGTTTTAGAATGAGTATAGTATTGGTTTATGGATTATGGTTTGCTCCAAATGGAATCATCTCCTGCAGATAGGGTTTGTTACTTATGAGTTATGTTTTGAGTGCCGCATCAGTCTATTATTACAGTTTGGGTATTTTAGTATTGATTATGGTTATTACTAGGAGTTATGGTTGTTGTACTTGGTTCTGGCATATGAGATTTAATGATTTTATATGAATTATTTGGCCTCTTATTACTATCCACTATATTTGGTTCAAGCTCAATGTCTGGCCTTTTGTTATTATCCACTAGCTCTAGTTCAAGCCTGATACATACTTTTATTATGGATCTAGGATTGGAGAATTATTTGAGACTTGTACAGTAATGACCTGAATTTGTGAATTCTCCATTTTTATATGTTTTGACAATTTTTTCCTTTCCTATAGTTTCTACGTGTTGTTTTTAGCTTCAGGGATGGTCATCATAGATTTCGATGCGATCAAAAATGATTTATGCGAATTTATGATTTTTAGGCTTGAGAAGCCATATAGTTGACTTCAGTCAACATTTGTAGTACTGAGTATCAGATGAAAAAAAAACATGTGTCAGTATATTCAAAATGTTGTATTTGGGTTAGCAGCAAGGTTGGTTTGATTTCGAGACATTTATATCTCTTTTTGATCCTTTATTAGGAAAATAATAAAATGGGGTCTTCAAGGTTAATTTATTGATAACAACCTTTTGTAAAAAATCTGACATCATTATTGAGTTCATAATATCAAATTTAGCCTAGTAACATACATATGTTGCTTTTGTCGGGTCCCGAATGAATCTCGAGGGTATGTTAGAAGATATTTTTTAACTTGGCTTCTACTATTGGTGCAGTAATTTCTGGTTCATCAAGTACTTCAACATGTTCACATAGACACGTGTCACAATCATAGCACTTGATGATTCCCTTTATTGCAATGATGTGGTGGTTGTACCGCAATCGCGATGAGTATTTAGGTGGACTTGGTCAGGTTTTTCCATCATGGTCACGAGGCCCTCTTCTCGCATGCGATGGTGACACATTGTTCACTGAACAATATCAAAGCCACTTTTCACATTTTTTCTCCATATTTAGGACCTTTGAGCTTCAGGTTTTGGTGATCTTTGAGGGTTCCTTCATTATTTGAGCTTGAGTAAGATCCAAAACCTTATTCCCATTATTTTTTATCAATTATATCATAAAAACCTCATTTAAATCATGATTTTAAAATGGAAAATTAGGGATTTTATTGGTAAAGTTTTAAAAAGTTTTTTTTTTTTAACTTGGACCTCATTTTAGTCCATTTTTGCATGGGTTTTCTCTTATAGATTCATATTAACTTCGGTAATGTGTTTCCAAAATAAAATTCTAGTTTTACTTATTTTATTTTTGAGCCTATTTTTTACCCAACCCGAATAAGGGGAATATGGGCGTCATTAGCTATCTTTTAATGCATAGATATGAAATTTGAATGTTGTAGTTGATTCTGAGGTTGTTCGTAAGGGGAAGGCTTCATGTTGAAGCACTTTAGACTAGGATTTTATCATTTCAAGGTAGGTTATAGCTTAACTTCTTTCAAATTGAGTTGTGTAGTTAATAAATAAGTAAATCATACTATGCGTTGGGGTAAATGACAATAGGATTTTTATTTTGGAATTATTTTTTTATTGTGTACCCGTGCGGGGGCTTATATTTTGTCTTTGTTGATCTACGATATCTGATATTGTGTGTTGCTGGGGTGGGGGTTTTATTTGACATCATTGGCTTTATTTATGCATTTAAATGTCTTTATTCTAGATATGATTCTTGTGTGGGGGCTTATTTAGCTAATATAGGCCTTATTTGAGCATTGGTTGCCCTAATCATGGTAGAAATACCCAAATTAGGGGTTGATATGATATTTATGATGTTTTACATGCATATTTATATTGATGATGCCTAATTGGAGTTTGATAATCATGGATTATGGATATATTTAGCTGATATATGGGCTCACTTGTAAATACACACACATACATATGTGTGTGTGTGTGTGCATGTGTGCGTGTGTTCGATGGATTGGATATCATCATATTGAGTTTTTGTGAGCATTACATCCTTATTCCATACATATACATTCATGAGATACTAATACTATTAAGAAATATTATATTTGAAAGAAAATAACACTTTTATGGAAACTCTCTTCATGAATACAGGCGAGAGATGTGAGATGAGTTGATATTGAGATTGAGATATAGTATATGGGTTACGAACCCTCCATGGTTCCTAGATTGTTGCTGCAAGCTTGGAGGGTGTATACAGAAAGTCATGCGATGACTTTTATCTTTTCTCCCTTCCACATTGCATTGCTTTGTATTTGCATTTGCATCTTGATTGTTTTCCTTAGTTTCCTTGACTTGTTCTTAGTTTTGGTGTATTTTTCTTTATATTTGTGTGGTTTTTATTTTTATGTACTTACATATGTTAGAACAGTTAGTGAAGATAGTGTATGCTACCACTTGGGATTAGTCTTCTTGCAGGTGACATGCTCATAGTATATTTTACTTATCTTATTTCCTATATTGCTCAATTGGCTTATGTTATCTACTGAGTACAAGTGGACCATACTCACCATATTGTACCTATTTGATGCAAATACTAGGTCGAGTATGACTTGTGGTGGCTGATCATGCTTTTCTGAGATTGCGATCAAGGTACTGGGTTGCTCTAGGGACCAGAGTAGACTTTTGTACCTTTTTCAACCTTATCATGTCTTTACACATATTTGGATATAGACTTTGTATTATACTTATATTCAGATGATATATTAGATGCTTACATTTTTTTATATATAATGTTGGTTTGACTTTATTCTAAAAATCTCGCCTTAGTTATTTTTTGTGTTTTCTTTATTTATTTGAGTGATCCACTTATATATCAAGGCTGAGCCACAATAAATAACATCTATCCTAGTTTTTGGGTCGAGACAAATTGGTATCATATCCAGTATGGTTGACCAATCTTATAAGTGCAAGAGTAGGATGTCTATTAGAGTCTCATGGATAGGTACATAGACGTTACTATCTATCTTTGAGAGGATATAAGACATCTTTAGGAAAGATTTCACTATTTTGATTGCTATGTCATGTGGGTTATTCTTACCAAATGTTCTAAGTTGTGTTCCACTCTTTTCTATGAAGATGGTGAGGACTAGATCTCATAAGGTTAGGGATACTGAGCCAGCAAACAAGGATGGAGACCAGACTAGAGAGGGAGACTGGGTTTGAGGACGACCTTAAATAGAGTACGAGCATAAGGAGTTTCCCTTGTCAGGGTAAGTGCTAGGGGGGACCTCCCTCGAGCCCAAAGTTGAGCATACATGAGATATAGGGTCGGCTCAGGGTCTATAGGGTACTACTAAGGGTCTATTTATTTGGTTATTATCTTGTTTAGAGGGTGTTTCCTTGATTTCACCTGGTGTTCCTCTAGTTTTGAGTATTTTACCGCTGACAGTATCGGTGTATGCTTATGGTACTCCTCAGACCTTGAGCGGTGCTCCAAAAGATTCGGATGATCACAAAAGATTTGAGAGGTTTATTTGCTTGGGTCCGCCCAAGTCCACTGGTGCTCTTGGCGAGGATGCTTATGAGTATTTGGTTTATTTCCAGGATAAGTTACATAATCTTGGTTCTCTCGAGTCTCATGAGGTTGCTTATACTACCTATCAGTTGACAAATGTGGCTAGGGATTTGTGGAGGCCGTATGTTAGTTGTAGATCTTTAGGTTCACCTTCTATTACTTGGACTTAGTTTTCTGAGCTATTCTTAGATATTTTTGTGTTATATAGCTTAAAAGATCACATGTGTAATGAGTTTGATCACTTAGAACAGGGCTCTATGAGTATTTTTTAGTATGTCTCATTTTCACACTTTATCCAGATATTCAACTTCTAGCATCTCCACCAAGTCTAAGAGGATTCAAAATTTTATGAAGGGGTTACATGGTACTTATCAATTAGATACAGCTTAGATGGTATCTTTAGGAGATTCTTTTATGAGTATTATTGAGCATGCCAATATAAGCGAATCTATCATCCAGGCTACTAAGAGAAGCACCAAAAAGGTGCATCATCATGGTGAGTTTAATGGGCATGCCTCCCGAGATAGATATTTCTCTTGTAGAGGTTCTCACGGTTATCATTGTAGGCTCATTCAGGTTGTTTTGTAGGGATCAAGAAGTAGACCTTCAGGTTTAGTGACGTTGAGTAGACAAATATTGAACTAGGATGGTCGTTCTAGTTCAAAACAACTCTTCAAATTGAGTCAGGTTGTATAGGATGTTTTGTATGTGATGAATTTTTCCTTATGGCTAATGATTATCCTCGGATTAGTTCCAAACCTACTCATATATCTGTAGTAAGAGGTGGTGCACGGATTTGTAAGGGTAGAGCTAAAGGTGCTGGAGGCAGTGTAATACTCCACATATTTCTAAGCTAGGAGACAAACCATTTTTCCTAAATGTGAAATCTCCTATCCTGTGATTCATACTTGAGTACATGACTTACAATGAGTATCCTAGCGATAAGATAGCTTATGATGTGTTAAGCATGTTTATATGAGTCACTTAAGGTAATACAAGCTAAGATTTTTTGAATCCATCAAGTTTTAGTATTCGATTTTCTAAGGGTCATATTTGAATGAGTATAACTCGATGTTAATGTGGTATTTCTGCATATTTCTACCCACCAAATTATATAGAATTGAATTAGCTTTCCAACGATACCAATTTTATCAAAATTCGACACCCGAGCTAGGAGTTATGGCTTTGCGAAGTAGAGTGTGTCACCTAACCAATCTCACATGGCCACTGGAAAGCATATGCGATAGCATATGCGGCGCCTATGTAAATATAGGTGATAGTATATGCGGCACCTTGTAGATATAGGCGATATCATATGCGGCGCCTATGTAAATTTAGGTGATATCATATGCGGCACCTATGTAAATAAATGTGATATCATATGCGGCGCATATCTTATGGTTTCAAGTGACTTAAACACTTTGTTTTGAGTTATTTTGAGGGTAATTAAGTCTTTTAAAACTCCTTACGCGTCCCTAAACTTAACCCTACAAAATATATAGCTCCTAATTATATTACAACCCTACTAACATTTTAAGTTCATCATCCAAGAGCACTAAAAGAGAAAAAATAACTAAGGTTGCATAATTAAGTTTGAAGATCCAATTTCAAGGAAATTCCTTCGTCAATCATCAAGAATCTTCCTTCTAAGGTATGCCTGAGTTGATTCATGGACTCCTTTCGTCCATGAAGCTCAAGAACCATCTTCTAAATTATGTATTATGATGTTTATGTTGTTGGTGGTGGATGTTCATGTGGTTGGAATTTAATGATGCCTAAGATGGGATCTTTATATGTTTTGTGTGAGGATATGGTGGTATTTAATGTATAAATATGTTAAATTGGTGGTTGAATATTTTTAATCTTGATGAATCCACCTATGCCTAAGACGTGCATGTAAGGTGTTTGTGAAAATACCTAAGGGAATAGAAATCATGCTTTTATGACATAATAAGTCCTAAATGACTATTCTATGTTCTAAGCTTATGTTCAACGTGATCTCCATGCTATTGTCTTGAATTGAAGATGTTGTATGAGATGCTCATGATATTGTTGTGATATGGAATGACCATGCTATTAAAGCCATGCAAGTATATACATGTTGTGTGCATTCCCGATCATGTGATAGTTTGTTGAGAATCATTCTTATTATGAAATCCTTACTTATGATATTGTGAATTATGGACTCTACTCTTATGATTAAGTCAATCATATGTGTCAGTTTACTTCCATCGAGTCCTGGGGGTACTTGTACCCGAAAACTATAGTTGTGTGCCTAGAGCTAGTGTCATGATTCAAGACATCCTCGGTAAAGCTATGCTCCATAGATTTTAGTTAGTCACGTGACTCAAAAAAAGTCAGAAATCTCAGTAGTTCAGTAGTCCCAGTAGTTGCAGTACTCTCAGTTAGACCTCAGATCTCAAGTAGCTTTTCCGTTAGTCAACAGAACTCATTGAAATCAGCTTAGTTCAGCTAAGAAAATATTATCAGCGTATTTAATCAGTTTATAAATCAGTTCAGTTTAGTTAGTCAGTTCAGCGCAGTTAATATTTTTAGAGTCTTTCAGTTTGGAGTAGGGACTAGCACTGAGCGAGTGCAGGGATGGCGGTTTTTCCCATTATAATCGCAGAGCCGTTAGCAGTAATCCCTGTACTCCCAAACTACGTAGCTAGCGCAGGACAGGAGTCACCCATCAGATTAAGGCTATACTTGACTATTATATTGCCTTAGGCTTGATTTTCTGTTCAGGGTCACCCGTCAGAGAGGCTTGACCATAGTAGAGGTCTCTACCCGTGGCACGGTATTCACACCCTTCCAATCAGGGCAAAGATTAGACCCCACCAGTATTGTATCGAGGCATGTCGGTTAGGTTACTACCTCCCACAGTCATAGTTACAGTTACAGTTACAGTTTTAGTAGCAGTCTTCAGAGTAAAAATTAGGAATCAGGACTATTTGATACAGTCATCGATGTCAGTAAGGAACTTAGATAGTTCCATTGATTCTTCTACCATCTCATTAGATAGGCTTGGTCCTATATTCAGATGCTTATTATTAGATCTAGAGGTCATCCGGCAGATAGGCATGATCTCAATCTCAGATTCAGTCGAGTATTCTCATTATCAGGTTCAGAGATCACTCGTCAGCTAGGACTGATCTCAGACTTAGATGTTCAAATACAGTTTGGAACTTAGATATTTTTCCCCAGAATTAGGACTGTTAGATATAGTCATCCATGTTATCAGTTATTCAGTATCTCAGTATCACGAAACTTATGTTGTCAGAGTTCAAACTCATGTAGTAAGTATCTCCATGAGTTCAGTAGCAGTTATGTATGTATGTATGTATGTATGTATTCTCACGTTCATATTATCAGCATGTTCATGCATATAAACCCCATGCATTTAGCCTACCCCCGCGTATACTCAGTACTTTAGTTGTACTGATGCATTTGCTATGGTGCTTTCTTTTTATGATACACATAGGTTCTAAGGTGCAGATTCCAGATCAGCAGTAGCAGTTCATTAAGCAGTGAGTCCTCATCTTTCGAGGACATGATCGTTACATTTATTATTCCAGTATTTTAGTTTATTTTTATTTAAGGAGTTAGTTGGAGACATGTTCCTTCAACTCTTTATTCAGACAGTTTAGAGGCTTTCAGACGATTATAGAGTTTTTAGATTTAGACTTTAGTATTTTCAATTTTGTTTTGGTACTGTGATACCTTCTTATTTCAGATATTTTATTATTTAAGATTGAACCTTACCCCCTCTTTGTTCATGTTTCCACATTTTATATGTATATTATGCAGTTATAGGTACAAATATCAGTCATGGGTTAGCTTGTGGTCCTTCGGGGTCATGAGAACTATGTAGCATTCCAGTTTAGAAAATTGAGGTGTTACAAACTTGGTATCAGAGCCTAAGGTTCAATAGAGTCCTAGGAAGTCTGAAAGCCGCATTTTGTAGTGTCTTGTACATGGGTGTGTTGCGCGCCATATTTATGTACAGGAGGCTATAAGATGTTTTAGGAACAGTTTCCCTTCTTTCAGTACTCATATCGTGCCAGTGAGCAAAAGCTCAAATTGAACTATCAGTTTAATCCTTGTTCCTCTTCTGTTTGTAGAACATGCCTCCTAAGAAGAGAACAGGGAATCAGTCAGCCCCGTAGCCCGCAGATCCTTTGAATGAGAATGTGTCATATGTAAAATTTTGGGCAGCTTTTCAAGCTCTAGCCCAGGCTGTGACCACTAGTGTTCAGGGTAATCGACAGACTGCAGCCCTACCCCAGCAAGATGGGGATTCAACTACAGCCAGAATCAGAAATTTTATGAGAATGAACCGTCCAGAATTCTTTAGTTTAGTAACAGGTGAGGACCCACAGCTGTATCTAGAAGAGGTAAAGAAGATCACCCAAATCATTTATGTGTCAGAGGAGGAGAGTGTGGAATTAGCATCCTATAGGATGAAAGATATTGCTCATGATTGGGTAGTGTTGTGGAAGAAGAGTAGAGGGGAAGATGCAACTAACATGACTTGGCAGATATTTCAGGATGCCTTCTTAGATAAGTTTTTCCTGTTAGAGATGACAGAAGCTAAGGCAGAAAAGTTTATGAACCTGAGACAAGGATCCATGACAGTGAAGGAGTATTGTCTTAAGTTCAACCAGTTAGCTAAGTATGCTCCTGACTTGATAGCATACCCCAGAGTGAGTATGAGTAAGTTTGTGACTGGTGTATTCGGGTTAGTATTGAAAGTGTGTAGAACGGCTATGCTCAATAGGGACATGGACCTTGCTAGGTTAATGATGCATGCTCAGTAGATAGAGACAAATAAATCTAAGGAGAGGGAGAGATCTAATAAGAGATTTAGAACAGGTAGTTACAGCTTTTCTCTAGCTGGGTCACAGGGTGGTAATTGTTCTCACCATTGTCAGAAAAATTCAGCCCCTATTCCATCATCTTCAGCTAGTGTGCCCATACCTAACTTTGGAGATGTTAGTCATGGTGGGGCGCCAGGATCCAAAACCCAGAGTAGTGTTAGAAGTGAGCGTACTTATCCGGTTTGTGGAGAGTGTGGCAAGAATCATCTAGGTGCATGTAGAGCTAAAGTCAGGTATGTTTTGGGTGCAGTAAGCCAGGCCACAGAATGTGGAAGTGTAGAGTGTTAGCTTAGAAAGGTAGAGATTCGCGTGAGTAGGCCAAAAATCCCAGCACCAATAGTGGTCAGCGTCAGAATCGACTCTATTCCCTCCAGACTCACAATGATCCATAAAGTTTCCCCAACCTAGATTCGGGTATGTTACAAGTTTTTCATGATCATTGTATGCATTGTTAGATATCTTGCGCTTGTTTGAGTTTATGTTTCCACATGAGTTAGTCAGTAACATTAGCAGGTCTAGTTCAGTTCATGCATCATGCATTAGTCTCAGCTCTCCAATGTTTAGTTATAATCTAGTTCGTAGATGCCCGGTGCATCACCCCAGTATCTCAGCAAAGTAAATATTCCTAGAGGTACATAGTGTCCCAAGGGGGAGATACCCCACCTTTCTTTGATGCTTTCATGTTTCCGTTATAAATTAGTTATCAAGTGCCATGGCATAATCAGTCAAGCTTTCAAGAGTCAGCTTAGTCAGATATTCAGGCATTAGATATACGTGTTCAGTAGAGAAAGTACTATTTATCAGTATCTTCACTAATAAATTTACATATGATGTCAGTCATGTAATCATACATCAGATATGCATGGATTCAGCCTTTCAGTTGTGTATCAGATATGCATTCTCATTTTGAGAAAACTCACTTTATTAGAATCCTTAATCCTATATTCATGAATTAGCTTTTCATGGATTAGATATGCATGTTCAGTATGTTGTGCTCAGCTTTCAGTCATGTCGGTTATGAACCCATGTTTTAGTAGTGTATGTCTTGTACGTACTTCATCTTATCATCTCTCCCGCCTTAGTTAATTTCCATTAGAGGACGAATGTTCCCAAGGGGGAGACATTGTAATACCCCGCATGTTTCTAATCTAGGAGACGAACCATTTTTCCTACATATGAAATATCCTATCCTATGATTCATACTTGAGTACTTGACTTACAATGAGTATACTAGAGATAAGATATCTTATGATGCGTTAAGCATGTTCATATGAGTCACTTAAGGTAATATAAGCTAAGAGTTTTTGAATCCATCAAGTTTTAGTGTTTGATTTTGTAAGGGTCATATTTGAATGAGTACAACTCAATGTTAATGTGGTATTTCTGCATATTTCTTCCCACCAAATTATAGAGAATCGAATTAGCTTTCCAAAGATATCAATTTCATCAAAATCCAACACTCGAGCTAGGAGTTATGGCTTTGCGAAGTAGAGTGCGTCACCTAACCAATCGCACATGGCCACTGGAAAGCATATGCGATAACATATGCGGCGCCTATGTAAATATAGGTGATAGTATACGCGGCACCTATGTAGATATAGGCGATATCATATGCGGCACCTATGTAAATTTAGGTGATATCATATATGGCGCCTATGTAAATATATGCGATATCATATGGGGCGCATATCTTATGGTTTCAAGTGACTTAAACACTCCGTTTTGAGTTATTTTGAGGGTAATTAAGTCTTTTAAAACTCCTTACACATCCCTAAACTTAACCCTACAAAATATATAGCTCCTAATTATATTACAACCCTACTAACATTTTAAGTTCATCATCCAAGAGCACTAAAAGAGAAAAAATAACTAGGGTTGCATAATTATGCTTGAAGATCCAATTTCAAGGAAATTCCTTCGTCAATCATCAAGAATCTTCCTTCTAAGGTATGCGTGAGTTGATTCATGGACTCCTTTCGTCCATGAAGCTCAAGAACCATCTTCTAAATTATGTATTATGATATTTATGTTGTTGGTGGTTGATGTTCATGTGGTTGGAATTTGATGATGCCTAAGATGGGATCTTTGTACGTTTTGTGTGAGGATATGGTGGTATTTAATGTATAAATATGTGAAATTGGTTGTTGAATATTTGTGATCTTGATGAATCCACCTATGCCTAAGACGTGTATCTAAGGTGTTTGTGAAAATACCTAAGGGAATAGAAATCATGCTTTTGTGACATAATAAGTCCTAAATGACTATTCCATGTTCTAAGTTTATGTTCAACGTGATCCCCATGCTATTGTCTTGAATTGAAGATGTTGTATGAGATGCTCATGATATTGTTGTGATATGTAATGACCATGTTATTGTAGCCATGCAAGTATATAAATGTTGTGTGCATTCCCGATCATGTGATAGTTTGTTGAGAATCATTCTTATTATTAAATCCTTACTTATGATATTGTGAATTGTGGACTCTACTCTATGATCAAGTCAGTCATGTGTGTCAGTTTTCTTTCATCGAGTCCTGGGGGTACTTGTACTCGAAAACTATAGTTGTGTGCCTAGAGCTAGTGTCATGTTTCAAGACATCCTCAGTCAAGCTATGATCCATAGATTTCAGTTAGTCATGTTACACAGAAAAACTTAGAAATCTCAGTAGTTCAGTAGTCCCAGTAGTTTCAGTACTCTCAGTCAGACCTCAGATCTCAAGTAGCTTTTTCGTCAGTCAACGGAACTCAGTGAATTCAGCTTAGTTCAGCTAAGAAAATATTATCAGCTCAGTTAATCAGTTTATAAATCAGTTCAGTTCAGTTAGTCAGTTCAGCGCAGTTAATCTTTTTAGAGTCTTTCAGTTGGGAGTAGGGACTAGCACCGAGCGAGTGCAGGGATGGTGGTTTTTCCCATTATAAAGGAAGAGCTGTTAGCAGCAATCCTTGTACTCCAGAACTACATATCCAGTGCAGGACAGGAGTCACCCATCAGATTAAGGCTATACTTGACTATTATATTGCCTTAGGCTTGATTTTCTGTTCAGCGTCACCAGTCAGAGAGGCTTAACCATAGTAGAGGTCTCTACCCGTGGCACGGTATTGACACCCTTCCAATCAGGGCAAAGATTGGACCCCACTAGTGCAGTATTGGGGCCTGTCGGTTAGGTTACTACCTCCCATAATCACAGTTACAGTTATAGTTTTAGTATCAGTCTTTAGAGTAAAAATCAGGAATCAGAACTGTCAGATACAGTCATCGATCTCAGTAAGGTACTCAGATAGTTTCATTGATTCCTAGACTATCCCTTCAGCTAGGCTTGGTCCCATATTTAGATGCTTATTATTAGATCTAGATGTCACCCGGCAGATAGGCTTGATCTCAATCTCAGATTCAGTCAAGTATTCTCATTATCAGTTTCAGAGATCACTCGTTAGCTAGGACTGATCTCAGACTTAGATGTACAGATAGAGTTTGGAACTCAGATAGTTTTCCCCAGAATTAGGACTGTTAGATACAGTCATCTATGTTATCAGCTATTCAGTATCTCAGTATCACGAAACTCATGCTGTCAGAGTTCAAACTCTTATAGTCAGTATCTCCACGAGTTCAGTAGCAGTTACGTATGTATGTATGCATGTATTCTTACGTTTATATTAGTTAGCATGTTCATGCATATAAACCCCATGCATTTAGCCTACCCCCGCGTATACTCAGTACTTTAGTTGTACTTATGTATTTGCGCTATAGTGCTTTTTTTTATGTTACACATAGGTTCTAAGGTGCAGATTCCAAATCAGCAGTAGCAGTTCATTAAGCAGTGAGTCCTCATCTTTCGAGGACATGATCGTTACATTTATTATTCCAGTATTTCAGTTTATTTTCATTTTAAGGAGTTAGTTGGAGACATGTTCCTTCAACTCCTTATTCAGACAGTTTAGAGGCTTTCAGACGATTATAGAGTTTTTAGATTTAGACTTTAGTATTTTCAATTTTGTTTTGGTACTGTGATACCACCTTATTTCAGATATTTTATTATTTAAGATTGAACCTTACGCCATCTTTGTTCATGTTTCCATATTTTATATATATATTATGCAGTTACAGGTACAGATATTAGTCATGGGTTAGCTTGTGGTCCTTCGGGGTCATGAGCACCATGTAGCATTCTGGTTCAGAAAATTGGGGCATTACAGATAGACGTAGAGGTACTCGCTGTGGTAGTCGTAAGGTTACTCAGTCTAGGAACAAACATTGTTAGTGCTATGCTATACCCACTAGACCTGAGGTAGAGGCCTCTAATGTTGTTATTAAAGGTATCATCCCAGTTTTCTACAGATCAGCTTCCATGTTATTTTGACCATAAGTCAACTTTTTCCTATGTGTTCATATATTTTGCTTCTGTTTTTGAACTTATATGTGAGTCTCTTGCTTTGCCTCTTTATGTCTCTATCCCCGAAGAGATTCTTTAGTGGTGGATTGTGTGTATCAATCTTATGTCGTTAACTTTGCGGATTGTGAGAGTTGGGTAGACTTGATTGTCTTTGGTATGGTTGATTTGGATGTAATCTTGGGTATAAATTGGTTAACTCTTTATCATGCTATTTGGACTATTATTGTCACGACCCGAACCAGAGCCTAGTCGTGATGGTATCCCAAGTCCACCATGGACCAGATACCATCCCCTAAACTTAACCTAATCACCACATACTTCCCAACAATGGCTGAATTTCGAACATAAAACAAGATAGCATAAAATAAACTCAAAAAACAAAAGATACGCCTGTAATCGGTAACCGACAACCAACCCCGAAACAAAAAACCAACACCACCCAAGTCCACAGTAATCTAACAATGCTCTATGCAAAGTAAACCAAAACCATTCTTAGTTGGTATATGCCCCCGACTTTGACAATGACAATGATAATGTTAATGATAATGTAAATGTCTAAGTTTTTTAGAGAATGAAAGCTCACTACTTCACCATAATGAACAGAAGAACCGAGCTAATCCACCTAACTCTACACAGGAAAAGTAGAAGTATCTCTGGTGCCTGCATCGCATGGGGATAAAGCATCCGGAGATGGTTAGTGGGGTGAACACTAGCATGTAACTCGGGGATAGGAGACAAAATAATGTCAAGCCAAACCATTTCAATTACCATATAGACCACATCATAATACATATATAAATAATATGCTGGGATAGGGAATAAGGTTTAGCATGAAATAAAATATTATCCTGAACTATGTAGTTCAACCATCATAATAGGTAACTAAGGACTTTGTGGGTTCATCTCTCCCTGCTAAAAGGGCCATAGTATGTGTTAGCCGTACGAATAGAAGAAAATCTGAGGGAAAGATAAAGCCATCAAGGAAATTAGCCATCACAAAATATATATATCTAGTGTGACATGTGCACACAAGTCATCAAGACCAAACCTCATGTCGGCAAACTTGAATTTCCAGTATTAGTCATCCAAGACCCACATCTTCACGGCTTTGCTACATAACCCCCATTAATCCCAATTTAAAGCAATTTTCAAATAACCTATTTATTAATAAATGAACCAACTGTTATGGCACACCATGGTTATCATCATACCCAAATACTTGCAGGCTTATATCTATGCCATAATAATCATATTAAAATTTGAGTGAACTCCTCGCCCCCTTTGTTCATTAATATAAAAATCTTGGCTTTAAGATAAGATATAACCCTTTTCTTGGGTACTAGGGAATTACCTTCCCATTAAATGACCAGCTCATTCAAGAAATGTAGACTGACCTTTCGCGTCCGACAATCAAGGGATGTATAGCACGAGTGCAACCAATCCATCACCAAAATCACATTGAAGTTTAGCATGTCCAACTCTATCAAATCCTCTAATGTCTCCCTACCACAGATAGACACCACACAACCCCTATAGACTCTCCGGGCCATTATAGAGTCACAAACTGAGGTGCACACAGAAAAAGGATCTAGAATACACTCATGACCAATACCAAAATAAATAGACACATAAGGAGTCATATAAGAAAGAATAGACCTAGGATCAAGAAGATAATACACATCATGAGAGAAAAGTTTTAGTGTACAATTAACAATATTGGGAGATGCCTCAGAGTATTGATAGGTAGCAAGAACATACAGACGGTTTCGAACAGTGTCAAAGCTAGAAGTAAAACCCTTTGGTGTGGGATCATAAAAACAACAATCGGGACCTTATTTACCCCTATAGTAATATCACCTGAAGGATAGTTCTTCTGAAAGTGGCCAGACTGGCCGCAGCTAAAATATTTATTTCTCCCTTCTTCACAGAAACCACGGTGCAACTATCCATAAAATCTATAATAAAGATGGGATGGAGATGATAGGTACCCACTAGCCTAAGATTGGTCACCTTTTTCCTTGGGACCAATGTTGTTCTAAAGACGACGATTACCCGATGGCTTCACATAAGGAGCACTCACCGTAGAGTAGGAACTAGAATTACCCACTTCTTCTTAAACTATTTTTCACTATCCCTACCTCTCTTCTACTGACCTCTACCCGAATCCAAAAATCAAGACTTCTTATTCTACCTTTCCCTTATCTCAACTTACTTTTCTTTTTTTCCTTAACCTACTGTATGTACAACACCAACTTGGTGATGTCCATGTCTTTGTTTAATAGAGCAGCTTTGCATTCCAATACCAAATCATGAGATAACTCCAAAGAAAATTTCCTCATTTGAGCTCTCATAGAGGAAACCAACTCTAGAGCATAATGAGATAGCTGGTGAAACTTCAAGGCATAGTCCTTCCCTATAATTCTGCCTTGCCTCAAGTTCACAAACTCCTCAGCCTTCTTTCTTCAACCCCTGAAGAAAGAAACGATCAAGGAAAGCACTAGAAAATTCATCCCAAGATGTTAACTTCACCTCATCACCCCTCGACTGATCCTACTCCTCATACTATTGATATGCCACATCTTTCGACTGGTATGGAGGTAAATTCCACACCCTCCAACCTAAAGACATGCATCACATAGAAAATCTTTTTCATCTCATCAATGAAACCTTAAGGATCTTTCTCAACTCTAGAACAAGAGAAAATTAAAGGTTTGAGCCTCATAAACAGGCCAACTCTAGTGACCTCAGAAGAAGGAGCAACATTATTCTCATGCTTAGACTAGCGAGATTGATAGACCACTAACTGAGTAAGTAAATGGATTGAATGAAGGAACACAACATTAATCACATCACCCTAATAAACCCAAGGAGGACTAGTGTAATTCGAGGGAACCCCATAAGAGCCATTACGAGCAGGAGCCCTCAACCAGGTTTGAACCTCATAAGTAGGATGGGTTCGATCAACGTTATCCTCGAGTGGTACAAAAGAGTTTCTTTAAGAAACAAATCTTTGGGAAAGCATGATATAAAATATGAAAAAATGGATATTAGAGGATATTCAAGGCCTTAGACTCTATAGCTCAAAAGTATATCAGAAGAAAATAGAAACATTCCTAAGTGGCTTGTAAACTCTCCTTTCTAAGTGTGTCATGCTACATACCAAGAAAAGAGACTCTACTTGACATGGATTTATGGACAACCGATGATCCCAAACCTATGCTCTAATACCAACTTTGCCATAACCCAAACAAGGGCCTGGCCCTGAAGGGTATCCCAAGTCCACCTTGGACCAGAGACCACCCCTGAACTTATCCCAAACACCACACACTACCCAATAATGGTTTAATTTAAAACATATAACAAGATAGAATAAAATAAACTTAATGAATAAAATATATGTCAATAATCGACAATCGACACCGACCCTGAATCAACAAACAAACACCACCCAAGCTCATAATAGTCCAAAAAGCCTCTATGCAAAGAAAACCAAAATCAGTCTTGGTTGGGACATGTCTTCGACTCTAACTATGACAATGATAATGTTAATGGTAATGTAAAATCTTAATTCTTGTCTAAGAAATAAACTGATGAAATTTCTAAGTATTTCAGAGAATAGAAGCTCACCACTTCACCACAGTGAACTGAGTTGATCCATCTCACTCTGAATAAGAAAAGTAGTAGTATCTGAAGATGGTTAGTGGGGTGAACACTAGCATGTAACTTAGGGATAAGGTAAAAAAATGTCAAGTCAAACCATTTTAATTATTATATGGAACACATCATAATACATATATAAATAATATGTCAAGATAGGGAACACAGTTTAGCATTAAATAAAATATTATCCTGGACTATGTAGCTCAACAGTCATAATAGGCGTCCAAGGGTTATATGGGTTCAGCTCCCCCTGCTAAAAAGGCTCTAGTGCTTGTTAGCCGCACAAACCGGAGAAAATCCGAGGGAAAGCTAAACCCATCAAGGCAACTAGATATATATATATATATATATCAAGTGTGACATACGCATACAGTTCATTAAGAATAAACCTCATGTCGGCAAACAAGAGTTTCTAGTACAAGTCATCCAAGACCCACACCTTCATGACTTTGCTACATAACCCCTATTAAGCTCAATTTAAATCAAGTTTCACATAACCCATTTATTAATCAATAAACCAACTGTTAAGGCACTTCATGGGATCGTCATACCCAAATTCTTGCAAGCTTATCTATAGGACAGAACAATCATATTGAAACTTAGGAGAACATCTCCCCCTTTGTTAATCAATTTCAAAATCTTGGGGCAATGCCCCACCCCGTTTGTTCATTAGTAAAATAGCCAACAAGGCCTTTAAAATCCAAGTTCATTGGTTTACCAATTATACAATGCAATAACATAGGTGAGCAAGTCAAACCAAGTGATAATTTTTACAATTCAAAACCATTTATTCAAGTGGGTTGAGGGAATGCCATTATTCAAAACCAATTCTAATTTTTAAAATATCAATTTGGGTAAAACCATGACCCCTTAGTTTATTCACCATTCCTATGCACTCCATAAGTTTTAAACAATTAATAAAGAATAAGGTATGTATAATAAATCATGAGAAAACAATTCAAGGAGTAACCATGTCAAAACCCTCAACTATGTTAGAAGCCTATATTCAAAATCATTCAATTGAACCATGAAATAAATTCATTCCTTTCTCAAAATAATAATTAAGGAAGAGTAACATGCCTAAAATACCAAGTTTTAGGGGAAGAATTCAACCCTTGAGCCCTTGGATGACCTACTTCTTGGAAACCCTAAGTATCTTACTTGAGACAATTAGAGAGAGTTTTGAGATTTTTTAATTATGTTATAAATGAGAAATAACCCTTTTGAGTGCTTTATAAATGTGGGGTTTTAATTGGGTAAGAAGAGAATTATCCAAAGTGACCATAGATTAAAAGCTGAAATTTAGGCATTGGTGACTACGGGCCACTATACGACTCATAGGGATTCGTTATGAATCATCACTACGAGTCGTAGCCAAGATAGTTTTCTAGGGCACACACATACTGTTAACCCTAGGACTCACCTGATACGACTCTTTATGCAATCAAATAACTCGTAGGGTCCAGTTGTAATCAACACTGAAACCATGTGGGTGTACATTGGACATCCTACTATTTGCACCCAATGACCCGTAATAAGTCCTCACGACTCGTAGTGAGTCACTCATACTCAAAGAAGAAGACTTACCCATACATAATGGTCAAACTATAATTTAGATTCTAATGACTCATCAAGACTCCCTACGACTCGTAGGGTAAGTCTTATTCAGGATAGTGAGGATAATATTTTAGAAATTTTTAGGGATAAAAAATTTGTGGAGTTACAATTATGCCAAGACTTTGACCTTACCTACGTTAGTTGTGCTGAGGTTAGCTTCGAAGGGTATACTTAATTCAGGTCTGTAAGGTGTTATTTTTTGTCTGGATGCTTATCTAATAATCGAAATAGGGTATTTGTCTTACTTAGCTCATATCCATTATACTAGTGTTGCATTACCACTTTCTATGGATTTTAATTAGGTTATTTATGAGTTCCTGGATGTATTTTTAATGGATTTTCCTAGTATACCTCCAAATCATGATATTGATTATGCTATTGATGTGGAGTTGGGAAACAAGCCTATTTTTATTCCTCCCTATAGGATTTCCCCTGTGATGTTGAAGGAGTTGAAGAAGCAATTGTAGAATTTATTAGGTAAGGGATTAATTAGACCTAGTATATCTTCTTGGGGTGCGCCTATTTTTTTAATGAAGAAAAAAATGGTACTATATGCATGTGTATTAATTATAGATAGTTAAATAAGGTGATGATTAAGAACTAGTATCCTCTTCTTCGCATTGATGATCCATTTGACTAATTTTTGGGTCTTCAATGTGTTTTAATATTAAGTTGAGGTTCGGTACAACCAGTTGAAGAATAGAGCTTAGGATGTTCTGAAGACAACTTTTCGAACAAGATACAGTCATTATGAGTTCTTGGTCATGTCATTTGGGTTGACCAATGCCCCTGCCAAAATCATTGAGTTGATGAACCGATGTTTTAATCGTATCTCGACTCCTTTGTGATTATATTTATAGATGGCATTTTGGTTCATTCCAAGAGTGAGGCCAACCATATAAAGCATTTGAGGATTTTACTTCAGAGGTTGGGTGATAAGAAATTCTATGCTAAATTTTCTAAGTATGAGTTTTGGTTAGATTCTATCTATTTCTTGGGTCTCGTAGTGACAAAGGATAATATTATAGTTGATCCATCAAAAATAGTGGCAATTCATGATTTGGATAGACCTACTTCTCCGACTGAGATTCAAAGTTTCATTGGTTTGGAGGGTTATTACCGGCGTTTAGAAGTGGGTTTCTTATCTACTGTGTCTCCTTTGACCAAGTTGACTAAAAAAAGGTGGTTTTTCAATGGCTGGATAAATGTGAGAAGAGCTTTCAAAAGCTCAAAGAGTAGTTGACTTTGGCTCCTATCTTGACTTTTCCTAAGAAGGGTGTGGGTTTTACCGTGTTTTGTGATGCTTTGGGTATTGGTTTGGGTGTAGTATTGATGCAAAAAAGTAAGGTGATTGATTATGTCTCTTGTCAATTAAAGCTTTATGAGAGGAATTACCCTACCCATGATTTAGAGTTGGTGGTCATAGTGCTTGTGTTGAAGTTGTGGCGTCATTACTTATATAGAGTTCCTCATGCTATTTTCTTAGACCATTGTAGCATTCAATACTTCTTCAGACAACGATATCTTCATATAAGGCAGTGGTACTGGCTTGACTTGCTTAAGGATTATGACATCACTATTTTGTATTATTAGGGAAAGGCTAAGATGGTTGGGGATGTCTTGAGTCAAAAGTCGACTATTATGGGAAGTTTAGCTCATCTTTCAACCCAAGAGTGGCCTTTAGCCTTAGAGGTTCAATTATTAGATAACTAGATGGTTAGGCTTGATGTTTTGACACCTAGGCATGTTTTAGCCTTTGTTAATGATAGATCTTTCATGATGGAGAAAATTTTAGCTCACCAATAAAATGATGATAGTTTGAGGGTGATTTAGGATAAGGTGTTAAGTGGCAAGGCTAGGGAGGTATCTCTTGATTCTGATGGAGGTTTGACGATTGGGGGCAGAGTTTATGTTTCGAGAATTGGTAATTGGGTACACTAATCTTAAAGGAGGCTCACTGTTCTAGATATTCAATTCGCCTAGGTATGACCAAGATGTATCATGATTTGAAGAAACTTTATTAATGGGGTGGTATGAAGAAAGATGTGGCAGATTTTTTAGCTCGTTGCTTATGTTGTCAATAGGTGAAAGTCGAGGATCATAGACAGGGTGGTTTTCTTCAGAGATTACCCATTCTTGAGTAGAATTCGGAGCGAATCACTATGGACTTTGTGATTGGATTGCCTCGTACTTATTGTGGTTTTGAGAGCATTTGGGTCTTTGTGGATTAGTTGAACAAATTAACCTATTTCATCCCTATTCAGATCTCATCCAGTACTGAGAAGTGAGCCCGAATCTATGTTTTTGAGATAGTTCATTTTCATAGGGTTACTTGTGTCTATTATTTCAAACAGAGGCTTAGTTTTCACTTCTACCTTCTGGCAGACTTTTTATGAGGAGTTGGGTACTCAGGTTGACCTTAGCATAGCTTTCCACCCCTAAACTGATGGTTAGTCAGAGCAGACTATTTAGGTATTAGAGGATATGCTTCGTGCATATGTTATGGACTTTAGAGGTTAGTGGGAACACCGTTTGGCTTTAGAGGAGTTTGCTTATAATAATAGCTACTATTCAAGTATTGAGATAACCACTTTTGAGGTGTTGTATATTAGCCATTGTTGAGCTCATTTCATTTTTGGCGTGTTGTATATTATCCATTATTGAGCTCCTATTGGTTGTTTTGATACCTCCGAGGTTAGACCAAGTAGTACTGACTTTCTTCGTAAGTCTTTGGACAGACTCTGGGTGATTCAAGATGGGCTTCAGGCATCCCAGAGTAGGCAAAAGAGTTATCCAGACTGTAGGCTTCATTCCTTGAAGTTTTGAATTGGTGATTTAGTCTTCCTTCATATGTTCCTAATAAAGGGCATGATGAAGTTTGGTAAGAGGGCCAAGCTCAACTCGAGGTACATTAGACTATTTGAGATTCTTCGAATAGTTAGGAATGTTGCTTATGAGTTGGCCTTACCTTCAAAATTTTTAGTCGTCCACCTAGTTTTTCATGTATCTATGCTCCGACGTTATATTTTGGATGTGTCTCATGTCATTCGTTGGGACACAGTACAATAAGATAAGAGTTTGTCCATTGTTGAAGAGAGTCTATATATTAGCCAGGGATGTTAGACGATTATATTTTAGATATTTTCTTATGGTTAAGGTTCAGAGGAGACACCGCCCTTTTGAAGAGGCTACTTCGGAGCTCGATTCTGACATGCATAGTAGTTACCCTCATTTTTTATCCATTCAGGTATTTTCTTGCCATTCAGTTCGCGAATGAACTAGAGTCTTAGTGGTGGGTGTTATAATGACCTGAATTTGTGAATTCTCCATTTTTATGTATTTTGACCATTTTTCCTTACTCATAGTTGTTAATTGTTATTTTTGAGGTTCGAGGATGGTCAGCATAGTTTTTTATGCAATCAAAAATGATTTGTGCGAGTTGGTAATTTTTCTATAGGCTGAGAAGCCATATAGTTTACATTGATCAACATATTTTATTCTGAGTGTCAAACTGCAAAAAGAACTACGCCAGTAGATCCAAAATGTCAAATCTGGGTTAGTAGTAGGGTTGGATTGGTTTTGAGGCCTTTATATCTCTTTTCGGCCCTTCATTTGAAAACTAGTGAAATGGGATCTCAAGGGTTAATTTATTGATAACAAATTTTTTTTCAAAAATTTGACGTCATCATTGAGTCTGGAATGTTGGATTTAGCCTAGTAGAATTATGGATTGCTTATGTAGGGTCCCGAACGAATCCCGAGGGTCCGTTCAGAGATATTCTTTAACTTGGCTTCTGTTGTAGGTGCAATATTTTCTAGTGCATCAAGTCATCTTGATAGCGTGGAAACATTTCACTGTTTCACCCCAGTTTTCTTCTTGAGAAAAGCAAAATTCAACGTGACAACTCTTTTTAGGATGTTTAAAAGAGAAGAGTCGCCAACTAGCAAATTGAGGTGTGTTAGGGCACCATTACGCATTAATTAATCTACTTCACCAGAAATTCGAGTAAGAGTTCAAGTTCTCTTGAAAGGAAGGTGTTGGACAATTTTCAAGGTCTATAAATGTGAAACCCGACCGAATTCATATGTTACGTAGAGAATTATATGTGATAAATAAAAGTCAATTATTTTTAATTAATTCAATATTAACTAAGTTATTAAACATCAAAATTTGCTAATTAGTAATTATCAAGTGATACGGTAATAAGATGCATAAAAATAGTGAATCAGATAGGTGAGAAAATATAAGGGACACAATTTATATAGCAAAAATATGACTTAAATACTAGACTACCCCAAATAATTAAAACCTTCAAAGTAAAGAAAAAGGAAATTAATTTGGAAGATATGGACAAGGGATTGATTTTATCCTATTCGAATCACCCTACGGTTATTAAGGGGTGACGATATAGTATGTCGCATTATCGGATAATGCTCGGATCAACTTTCATCATTTTCGGCTATCTATCCATCTAGTTTGGTTATTAAGTTATTAAGCCTAGGAACACACTAAAGAAAATGATAAAACTGACGTTCTCTAAGAAAAGGACTAGGGATTAGTGTCAAACAAAACAAAAAGGATATGGACAAGTAGCATATAACGGTTTCATGGAAGCCTCTTGATTAATTAAGAATTGATTAGGTGATTAACATGCTTAAAAAATAAATAATTTATTTTTACATAATTGAAACCTATATGCAAGATATCTAGAAGATACATAATTGATCAATATGCTGAAAATTGATTAAATGAGTCTTATAGACATGATATGTAGATAGACACATAATTGATCCATTGATTAAATAAATCCTACAGACAGGATATCTAGTGTTGTAGGTTAGTTGAAATGCTTAAATAAACCTCAAATGAGTCTTATAGACATGATTTGTGCAGGATTTATTTCAATGTGCAGAAAATTATTTGAAGTGCAGAAAATTATTTAAACCATGCAGAAAAATTAATTAATTGCAAAGAAAATTAGTTAACTGTGCAGAAAAACTAATTAACTGTGCAGAAAGTTGTTTAATTGTGCAGCAATGCAGAAAAATCAATTAACTGTGCAGGAAATCAGTTAACTGCCCAGAAAAATTATTTAGCTATGCAGAAAAAATGTTTAACTTTGCAGAAAATTAATTTAGATATGCTGGAATGCTGATTTAGATGCTGGAAAATATATTAACGTGTTGGAAACTTGTTTTAAATGCTGGAAAATAATTTAATAAACTGAAAAATAATAAAACATGCAGAAAATTTAATAGACATTCTAAAAAAAATTATATAGATGCTGAATTTAGTTATAACATGCCAAAAATTTGTTAAATATGCTTAAGAATGATTAAATGTGCTATAACTTAAATCGATATGTTCAAAATTAGCCGAAAGCTAACTGAAAATCCTGCTCTCTGCACAAAATGAAAAGAACAGAAAATTCTTTACAATTCTATTTTGGTTTTGGCTTGACTTTAGCTTTTGGCTTTGAAAGAGCTCTCTCTCGGGTGTCATCTTGTTGTTTGGTTCTATCGCGTAGTGCTTAAATCTTCTAATTAGTATCTACTTATTTCTTAACTGGTTAATCTCCATCGAAGCAATTTTAGTTCTTACATGTAGTATTTTCTTCAATTTTGTGTTACTTGCATGATTCTTTTATGTGGCCATTATACGAAATTATTTGCTTCTTGTATTCTTGTTTTTGTGGAATTTGATATGTATAGTATTGTTTAACAGGTCGTTGATCTAGATTTTCTTTTCTTTGCATATTTATCTCGGATTTGTAATTATTATTGCATAAACACCAATATGTAATGAAATTATGGAAAGTGCTTATTGGGGGGTGGAGATGACTTAGATAATTTAACAATGTGATTTCTTTATCACCTAGAAAACTTGTACTAGGATTACTAATTAAATTTCAACGTGTTGATTAATTGTCACATAGATATCATGTTTTAGGACTTTTAGTTAACTTTCGACTAATTTTCAACATATTGATTTAAGTTATAGTATGTTTAATCATTCTTACATGTTTAATTTTTTGACATGTTATGACTAATTGAGAAAATAGTCTCAAATATAGCTAAACTTTGAGAAAATTTATTGGATCACACTTGAACTTTGCGGGTGATCCTATGACACCCCTAAATAATTTATTAATGTATTTTAGTGACATTTATAAGTTAACAAGAAAATAAAAAATTCTAAAAAAATTAAAGAAAAGAACTTTGTACAAATAAATGTCAATAAAATACGCTAATAAATAATTTGGGATTGGAGGTAAGTGTGGGGGGTCCTAGGACTCCTGCAAAGTTCTAGGGGGTCATAGGACCCTCGCAAAATTCAGACATGTTATAGCAAATTTTGTCAATTTAAATATATTTGAGAGTATTTTCCCTAACTAATTTTCAGCATTTATTTTATGCTTTAACATGTTTATTTGATTCTCTGCATGTTTTATTATTTTTCAACATATTAATTTATTTTTCTAGCATTTAAAATAAGTTTCCTGTACGATAATAAACTTTATGCGAAAAATTAATTAACTGACCAGAAAATTTACATATGTTGTAATGTTGATTTTTATGCTAAAAAATATATTAACATACTGGAAACTTGTTTCAATGCCGGAAAAATAATTTAATACATTGAAAAATAATAAAACATGCATAGAATCAAATAAACATGCTAAAAAAAATAAAATAGATGCTGAAAATTAGTTATAACATGCCGAAAATTGTAAAACATACTAGGAATGATTAAACGTTATAACATAAATCAATATATTCAAAATTACTCAAACGTTAATTAAAAAACCTAAAACATGATTTCTATGTGACAATAAATCAACACGCTGAAGTTTTAACTAGTAATCCTAGAACAAATTGCCTAGGTGATAAAGTAATCCAATAATTAAAACATCTAAGTCACATAATCCCGCCCACCATAAGAAGTTCCCATAATTTCATTACATATCGGTGTTTATAAAATAATAATTACAGACCTGAGATAAATATGAAAAGAAAACAAAATCTAAGAGGCTAAAAATGGGTCTTTAACAAAACCCCTGGCGACTCTTCTTTCCCTCAACCAAACTCAAGCAAGGACCTATTAAACAGAACTATGCACGACAAATTGCAAAAAACAAAAAATCAAGAAGCAAACAATCTCGTATAATGGCCACATAATAGAATCATGTAAGTAGCACGGAAGTGAAGAAAATACTATATATAAGAATCAAAATTGCTTCGTTAGAGACTAACTATTAAGAAATAAGTAGATAATAATAAGAAGATTTAATCACTACACGATAGAAGACCGAACAGCAAGATGACACCCCAGAGAGAGCTCTTACAAAGCCAAAAGTCAAAAACCAAAATAGACTTGAAAAGAATATTCTTTTCGAGTAGGAGTTGAAAAGTATCTTGATGAATGAGAAGGAGGCTGTTTACATAGGCAAAGAATTGTGAACAATCGCCAAAAATAGAAAAAAAAAAGAAGAATATTTTGAAAATCAATTAAAGATGATTATTTTCCTTAAAACCAAAAGACCAAATAAATTATTTGTAAAGAGAATCTCCATTTTCATAATAAGCAAGTAATATATTTAAATTAAGTAGGGGTAAAACATTAACCAAAACAACCAAAGCACAATATTCCAAAATTAGACAAGTAAAAAAAATTTGCCCAGACAAGGAAAAGAGAATAAGTAAGGAGATCACAGAACCATGGAATTTATCAAATATAAATGAAGAAGAAAGGTGTCACGCAATTTCAATTAGAATAATACACCAATTAGCCAAATAACATTCAAGCTTAAGTGTAAACAAATCAGCATCTACCATAAACAAGTTAATACCAAAGCTGCCCTAAGTTAATAAAGGAAACAAATATGAACAATAGAAAAATTTCTCACAATCAAATCATTTATCATCATGCAGATTGTCATGTTATCAAGCAACCTAGATAAAGCACGTAGAAATTCTAATAAAAAAAATAAAAGACTGGATGAATTAGAATTATCCAACGAATATCAAGGTAGCCAAATTTTCAAGAAACAAGAACTCTAATTCCGACCTAATAGCAAAATCTCATCCGTATAAACGTCAAAATAATCAACCAACAAGCAAAAAGGGACATATTTTAGACGTTGCCCAAATCAGTGTCCAACTCAAAATGGATGTTAATAAAAAATTGGAAATTTTCACACATGTTGAAGGAGGAGAAATGGTCAGTAAGTTGCAGCAGAAATTAATACCCAAAACTGATGAATTTCAAATCTGGAGACCCGACAAAAGTGAAATTGCTAACAAGAAAATAGTAATTAAATTATGAAAGGACAAAACCAGGAAAGGATTGTCCATGATCCGTTGTAAAATTGGAATCTCAAAGCTTAAACAAAGAGCCCAATCGAGATGACCGATCTCGAGGACATGGACAGTGCTCTTTACATCGCTGGTTACTGGATTGTGTGAGATTTCATCAGTGTTGGTCGGGTTTCGTTATCGCTGAAATGTTTATGGGTCTATTTGGTAGTGGCAATGATGGTTTCTAGGAAGAGAGAAGAAGAGAAGAGGGAGAGAAAAGGGAAGGGAAAAGAGAAAGAGAGAGACGGCTATAGTGTTGTGGAGGTGTTGTAAAATTGGAATCTCAAAGCTTAAACAAAGAGCCCAATCGAGATGACCGATCTCGAGGACATGGACAGTGCTCTTTACATCGCTGGTTACTGGATTGTGTGAGATTTCATCAGTGTTGGTCGGGTTTCGTTATCGCTGAAATGTTTATGGGTCTATTTGGTAGTGGCAATGATGGTTTCTAGGAAGAGAGAAGAAGAGAAGAGGGAGAGAAAAGGGAAGGGAAAAGAGAAAGAGAGAGACGGCTATAGTGTTGTGGAGGTGGCGGACTGGAGCATCACTGCAAAGATAGAAGGGCGACGCTAGCTCATGGTGAAGAATCGTAGGTTGGCGATGACCGATGGTGATCGATGGCTGTGGGAACAGAGAAAATTGAGAAGAAAATAGGTAGAGAGAGCGGTGGCGGCGGTTCTCCGACTAGAAGGTGGTCAGAGATGGTAGGCGGTGGCTGTTGTGAGGGAGATGAAGAGAGAGAAAGTATAGGGTATGAGGCTGCTATTTTGGCATGGAAGAAATGATTTTCCTGTAAGATGCTACACGACCCAATTTATCATGTTGTGCCGGTGCCTACTATATTCCACTGGTAGGTAAATTAAATCATAGCCCTGGCTATAGGCAGAAACCAGCAATGATCACCTATAATGATAGTAGTAATAATAATAAGTGATAAGTCAAAAGAAAACATATATAATTTATAATTTATATCTCTAATATATTAAAAGTGTGAATATTTTTAAAAAAATAATTTAAATTTTTTGTTCTTTAATAAAAGTTTTTGTTTTAGATAAAATTATTTTTTCACTTTTTTTTCATTCAATATTATATATTTATTTTTATAATATTGACTAAATTCCTAAAATATATAGGAAGAAGAATTAATTAATCTTTTCCTACTATAAAAAGTTAAAAGATTCCTAAAATTTAAAAAAAAAAAAAAAAAAAAGCACCCAATTTAAAAAGAATTCATATTATAAAAGACTCCAAAAATAAAAGAACTAGAAAAGAACACAATTAGAAAAAATTTCTAAGATAAAAGAATTTTAAAAATAATAACTTTTTACATTATCAATATTATTTTTGGTGTGTTTTGTTTTGTTTAGGTTTAAAATTGACTTTGATAAACTTTAAAAGGGAAAAAAAATTAGGCTCCGTGTCTTTTTGAAAAAAAAGATTTGCTACAATTATAGTAACTTTTATTAGTTTCTATTTATGGAAATTTTTATTTATATTTTAAAAATTAATGACTTCTAACACAACTAGAAATAAATATAAACTATTAGAATAAGAAAATTTAAAAAGTGCCAGATTTTTAAAAATTTTAAATATTGAATAAGAATGTAATCAATGATTTTGTAAAGATATAACTTTTAAAATAAGAAAAGATTTTAAATATTAAAAAAAATAATCGTAACATAAATATGGTTCAAATTTATGTGTCTCTCTTAGCTTGTGGCAACAAGGGAGAGAGGTACTATATGACAAACGCAAAAATAATAATCCATCAATCACTTAAAACTTCTGGTGGTAAAACATATATGTGTATATGTTTATGTTTACATTATTATATTAAAGTGTGAAAGATTTTTCAAAAGTGATTTAAACTTTTACATTTTATTAAAAATCTCCGTAATAGGTAAAATCATTTAATTTTAAGTAACCAAACATTACACGTGCAAGGCACGTGCAGTTAAACTAGTATATCAGAACGTGAGAAGAAAAAGGGACCAAATACACTAACAAATCCCTTCCAAGACCTAATAAATGCGGAACTAGATCCACTTCTAAGAGATACTCAGAGTACTAGATAGAATCCAAAATATACACAACATATACCAGCAGTCTCGAGTACAAAGACTAAGATGGAATAGATAGAGGAGGACCAGCCTCGGACAACAATAAGCTTACCCTGCTCCGAATTAGTACTGAAAGGTAGGAACCACGCTAACACCGACTGCTAGTACCCGAATCTGCATCGTAAAAAAGATGCAAAATTATAGTATGAGTACCAAAGTAATGGGTATTCAGTAGGCATTATCGACCAACTGAGCTCAATACAGAAAGAGTATAACTAAAATTTGAGGGTGTAATCTAAGTCAACAATAACTAGGGATAGAAAGGTAAAGTAACTACCAAGCTACACCAATGCGATAATGGAATAAGCATAAGCGATGTAGAAAATAAATAATACAGTAATAAAAGACAAAGCAAGCATAACCTAACTAGGCTCTCATAAGTCTGCTAGGCACACTGAAGAAGATAATTAACCCAACCGCTCCCCATAAATCGGTGGGACATACAAGAAATAATTAATGAAAACAAACATAAGTAATCCGTAACTAAACACATTCCAAAAAATCATAATAGTCATCTAGATGTGCACCGAGCTTGAACCGGCACCGATGGGTAGTAACGAGAGGCCAGACTCCAGGCTTGCACCTGTAGTGGTGGATAATAACAAGAGGCCACATGACAGATTAGAATTAGAAATAGTGGGTAATAACGAGAGGCCACATATATGATATACAACATAGCTCATAATGAGATGTCGGATACGAACTGGAACTCAAAAGAACAACAACTCCTAGAACAACAGTAATCAGTACCAGAACTCCCAAATCATAATAATCCAATGCTAGATACGAATCAGAACTCATAGTAACCATACTCAATTGTAAAATTAAAATTTAAATCATACCATAACCAATGTCAAAGTGGTACCAAAAGTCAAAATCAATGTCAGAAATAAAGTATATGTTGAACCTAAATCGAAATCAAAATACATTTAAATAACCATTTCCATATCTTAATTAAAAAGGAACAAATCCAAGGTTTCACTACTTAATTCCATGTCCTAAAGTGATAGATTCTATATCATACTAAAAGAGATGCCAAAATTTATTAGAATGGGACCCTAACTGGATAAATAATGCATGATATATATATATATATGGCTACAACTTTATATAGATATATATATATATATATATATATATATATATATTAAATAATACGCAAACTACATGTACTTGTCCAAAACTAGCATAATAGTATACAATTTTCATAAATAAGCTTAATCTAAAAATGCGGTAAGCTTAGCCTACCTGGACGTTAAGATAAAAAGAATGTCACTTAGAGAAGTCTCCAAACAGTGCTTTGTTAGAACCCGAGCTTGAATAACTTGATGCAGATAATTGAATTTTCTTTTCAAAATAAAATATTTCGAGTTTGAAATATATTTTTTTCACTAAATTTTCTTCAGGATTCTTAATACAGTGAACGAACACATTTATATATAGGTATGAGTGCTTGCCGACAATTAGTACTACTTGTCCCTAATTTCTTAGCAGCCTATACATATATGCTACACATCATAGCAAAGTTAGGATAATTCTATCTTATCTACTACTTCATTAACTAACTGCCATGTTAATGGCAAGGAGGCAACCGCCTATTTAACTTGATACTATGGTGTGCACCTCCTCACCTTCCATGTGATGGTGGAGTTGGCACATAAATATAATTTTAATCTCATTATATATGAATTCGAGTATTGCATAAGTTCAAGTAAAAAATATATAATATTTTTAATATACCATGATTAATAGAAAATAATTTCTAATAAAACCTCTATTATATAATAATAATAATAATAATTTAATATTTCTAAATTTACTATATTCGCTTAGAATATTAATAAGCGATAAACTTATTTATAAAAGAACATAGATACACCATAACTAAAGAATGTTACCTATCAAAATATTTTAGAAGGGTAATAAATTATACTTCTACCAAATGCTAATTTAAATTAAGTATTCTACAATAGATTTGGTATCACTAATATTCTAAAACAAACCACCCGAAAATCAAACTATCAGTCCCAACAAGTCATAAGTAACTTGTGCTAGTTAGAAAAACACTAGTCACCAAAAATGCATGAAAACAAGAAAAATGACCGTAAGGGTCATTACAAAATTCACTACTAAAAGGACTTTTGTTTGCAAAAGTAAAGGATAAGAAAATACCTAAAGGTTCAAACAGGTTAGGATACTAGGCATGCATATCGCACTCATCTCCCAAGTTGCCTCCTTAAATGGATGGTGGCGTACTGAAACTTAACTACTGAAATGTCCTTGGAGCGCAACCGTCTGACATCTCTGGTAAAAATGGACACTAGTTCGTCTACAAATTCCAACCTCTTGTTAAACTAAATCGAGTCCCACTGAAGCACGTGCGACTCATTTAGAATATGCTATCGTAACATAGACACATGGAAACTGGCGAATCGATGAGAAGGTAGGAGGAAATGCCAACACATAAGGTACCTCCCCAACTGTCTATAGAATCTCAAAAGGTCCAATATACCTAGGGCTAAGTTTTCCCTTATTTCTGAACCTCATCATTCCCTTCATGGGCGATACTCTAAGAAAGACACTATCACCAACTCTGAACCTCAATAGACAATGTCTGCGGTTAGCATAACTCATTTGTCAACTCTGGGATGCTCGCAGTCTGTCTTGGATCACGTGAACCTCATCTAATGACTCACGAAGCAAATCTGTGCCATGAGGTCTAGCCTCAAAAGTCTCAAACCAACCAACAGGAGATCGATATCGCCTACTATATAATGCCTCAAATAGGGTCATCTGAATACTCGAGCAAAAACTATTATTATATGCAAACTCTACCAAAGGTAGAAACTGGTCACATTAACCCCCAAAATTCAACACACAAGCGCGGAGCATGTCCTCAAAAACTTAGATAGTCCGCTCTAACTGTCCATCAGTCTGGGATGAAAGTTGCGCTAAGGTCAACCTGGGTACCCAACTCCTCCTGAAATGTCCTTTAGAAGCTAGAAGTGAACTGAGAGCCTCAATCTAAAATAATAGACACAGGGACCCCGTGTAGGCAAACCACCTCCTAAATGTAAATACGGGCTAACCTCTCGGCACTTTAGAAAACTAAAATGGGGATAAAGTGTGCACACTTGGTCAATCGATCCATGATGACCCAATGCTATCAAAACCACTAGAAGAGCAAGGCAATCCATCTATGAAATCCATGGTAACTCGCTCCCACTTCCTCTCGAAATAGAAAAGGTACAAATATACCCCCAAACTTTACCCTTATCTTTAATAAAAAAAATACAAATATATGCTTATCACTAATGGCAAGACACGTGTCACCATCATATTCATTTGCCCTTTTTAATTTATTTTATTCCTAAATAACTAAACCAACCTAAAATTATATATAACCCATATCTTATCCTAATAAATCTAACATGACCCAATGTGATAGAGAATTCAAGTTACACAAAAGACGCGTCTCTATTTATGCGTCTCTATCATTAGCACGGACATTATATATAAATACATGACCCCAATATATTAGCCTTTATTAAGACAACTACATGGAAAAGATATGTTAACTCTAGATGTTGTTGGGATAAATATGCTCATGATATTAGTATTCTATTCAAGGATATCACTGTATGATATGTTATCAAATAGTTGGGACCTTACAAGGAGGTACTCTTCAATCCAGATGAACAAGGAAGCTAAAGCTACATCATAGCCATTTATGCAACTTGAATAGCATGTTCTCCAATTTGAGGATAAGTAAATCAGGACTATGATTATTATTGATCTTGGTCCTTGTTTGGATTGCAAATTAAGGAATATCATTGCGCTGAATAAAATACGAAATGAAGAAAAAGGTCTAGTTTTCAAATGACTAGAGTTAAAGTACTTTCAATATGAGTTCAATTTTGTGACATCGATTGAAAATAACCAGACGCATAAATAGAGAAGAGTCTATTGTGTTGCTTGAATTATCTATCAGATTGGGTTGGTTCTAATTTATTAGGACTAAGTATGGGTTATAATTTAGGGTGGGTTTAATTATTCAGGGATAAAATGAATTATAAAGGGCAAATAAATATGATGGTGACACGTGTCCTGTTGTTAGTTATAAGGGTATATTTGTACCTTTTCATTAACGACAAGGTATATTTGTACCCAAAGTATGAAAAGGGGTATAATTGTACCATTTATTAAAGTTTGAGGGTATATTTGTACTTTTTTTGACTCGAGAATGGGTAGCTACTAAAGCAATGCACCAGGTTTCTGATGCTCGACCTTTACCTACTGATAACAAATGCTTCGAGCCATAAACCCTACTATATTTTCCCGCATACCACTCACCAATAATATTGCCCCAAATCCCTATACATTTTAGTTGTCCTAAGGTGAATCGAGTATCTAGAGCTATGAGCCTCGCAAAGAATCAAGTAAATTAAATCTCCAACCATTGGAACAAAATATGATCATCAAACCTCAGGATACCCTCAGAAACTAAGGTAGCCCTCTTGGACTCACCTCTCAACAACTATCCTCGAATGCTATGAAGTCTACTATCCTTAAAGTAACGACCCTAAATCTGCTCCAAAAAGGTAGATTTGGTCTCAACATTAGCAATGATCCTGTAAGGGTTAGAAATATCCAGACTAACCATCAAGTTAGATAAGTATTGGATGTCATAAGCCAATAGTCACTGAGAAACTAAAATGAAGGCTAAGAGACCCATACTTACTAACTTCTGGATCAAGGCATTCGCTACTATATTCGCCTTGCCTGGATGGTAGAGAATAGAGATATCATAGTCCTTCAGCAACTTAATCCATCTACAATGCCTTAAATTAAGATCCTTATGGGTCATAATATACTGAAGACTGTGATTGTCAATAAAGATCTCACAGCGAACCCCATATAAATAATGCCTCAAAATCCTAAACGCAAACACTATCATTGCCAACTCTAAATCATGAGTGGGATAGTTGTGCTCATGAAACTTCAGCTGACTCGATGCATACGTAATAACATGGCCCCTCTACATCAGAACACACCCATACCAACATAAGATGAATCACAATAGATAGTAAAAGCCTTGCCCTCAATTGGAAAAGTCAGAACATGAGCTAAAGTAAAAAATTCCTTGAGCTTTAGAAAGCTTGCCTCACAACTCACAGACTATTGAAATGGAACCTTCTTCCTAGTCAGTCTAGTCATAGAGGCTGTAATAGAAGAAAAACCCTCAACGAACTGCCTATAGTAATCTACCTACCTAACAAAGCTGCAAACATCAGTAGGTGACTGTAACGCCCTGAATTTGGTACCCAAAATGCTACATGATGTTCATGACCTCGAAGAACCACAAGCTAACCCATGACTGATAAAATACGGAATAGAAGCTGTAAAGCCATAAGGTTCAAAAATAAATAAAACATCTGGTAAAGTAATGTCTGAAAAATGGTACAATCAATACCAAAATAAATTTAAAGTAACTGTCTGACATGCTATAGTCTGAAATCTTCTAAGCTGTCTGAATAAGGAGTTGATGGGACATATCCCAAACTAACTCCATCTACTGAAATAGATAAGTACTTAAAGAATGACATAATCAAATAATATCATCCTTGAATGATGAGGATTCACTGCTAACTTTATCTGCTGAAATCTAGAATGCTACTAACGCTCTGGATCTCCTGCTCCTAAATGTATGGCATAAAATAAAACACCATAACACAAATACATCAGTATGTTGGAATATACGGGTATGCAAGTAAGGTAGACTGAGTGCAAATGGTTCATATGCATGAACAATACTAACTGACTGAATGATATAAATGTGAGAATACATGCATGAATATGTAACTGAAACTGAAATCGTAATGGGGATGAATACTAGGTTCTGACTATTGAGTCTACTGATAACATGGATACCCTAATGTCTGAGATTACGAATACTGGGGTATAGAATAACTAAGTTTACTGATCCTGATATCTGAGTTACTGATAAGTGATGAACTGATACTGTATTACTGAGTACTGAAGGACTGAAACTATATTACTGATACAGGAATGACCATTTTTAACAGTTCTAATTATGAAAAACTGGTCTGGTTGATTATATGTGACAGTCCTAAAGTTGAATACTAAAAACATGTGGTCTGATAACTGATATAACTGATAACATAAGTGAATATATCTAAAAGTACTGAATCTGATAGAACTAACTGAGTTTCATCTGTAATTGAGTTTACTATATCTGACAATCTATATTCTGATGAACTATCTGAGTTCTATTATTGAGGCTGAGACTAAGGCTGAGACTGAAACAGAGACTGTGGGAGGTATCATCTAACCGACATACCCCAAAACTGAACTGGTGGGGACCAACTTATAACCCTACCTGGAAAGGTATCAGTACCGTGCCATGGTTAAAGACAAGCTGTGAGTATACCCTTGCTGACATGGAGTTCTACCGTCAACCCCTCCAGATAGGAAACCCAAATGAGATGTATAAATCTCTAAACGCGTAACGTGCATCTTTACTTATGTTGGCTACATAGTTTTGGAACACAGGGATTTCTATTAAGGATCGCACCCTCTACTGGATGATAGTGTGTATCCTCATCCCTAGGTTCACTTAGTGCTGAATCTTACTCCCAACTGAATAGACACTAAACTGATTTACTGGATGGAGCCGATACTGATGGTATGGTTTAGCTAAGCTGAACTGAGTTTACTGAGTTTCAATGATCTATAAAATACTACTGAGATCTGAGGACTGACTGAGAGTACTAAAGTTACTGAGAATATTGAGAATACTGAAGTTTCTGAGATTACTGAGTACTGAGATCATTGGAATTACTGAACTACTGGGATAACTGAGATATCTGAGATTTATGGGTTGCTGAGCTTTCCTGAGTCACATGACTGACTGAGTTCTATAGATCATGGTTAACTGAGGATATCGTTAAAACATGACACTAGCTTTAGGCACACAACTATATTTTTCGGGTACAAGTACCCCCAGGACTCAATAGAAGAAAATTGACATAACATGACTTGACTCTTCTTGAACACATGACCAATAATCATAATTCATAATAATATAAGTTAGGCGATTTTATACTATACATGGTTCTCAAAGTCTTATATATGGAAGGGAATACATATAACGACATGCCATAAGTCCATCAATCTAGTTTCATGAACATTCCATCAAAAATCATAATGCATAACAATATCATAGAAGTTATTTTTTTCATAAGGGTGTAGCATGCATCTGTCATTTAGGTCACAATTTAACTATAATACATGATTTCTAGTCTTTTAGGCATTTTATCAAACACCTTACATGCACAACTTAGGATAGGTGTAATCAACAAATTATTCATCATGAACAACCAATTTTATATGTTTCCAACTCATATGATATCATAGATTCATAAGAACACATAAAGATTCCAACTTAGGAATCATTCAACATCAATAACATGAACATAATCCATTCACCACATAAATATCATGATATAGAATTTAAAATAGGGTTCTTGGGCTTCATGGATGAAAGGAATCCATGAAAAAACACTATGCATACCTTAGCTTGTGATTCTATGAAGATTGATGGAAAGATTCTTGAAATTTGACAGTGAATTCCCTTGGAATTGAACCTCCTATAAAAACCCTAGGGCTTGTTCTTGAGAGTTTTGGAGACAAATTGAGTATAAGTTGCTGAATTATGGCCAAATCTCGTGTTATTAGGCTTATATAAAGTGGGGAAATTGACCAAATTACCCTTAAGACATAGAAGTGTAATGCTTAAAAACTGGGTACGAAGGCTACACAAAGGGCGGCGCCTTTAGTAAAGCCCTTTGTACTTGGGCGGCGCCTTTGGTAGCGCCTTATGGAACCTGAGTGGCGCTTCTAGTGTTGAATTGCCCACAAAGGCTATACTATGGGTGGCACCCCTTCATAGCCTTTGGCTACTGGTTCAAAATCCAAATGAGCCCTAAACGGATTCTGAAAATTCCAAAATTCACCCGGAATGTACTCTTACCTTGTCCCATCGCAACAAAACTTGAAAATTGTAAAACGGATATTGGGAAGGTCGTCAAATAATTTCCTGAAGTTCGAAGGCTTAAAATAAGACTAAGTATTGAACATTTATCAAAATTTTCTAAGTGTTGGATCTTTTAAAGAGCTCCAAGGAGCTAAACGAGCTGAATTTAATTGCAAGATCTTATGGGGTCTTATAATATCTTCCCCTTGGAAGCATTCATCCTCGAATAAGACTGACTGAGATAGGAGAATAGATCAACTGAAGCATGTATAGAACATACACAAGTGAAAACATGAGATCATGACTGACATAACTGAAGAGCTGAATATAATATACGGAATATGCATATCTGATGCATGACTGATAGTCTAAATTTATGCATATCTGATACATGGATAATTGACTCATGGATTCATGACTGAATGTTCTGATGAACTGAATTTCTCACAATGATAATGCCTGTCTGATGCATGATTATATGATTGAGTGAACAAATGAGTGCATGACTGAATGTGTAATAGTGATTAACACCAAGTTTGTAATGGGAATCTGATATCAGGTTTGTAATGGTAGTTTAAACATGGAACTGAGTAGGTTCAAGAAAATTATTATAGAAACTTAAAAGTATTGATGAACCCATGTTATGCTAGAAGTATGTATGTATGGGCATATGAGGACATGACTGATACTAGAACGTGATGCATGAACTAAATTTTGTGAGCTGAACTGAGTCTTGAATACATGGCGTGTAACTAAGCTTGGAGCTTAAGGGTCAACTTATAAGTATCTTCTACTCCAAACTGGATTCATTATATGAGTAGAGAGATTGGGATGCTTATGTTATGAAGGTTTTGGGAAATTATAGCATATCTTCCCCTTGGGACACTATGTCCCTTAAAGAATGCTGGGTTGACTTTTCTGAGATATTGAGGAAAACTGAGGTGATGTACAAGGCACCTAGGAACAAAATTGTGATTGATTATCTGAGATCTAAAACTGAGGCATAACACATGAACTGATTTGATCCCGCATCTACCTGGTTGATTCATCTCAGAATGGTTTCATTTATGAGATTTGGATAGCGAGCATAGATGGAAAGATGGGAAACCAAACTGTACGAACTTTTTTGACTGACTACTGACTGAAGTACTATCTGTTTAAACTAATTCCCTATCGATTGACTCATCCGATCTGCTGACTGATTAATGGTTAGGTACTGAGCATGCGAGATTGAATAGTACTTAGTCTAAATAACTGGGCTGAGGATATGGAGTTTTTATTATGAACATGAGAAAGGGACTAACTGAGTAACGTGAGATAACTAAGCGTGAATTCATGAAATACTGAATTACCCGAGGATGCAAGGCCAGGCAGATAACATGGTATGGAAATATTCTATAAGATGAGGTACTAAAACACTGATGACATGCAGGATTGATAACTACATGATTTGGTCAAGCCATACCTAAAGTTGGATTGTGGTACTGATTTGACTTCTGAGCTGAGGCTGAGACTGACACTATGTCTAAGACTGTAGTAGAAACTGTAACTTAGTCTGTAATTGGGACTCATACAGAAAATGAATGTTGGTTTTTGATAAATAAGGTTTAGACTAATATTGAAGTACTGATACTGGATATTGATAATGACTTGGAAAAGATTGACATATGGAAGGATCAGATGCTCAAACAAATACTATATCAAACTCAACACTTGACTAAGGCTTGAGGAACGGAATACTAACATTATGGATTTATGAAGAGATTTAAACTGAGGGTATACATGACGTAATCTGAGCTTGACTGATCACTAGGAATTGAGCATGAGTCATGTGGACTGAACATATGGTAAAACATGACATGAGCGCCTGAGTCATGAGCTGCAGGACCTAAGTCTAAAATTTATGTGTTCATGGAACATGACTCGTACTATTGAGGGTATTGGAACTTGTCATGCTAGGAATTCGATACGTACACGATTCTATGGGAGGTGCGTGAAATATGCGTCTATGGGAGGTGTGTGAAACATGCGTAGGTAAGGTGATGACTGCAGTACAAAAAAATTACACTGAGATAAGAATAGGTTAGGAATCAGCTTCCCTTAGTGATTTTTCTACACATACTGGAACTATAACTAGGATCTGAAGGCCTGACTTCCTAACCTTAAAGTTTAACTGCTATGCAAGGATACACTTTAACTGCTATGCAAGGATACAACAGTAAAGAAACCCATGAATTTAATGAGATAAGAGAAAACAAATATGTAAATGGGAGGTCTACAACATACTAATGACTGTATCAGGAGAACTTTCCTGATCCTGTCGGGACTGAACGGCATGAAGTCTATTTGAGTATTGCTCACTAATAGCACTGGAAGTGGCATCCTGCTGATTCGTGCGACCGGACTAGCTGAGGAGCGAAGATGATCTAACCTGACTGGGGGCAATCTCTGACTCTGTGGCCTGGCTTGCTATAGCTGAAACAGACATTATTGCCGGCTCTACACACCCCCTTATGATGCTTACCACACTCTTCGTAAAGTAGATGAGTAAGAATCCTGCTCTCACTACTCTGGGCCTTGGAGCCTGATGTCCCATTCCTACAGTCATTTCTGAACTTTGGTATTGGTGCACTAGCTGAAGAGTGAAATGAGGCTGAACATTTCTAACACAACTAAGAACGCCTACCACCCTGTGCCCATGCTGAGCAAAACTATGACTACCTGTTTTGGCTTTCTTATTTTCTCTCTCTTTCTTCTTAAGCTTCTGCTCTTCGATTCGCTGGGCATAGACCATAAGCCTAGATATGTCCATGTCACCAATCAATATCGCAGTCCTGCACTCCTTCACCACTCTACCTAATACCATTAACACAAACTTACTCATTCTGGATCTACTGTTTGCTACTACATGGGGAGCATACCTGGCTAACTGAATGAACTTAAGGGAGTATTCCTTTACGCTCATGGAACCTTATCTGAGATTGATGAACTCTAACACTTTGACTTCTTTCTACTCAAGGGGAAAGAATCTATCTAAAAAGGCTGTAGCAAACTCTTCTCACTCTATGGGCTCTCTCTGTACCCATGTCTATCTTTCACTGTTTATACCACGTATAGGCTGCATCTTATAGCTGATAAGTGGCTAAATCTACTCTTTCACTAAAAGTCACTCCCATGATGTCTGTGACTTTTTAAAGCTAATCGAGGAACTCTTGTGGATCCTCTTCGGGCTTAAATCAATAAATAGAGGAGGATTCATTCGGGTGAAGTCCCAAATCCTGATTGTAGCAACATTGGCCACTAGGTTAGCTAGAACAACAGCTGGCAGTTCATTCTGAGTTGCGTCTGAACTGGCTAGAGTAGTAAATGCTGTCCTGAATTCTGCATAAGAGACATGCTCAGCCAGAGAATCTGGTTGGACGGGCTGAGGCGCTAGCTGATTTTTGATTTCCTTTTCTTTAGTCCTTAGGAGGCATGTTCTGTAAATGAAAGGAAGAAGCGGATTAGAATGAGAGTTTAACTAGAGCTTATGCTCACTGGCATGACATGAATACTAAAAGAAGGGAAACTATTTCTAAAACATCTCATAGCCTCCTGTACATAAGCGTGGAGCACAACATATCCATGTACAAGACATTACTAGATGTGTCTTTCAGACTTCCTAGGACACTATTGAACGTTAGGCTCTGATACCAAGTCTGTGACACCCCAAATCTGGTACCCAAAATGCTACACGATGCTCACGACTACAAAGGACCACAATCTAACCCATAACTGATATCTGTACCTGTACACTGCATAATATATGGTATATATATATACATACACTGTAAAATACAGAATAGAAGCTGTAAGGCATAAGGTTCAAAACTAAATAAAATATCTGATAAAATAATGTCTGAAAAATGGTACAATTAATACCAAAACAAATCTGAAGTAACTGTATGACATGCTATAGTCTGCAAGCCTCTAAGCTGTCTGAATAAGGAGTTAATGAGACATGTCCCCTATTAACTCCATCTACTAAAATAGATAAGTACTGAAAGAATGACATAATTAAACAATATCATCCTCAAATGATGAGGGCTCACTGCTAACTTTATCTACTAAAATCTAGAATGCTACTGACGCTATGGATCTCATGCTCCTAAACCTATGGCATAAAATAAAACACCATAGTGCAAATGTGTCAGTACGTTGGAATGTACTGGTATGCAAGTAAGGTAGGCTGAATACAAATGGTTCATATGCATGAACAATACTAACTAACTAAATGATATGAACTTGAGAATACATTCATGAATAAGTAACTGAAATTGAGATCGTGATGGGGCTGAATACTAGGTTGTAACTACTGAGTCTACTGATAACATGGATACCCTAACGTCTGAGATTATGAATACTGAGATACTGAATGACTAAATTTACTGATCCTGATATCGGAGTCACTGATAAGTAAGGAACTGATACTATATTGCTGAGTACTGAAGAACCAAAACTATATTACTGATACTAAATAATTATTTCTGACAGTTCTGATTTGACAGTCCTGAAATAGAATACTGATAACATGATTTCTGATAATTGATATAACTAATAACATAAGTGATTGTATCTGACAGTCCTGAATCTGACGAAACTAACTGAGTTCCGTACTATCTGAGTTGACTGTATCTGACAGTCTATATTCTGATGAACTATTTGAGTTCTATTACTGAGACTAAGACTGAAACTGAGACTATAGGAGGTATTCATCTAACCGACATGCCCCGAAACTGAACTGGTGGGGTACAACCTGTAACCCCAGCTGGAAGGGTGTCAGTACCATGCCATGGGTAAAGACAAGTTGCGAGTATACCCTCACAGACAAGGAGTTCTTCCTTCAACCTCTCCTAATAGGAAACTTAAATGAGATAGATAAATCCTTAAATACGTAGGGTGCATCTCTACCTATACTGGCCACGTAGTTCTAGAATGCAGGGATTGTTACTAAGGATTGCACCCTCTACTGGCTGACAGTGTGTATCCTAATCCCTGGGTTCACTTGGTGCTGAATCCTAATTCTAACTGAATAGACACGAAACTGATCTACTGGATGGAGTTGATACTAATAATATGGTTTAGCTGAGCTGAGATAAGTTTACTGAGTTTTTTTTATCGATGGAATAATACTGAGATCTGAGGACTGACTCAGAGTACTGAAGTTACTGAGATTACTAAGAAAATTGAAGTTTCTGAGATTACTGAGTACTGAGATAATTGGGATTACTGAACTACTGGGATCACTGAGATTTCTGGGTTACTGAGCTTTCCTGAGTAACATGACTGACTGAGTTCTATGGATCATGTCTTGACTGAGGATATCGTAAAAACATGAAACTGGATATAGGCATACAACTATATTTTTTGGGTACAAGTACCCCCAGGACTCGATAGAAGGAAATTGACACAACATGACTTGACTCTTCTTGAACACATGACCAATATTCATAATTCATAATAACATAAGTTGGGGGATTTTATTCTACACATGGTTATCAAAGTCTTATACATGGAAGGGAATGCATATAACAACATGCCATAAGTCCATCAATCTAGTTTCATGAACATTCCATCAAAAATCATAATGCATAACAATATCATAGAAGTAATTGTTTTCATAAGAGTGTAGCATGCATTTGTCAATTAGGTCACAATTTAACTATAATACATGATTTCTAGTCTTTTAGGCATTTTATCAAACACCTTACATGCACAACTGAGGCATAGGTGTAATCAACAAATTATTCATCATGAACAACCAAATTTACATGTTTCCAACTCATATGATATCATAGATTCATAAAAAAACATAAGGATTCCAACTTAGGAATCATTCAATATCAATAACATGAACATAATCCATTTACCACATAAATATCATGATATAGAATTTAAAAAAGGGTTCTTGGGCTTCATGGATGAAAGGAATCCATGAATAAATACTATGCATACCTTAGCTTGTGATTCTAAGAAGATTTACGGAAAGATTCTTGAAATTTGATGTAGAATTCCCTTGGATTTGAACCTCCTATGAAACCCTAGGGCTTGTTCTTGAGAGTTTTTGAGAGAAATTGAGTATAAGTTGCTGAATTATGGCCAAATCTCGTGTTATTAGGCTTATATAGGGTGGGAAAATTGACCAAATTGCCCTTAAGACACGAAAGTGTAATGCTAAAAAAACTGGGTACAAAGGCTACACAAAGGGCGATGCCTTAGGTAGAGATTTTTGTACCTGGGCTGCGCCTTTGGTAGCGCCTTGTGGAACCTGGGTGGCGCTTTTGGTGTTGAATTTCCCACAAAGGCTATACCATGGGCGGCGCCCCTTCATAGCCTTTGGCTACTGGTTTGAAATCCAAACGAGCCCTAAACGGATTTTAAAAATTCTGAAACTCACCCAGAATATACTCTTACCTTTCCCCATCGCAACGAAACTTGAAAATCATAAAACGGATGTTGGGAAGGTTTTCAAATAATTCCCCAAAGTTTGGAGGCTTAAAATGAGACTAAGTGTTGAACACTTATCAAAATTTTCTAAGTGTTGGATCTTTGAAAGATCTTCAAAGAGCTAAATGAGCTAAATTTAACCGCAAGATTTTGCGGGGTCTTACGGTGATGTAGGCCTAGCCCAACAACTAACAACCTAAATTTTTTCTGGGTCCACCATAATACTGTCCTTGGACATTACATGCCCTAAGAAAGCTACAGACTCAAGCCATAAATCACACTTAAAGAAGTTGGCATAAAGTCGGTGATTTCTCAAAGTGTGGAAAATAGTCCTCAAATACTGCTCGAGCTCCTCCTTACTCCTTGAATAAACTAGGATGTCATCAATAAATACCATCACGAAAGAGTCCAAATACGGCCTGAACACGCAGTTCATCGGATTCATAAAAGTGGTTGGGTCATTGTTCATCCCAAAAGACATCGCCAGGAACTCATAATGACTGTAACGAGTCCTAAAGGCTGTCTTAGGGATGTTTGCAGCCCTAACTCTGAACTGATGGTAACCAAACCTCAAATCTATCTTATAAAACACTACTACACTTTGAATATATTCAAAGAAATCATCGATACGAGACATAAGATACTTATTCTTCATAGTCACCTTATTCAACTGCTTATAGTCGATACACAAACGCATAGAGCCTTCATTCTTCTTTACAAATAGAACTGGAGCACCCTATGATGATACACTAGGTCTGATGAAACCCTTACCTAAAAGATCCGAAAGCTGACTATTTCACTTCTTCAGCTTAATAGGATCCATATGATAAGGAGCCAAAGAAATAGGTTGGGTGCCTAGCTCAAAGGAAAAAATAAATTCTACATCACACTTAGGAGAAAGGCCAGGTAGGTCGGTTAAAAACACATCAGAAAGCTCGCGAACAACAAGGACGGAGTGAAGCAATGGACTATCAGCACTAACATCCCAAACATATACAAGAAATGACTTACAACCCATCGATATCTATCTCCTAGCCCAAATGTAAGAAATAATCCCCATTGGCACGCAGCTAATAGAACCTGCCATACTACTGAGGGTACGCCAGGCAACGCTAAGGTAACAATCTTAGAAAAATAATCCAAGATAGCATAGTAAGGAGATAGCCAATCCATGCCTAGAATCACATCAAAATATGACATATCTAGGACAATGAGATCAATCTGGGTATCAAACTCATGAACAGTTACCAAATAGGATTTATATACCCGATCCACTACTAAATAATCACCTACGAGGATAGCTATATGCAATGGTATAGATAAAGACTCTAAATATAAACCCAATCGTGATGGAAAATAAGCAGAAACAAATGAAAATATAGAACCAAGATCAAATAAGTTGGTTAATGGAATACATAAATTATTCCTATGATCAAAGCATATGAAGTCTTAGCCTCTGGTATATCTGGTACAACATATAAGTGACCCTGTCTACTACTAGATTGGGCGCTAGTCCGGCCACTTATCTTACCTCCCTACGGACCACCTCTAGAACCCTTGGGACCACCCCTACGATGCTATACACCACCCCTAGCTACTGGCGACACTGATCTGATCGGCTGAGCAGTCTGAACTAAAGGCTCAATCGTCCTACACTAGGGACACTCATGAGTAAAGTAACCAACAACCCTGTATTTATAACATGCCCTAAGCACTCTGCTCTATCTAAAAGGTCTACGAATCTGGAATAAATACCCTGATTTGCTGATCCTAACTGAATGCCCCTTTGCGGCTGATTACTGCTCTAACCATTGAAATGATTATAACTGGGTTGACCCCTATTTGATATCTAAAGTGATTCCTGAACTGGCTAACAAGGCTGACCTTGAGATTTAAAAGGTTTCTGGGGGTACCTATCATGAAACCCTTAGCCTATATTATGGCTCTTACTATAACTACCTTGGAAGTGAGGTCTCTTATCTTGGACCATTAGACCTCATGATCCATCTCATTTATAGAATAAACATGCTCAGCTATCTCAGAAAAAACTTTACTTAAGTTACCAAAGTCTCTATAGCCCTAAGAAGTGGTCATCTCAATCCCCTAACAAAGCATCAAATGCTCTTATACTTCCTAGGTAGAATCATAATAGTGTGCCTGGATAACTCATGAAATATTACATCATACTTATTCACGAACACAAAACCCTATCTCAAAGTAGAAAACTCATCTTGAAGACACTCATACATGTAGTAAGGCATATACTTTTTCAAGAAAGCCACAGAGAACTAAGTCCAAGTCACCGGTGGTGATCCAGTTGGACGATAATCAAGATAACCTCTCCAAAATCTCCTCTCTATTAGGTCTAGTTGATAAGAAACAAAGTTCACTCCTCACTACTCAACCAACCCTAAATTCTATAACTGCTCCTCGCAACTGGATAACAACTCATAAGAATCCTCCCCTGGGGTCCTAACAAACCTGAGTAGAGTCAATCTCAAAAATCATTCCAAATCTTCTATTCCTCTAAGGACATAATAGGACGGTCTATTGCCGACTGTGGGACTACTGGTGCTGGCAAAACCTCTACTCTAGGTGACTCATTTGGGTCGATCATAGTCGTAGACCTATCCTAGAGTCTAGATTAGTGCTATTACATGCTATCTTGTTATATGTTTGGAATTTATCCAACTTAGAGTATGCGTTGGACGGTTGGGTTGGGTATTGCTAGTAGTCTCCGATCCTAGTTGGACTTGCGATGCCCATTACAAAAAGGTCCCAATCGGGTCATGTCAAGTTGGTATTACAGTTTTAGGTTCATGGTCGATTGGGAGTCCACAAAGCCGTGTCTAGTACAGTCTCTTTTAAGGGTGTGTAGCACGCCACACTCATATGGGAGTGGCTACAAGGAAATTAAGAATGTTTCTCTTTCTTGGTAATTTACTTACAAGCTGCAAAGACTAAGGTCTTTTCTAATTTGGGTTTGTTTGCTTTTTAGATCATGCCTTGAGGATCTGAGATGCAAAGTAACTCTTCTATCCTGATTGGGGATAATGCTCAAGGGACACGTACTACTCAAGAGATCCATACTCGGTCTACGGGTCTAATCCTTGATATTTCTGGAGTTCCACTGGTTACTACTAGTCCTCTTTAGGGTGAGGTGATGAATGTGGAATTTCGTTAATCGATTCATACTATTGCTTAGTTGGTTGCTACTTAGGCTGAGCGGGATGCATCTGGTGTTTCATTTATTGAGACTATAAGTGTTATCCAATTTATAAAGATGAATCCTTCTACTTTTACTCGTGTGAAGGTAAAAGAGGATCCATAGGTTTTCTTGGATGAAATGGAAAAGATATTCAGGGTAATGTAGGCAACAAATATGGAAGGGGTGAATTTTGTAGCGTATCGACTCAAAGATATTATGTACCAGTGGTGCGAAGAGTGGGATAGGGATATAGGTGATGTTGAGAAGTTGTCCTTATAGGAGACTTTCTCAAATAATTTTCTAGATTACTTCTTTCCTCAGGGGCTGGGGGAGAAAAGGTAGAGAAATTCAATAATCTGAGATAAGGAAGATATCAGTCAAGGAATATTTTTTGAAATTTCATCAGCTATCAAGGTATGCTTCAAAATTAGTGTCCAATATGAGGGCTAGGATGAGAAATTTCTCTTCTGGACTATCTCGGGATCTAATCCTTGAAATTAAGACAATGATAATGATCAAGGATATAGATATGTCTAGGTTTATGGTTCATATGCAATAGGTAGAGAAAGAAAAGAGAAAGCAGGCTGAATTTAGGGAAAGGCAGAATAAGAAGTTCAGGTCTTCTGAACAAGGAGGTGGGCAAAAACAACTTAGCTGGAATAGTAGTAAGTGGACAAAGAAGAAGTGGGAGTGTTTTGGCTCCTTCTCTTCTGTTTGTGATCCTTACCCGAAGCCTTCGGGTGATACGCGTCAGCAGGGTAGTGATAATTTTTAGGCACATGGTTCCTAATCTCAGGCGAGTGAGGCATAGTCGGCTTCTTCATGCCCTCTTTGTAAGTTTTGCGGTCATCTTCATTAGGGATTTTATGATGAAGGGAGGTATAGGTGTTTTAAATATAGTCATTTAGGCCATATGCTCATAATTGTCCAGTTGGTAAGGGTGCTTCAGGAGCAGTCAAAGCTCCGGTTGCTTTATCTTTTGCTCCTGCGCCTAGTGGTACTGCTTTGGCATCTGCTCCTGCTTCTGGTGATGATGTTGGCCGAAATAGGTTATATGTTCTTGCTACTAGGCAGGAATCTAAGGCATCTCCTGATATCATGACTGGTATGTTATAGCTCTTTTCTCGTGACATGTATTGCTTACTTGATCTAGGGTCGACTCTTTCTTATGTGACCCCATATATGGCTGTATGTTTTGATTTTGATTCTGAGGTTATTTTTGATCTTTTTTCTATTTCTACCCCAGTAGGTGACTCTGTTTTTGTTAAAAGGGTCTATAGGGTGTGTGTGGTATCTGTTTGTAGTATGCAAACTTTGGTGGATTTGTTTGAGCTTTACATGGTGGATTTTGATGTTATTCTGTAAATGGATTGTTTACACTCTTGTTATGCATCCCTAGATTATCAAACCCATAAGGTTATCTTTAGGTTTCTTGGTGAACCAATTATTGAGTGGATGGGTGGTTTTCTAGCTCCTGGGGGAAGGTTTATTTCTTATCTTAGAGCTCGGAGATTAATATCCAAAGGGTGTCTCTATCATTTGGTCTGGGTTAAAGATTTTAACTCAGAAGGTCCTTCTTTTTATTTGATTCCAGTGGTAAATAAGTTTCCAGAGGTCTTTCTAGTTGATCTTCTTGGTGTTCCTCCGGACAGGAAAAATGAATTTCGTATTGATTTGGTTTCGGACACTAGTCCAACATCTATTTATCCTTATAGAATGGCTCCGGCTGAGTTGAGGGAACTCAAGGAAAAACTTAAGGATCTTCTAGATAAAGATTTTATTCATCCTAATGTATCCCTATAGGGTGCACCAACATTATTTATACACAAAAAGGATGGTTCCCTTCGGATATGCATTGACTATAGGCAGTTGAATAAGGTAACGGTTAAGAACAAGTATCCTCTTCTAAGAATAGATGGATTGTTTGATCAGTTGCAAAGTGCCAAGTCTTTTCTAAGATAGATCTTCGGTCTGGGTATAATTAACTTAAGATTGGAGAGAAGGATATCCCTTAAATAGCTTTTTAAACTCAGTATGGGCACTTTGAGTTCTTGGTGATGTTATTTGCGTTGACTAATACCCCGACAACATTTATAAATCTGATGAATAGGGTTTTCAGACAGTTTCTAGGTCTTTCTGTTAACTCAGAGAGAGCTAAATCTCCAGCAAAGAAGATAGTTTGATCTTCTCAAGGACTATGATATAAGTCTTCACTACCACCCAGGTAAAGCTAACGTAGTTGCTAATGCTCTTAGCAGTTATCCATAGGGAATTTGGCTCATATCGAAAAGGAGAAGCAGGAATTAGTGAAGGATATTCACCGATTGGCTATTCGTGGAGTTCGTCTTCTAAACTTTGAGGATGGTGGTGTGTTGGTACAGGAAGTGGTTCAATCATCTCTTGGTGCAAAAATCAAGGAGAAGCAAATGCTAGTTCCTATCTTGATAAAAATCAAGAGTGATGTAGGTAGGAAAAGGTAATGGTATTTGAGATCAATTGTGATGGTACTTTATGGTACCAAGGAAGGTTATATGTTCCTAATGTGGAATGTTGATCATCCTGGTTCGACTAAAATATATCATGACATCAAGGAGGTGTATTGCTGGAATCATATGAAGAAAGGTGTGGCTAACTTTGTAGCCAAGTGCATGATGTGCCAACAAGTCAAAGTTGAGCACATGAGGCCTGGTGGGTTGTATCAAGAAATTGATTTACTCGAATGGAAATAAAAGGTGATCAATATGGATTTCTTTACTGGTCTTCCTTGGTCTCGAAATCAATTTCGATTTGGGTCATCATGGATAGGATGGCAAAGTCCGCTCACTTCTTGCCAGTGAGGACTAACTTTTTGATGAAGAACTATGTGAGATTGTATCTTAGCTACTTAAGGTATCTATTATGATTATATCTAATCATTGTACATAGTTTTTATCTCACTTCTGACGGTCTTCCCTGAAAGGATTGGGTACTAAGGTGAATCTGAGTACTGATTTTCATCTGCAAATAGATTGACAAGAGGAAAGAACTATTTAGACATTGGAGGATATGCTTTGAGCATGTGTGATTGGATATGATGGTAATCGGGTTGAGCATCTACCTTTGGTCGAGTTTGCTTATAATAATAGTTACCATTCTAGTATTGGAATAGCCTTTTTCGAGGCATTGTATGGTAGGAGGTATAGATCTCCTATTGGGTGGTTTGAGATTGGTAAGGAGGATATGTTTAGTCCGAATTTAGTTTATCAAGCTATGGAAAAGGTAAAGGTGATTTGAAATAGACTTAAGGCTATCCAATGTCACTAATAGTCCTATGCTAATGTAAGGCGTAGAGACTTGGAGTTTTAGATTGGGGATAAGGTATTCCTAAAGGTATTTCCCATAAAGAGAATAATACGGTTTGGTAAGAAGTGGTAGCTCAGTTCCCAATTTATTGGTCCTTATGTAATTTTGTAGAGGGTTGGTAATGTGGATTATGAATTGGAGTTGCCTTCTAGTTTGAGCTCCATTCATTCGGTATTTCATGTATCTATGTTGAGAAAGTATCTTGGTGATCTTTCTTTGGAGGTTTCTTTAGAGGGCTTGAGTATCTCGAATTCTCTTTCTTATGAAGAGGTCCCGGTTGAGATATTGGATCGGCAGGTTCGTCAGTTACAGACCAAGGATGTGGCCTCAGTTAAGGTTCTATGGCAGAACCATAAGGTGGAAAAGGATACATGGGAAACGGAGGAGGACATGAACTCCAAATATCTGCATCTGTTTTCTACTCCTGGGATTCTTATGGAAGGTATGTTTTCTTCAACATACTTTTGTTTTCATACTTTGTTAAAGGAAAGAATAATATCTTTACATATTTATTTTCTAACTTGGTTAAACGTTGGATTTTTATTTGATAATACAAATGACTCTACTGGATTTCTTTGCATCTTTGTTAAAGGTAAGAGTACAGGCATCTAAGGAGTGTAAATCATATTTGTACCTACCTTGTTCGTCATTCGAGGATGGATGTTCCTAGTGGGGGAGACTGAAATACCCTGGGTTTGGTACTCTTAGAAAATTTCTTGGGTTTTTGGGTTCTAGAAAACATACGATTAGTGGTTACCAGTCGTATACTAGGGTACGAGTGGTATGCCTTGGTCATATACTGACCAGTGCTGGTTGGTGTATTAGATTGGGTCCTAGAATGGGTACGATTTGGGTTGGTACGAGTCGTATAGTTGGAAATGGGTCGTTTAGTTAGGGTTTTTCCTTAACTTAATCTTAGACTTGGTAGCCTAACTTTGATCTAACTACGAGTGGATTACCATGAGCCCAGGGTACAAATCGTACTATGGACTTATACGGTGGACAATGTTCAAACCTCTTGTGATTCTATTCTGCTAGGGGTACAAGTAAAGGGTATGGATCGTATGCATTGGGTACGACTTGGTTTGGATAAGTCATATCTCAGACAGTGTTGGGTCCAATGAGAGGCCTAGGGTATGAGTGGTAGGTACTACTTGTATTAGAGGGTACGACTGCGTGGTAGGTACTACTTGTATTAGAGGGTATGACTGGTATGGCTAGTCGTACCCCCTGACAAAAATTTTATGTTGTTTAAGTGAGGGCATTCTGGAAATTTCCCCACTTAACCTAATAAGGCCCCATGACTTTTAACATACTTGGGAGGTTATTTGCTCTATTATTTTATTCTTTATCAGTTAAAAAATACTCCCTAATCCTCTCTAAAGTTCTTAGGAAAAGGAAGCTAGTGTTTCAAGTTAAGGATTATTTTGGGCTTGTGTTGGTGATTTATCTCCATCAGCTACTCAATTTAAGGCATGTACTCCTTTTCTCATTGTTAGTTCAACTATAGGCATACTTTGTAAATTATTTTCATGGCATAATTATCATATGTTTTGGATTTTAAAATATATGTTGGGGATTTTGGTTATAATGGCTTAGTTATGGTTTTTCCATATTTTAATTATGTATTTACATATTTCAATGGTGGTTTGGATACTTGGTTGCATGGGAATGGTTAATTGGTATTCGATTTTGATTTTGAAAACACTATGCTCCCAATATGTTTGATAAAATGCCTATCAGAAAGCTTTTACTATGCTGTTGGACTTTTTAATGGAACTATTGCATGGTATGGTTTGGTAATGGAACCCTAAATGGTTAATTGGTTTGGAATGGTTAAATGGAATGGTTATGGTTAATTGAATTCCTTGTAGGGTAATTTGGAATCTCCCAAGTGAACATGTTAATGAACACCTTGTGGGGTACATGGGACTCCCCCAAGCAAACATTATAATGGAACACTTATGGGGTACATGGGATTCCCCCTAGTTAACTTGGTAAATGGGTACACGAAATCCCTTAACCTGTTAATGTTTGGCTAAGTACAATACTTCCAAGTTATAGTCAGTATGATGATACCACTATTAATAACCTTGGTTAATAATAAATGGAATAATGGATTGGTTGGTTGGAAATGGTTTTAAATAGGCAAAAATGGCAAGGTGTGATAGCTAACCATGAAAGCGGGAGTTCAATGAACAAACACTAGAAACTTATGTTTGCCGACATGAGGGGTTGGTCATGGCGACCATATATGATATTATGAGGTACACGAGAATCCTCTAAGTACGCTATACATATATATCATGAAGGATAAGGGTACTTTGGAATCTCCTACTCTTATAGTAACTCTGGTTCATGTGGCTACATGTATCGGGGCCTGTTCAGGGGGTTACACTGTACCCAAATAGCCCGTGGATGGTTTTAGATGGTTAAGTTACACATACCCAGGTTAATGGTTTTAAATGCATTCTAAACTCGGTCACTTTCCCTGCATGGTTATATATATATATCTATAGTTTGTATGAATATGGTTAGTTTACTTAGTTTTATTGGTTGGCATTATTTTATCTTTTTGCTGAGTTCATGCTAGCGCTTACCCGCTAACCTATATTCGGGCGAATGTATCCTTACACGATGCAGGAACTGGCCGACCTACTCCTTCTATATAGTGATCAGATTTTGAGATCAACTTTTAGGTTGAAGTGGTGAGCTTCTATCTTTCTAGAATGCTTCATTTCATGTTATGGAAATTTTCATATACTTTGGTTTATTTATGGATATGGGTTTTCCTTTGGTTAGAGACCTTTATGGAACTACTATGGGTTGGTATGAGCAGGATCGATATTGGTGTCAGCCTTAGTATTGGCATTGGTATTGGGGATGATACCTTTGGACAAAATTTCTCACTGTTCCATCCTTTTATGTTATGTTGTGGAACTTGGTTTGGTTATTGTTTTGGTTTTGGTTTACAGTTTAGTTATAGTTATCCATTGGTTTGGGACGGTTGGACTTATTTGGGTCGGTCACGATCATAGACCTGTCTTAGATTCTGGATTAGTGCTATTACATGCTATCTTATTATATGTTCAGAATTCATCTAACTTGGGGTATGCAATGGACGGTTGGGTTGGGTATTGGGGGTGGTCCCCAGTCTTGTTGGACTTGGGATGCCTATTACGACAAGGCCCCGATCGGGTCAGGTCAACTAGTTACCTTATCTATTCCTATATACCCTCAGTTATATGGTAGGGTTATGTTAAGTATACGCGATGGGGATTATTTCTTATATTTAAGGTAGAAGACTGGTATCGAGAAGTTGTGAGTTATTATTTTCTTATGTTTGGGATGTTAGTGTTGAGAGTCCCTCACATGACTTTGTTCTTGTTGTTTGTGATTTCTCGAATGTATTTCTTATGGCCTACCTGGTTGTCCTCTTGAGTATGATATATAGTTTACTATTGAGCTTGATTCGAACACCCAACCTCTTTTTATTGCTCTATACCGCATAGCTTCTGCCGAGCTAAAGGAACTAAATATTCAACCTTAGGACCTTTTGGATAATGTTTTCATTAGACCAAGTGCATCACCTTGGGTTTTCTTTAGTTCTGTTTATGAACAAGCAAGGTGGTTCTATGCATATGTGTATCAATTATAGGTAGTTGAATAAGGTATCCGTGAAGAATAAGTAGCCTATGATTCTTATTGCTAATTTATTTAACTAGCTTCAGGGTACGATAATATTTTCTAAGATTGACCGATTTGAGGCCTGGTTACCATCCATTGAGGATCAGGGTTAAGGACATACATAAGACAGCCTTCAAAACTCATTACGGCTATTACGAGTTCCTTGTGATGTCTTTTGGGTGGACCAATGCCTCAGAAACATTTATGGACTTGATGAACTGGATTTTCAAGACTTATTTAGACTCTCTTGTGAATTTTTTTATTGATAATATCCTTGTGTATTTAAGGAGTAGGGGAGAAAGAGTAGCATTTGAGGAATGTGCTCCATACTTTGACAGACCATCGGCGTTATGCCAAATTCTCAAAGTTCAAGTTCTTGCTTGAGTCTGTAGCTTTCTAAGGGCACATGGTATCTAAGATGGTATTCTGCTGGACGTGATGAAGATTAAGGTTATCTTCATAATTAGGTAAAGCCTATGTATTCCACTGAGGTTCACATTTTTATTTGGTTAACAGGCTACTACAGGTGGTTCATTGAGAGATTTGCTACTATTAAAGCCCATATGATTATATTGACTAGTAAGGAGATTTTGTTTTAATGGTCTGCGAGTTGTGGGGTGTATTTTCTGAAGATCAAAGACTTGCTCACTTCAACTCTGATTCTGACTCTTCTAATTGAGGTCAATGGGTTCACTATCTATTGTAATGCTTCTGGTGTTAATTTAAAGTGTGTTCTGATGCATCGGGGTCATGTTATTTCTTATGCATTGAGGTAGTTGAAGGTGCATGGGCACAACTATCTCGCTTATTATTTGGAGTTAGCAGCGATAGTTTTTGCGCTTAAAATTTGGAGGCATTACTTGTATGGTGTCCGCTGTGAGATATTTAATGACCATTATAGTCTTCAATATGTTTTAACCTAAAAGGAGATTAATTTGAGGAAACACTGATGGATTGAGCTATTAAAGGACTATAATATCTTTAATCTATACCATCTGAGCATAGTGACTGTGGTAGAAAATGCCTTGAGCCAAAAGGTAGTTAGTATGGGTAGCTTGACCTATTTTTAGTTTCAGAGTAGCCGTCGGCTTTGGACATCTAAACCTTAGCTAAATTGGTGGTTTGACTTGATATTTCTGACCCAGTGAGGATCTTTGCTAATGTTGAGGCTAGATCTACCTTGCTGAAGGAGATTTAGAGTTGTTAGTTTTAGGATGGTAGACTTTGCGACATTTAAGGTTAGTAGTTAAAAGGTGAGTTCAAGAGGGATGCCTTAGATGTGGAGGATATTTTGATGTTTAATGGTTGTATTTACATCCCAAGGATTGGAGATTTAATTCAGTGAATTCTTCTATAGGCTCATAGATCTCCATATTCTATTCATACGAGGGCATCCAAGATGTATCGATATTTAAGGCCGCATTACTTGTAGAGCAGCATGAAAGAAATATAGCAAAGTTTATGGCTCGATTCCTATGCTGTCAGCAGGTGAAGGCCAATCATCTGAGACCTGGTGGATTACTTCAGAGGCTACCCATTCTTGGGTGGAAATAGGAACGAGTAACCATGGATTTAATGGTGGTTTACCTCACACTTCTCATTTAGGTCATTGTAGATCGATTAACCAAGTCTGCCCATTTTATCCCTATTCAGACTTCCTTCAATGCTCAGAGGTTGGCCCGTATCTATATTTGAGAGGTAATTCGCCTTCATGGGGTGCCCATGTCTATTATTTCGAATTGATGCTCACAATTTAGTTCTAGCTTCTGGAGGACATGTTAAGCCAATAGTTTTTGTGGGAGGTTGCATCGACAGATAATGTTCAAGTATCAGAGTCGCCATGCTGTCACGCCATATTCTGAACCGGTCAAAATGGTACAAAACATATGGTTATTGTTGTGACTCTCTGGTTTTTGAAAAATCATATTTAGAATCGCCACTTAAATTTTTAGAAAAAATTAGGAAAAAATCCATTTTTATGTAAATAAACTCTATATTGGTCTTTCGAAAATGTTTGAGATTCTAAGGATGGATTTTGATTACTCGAGTGAAAGGTGTTAAACACTCCTCGGAGCCTGTTCAAAAATAGCCCTTAGACTCAGTTTAGAAAAAATATTTGAGAAAAGTGTTTGTTTTATTATTTGCTGAAAATGGTGATAAGAAATCGTTATAATTTTTTGTGAAAAGAACTCGAGGTTTATGTACCGCTTCCATATACAAGGAAGTAATATAATTATTGCAATATATATATATATATATATAACTTCAAATATGGAAAAAGGAAAGTAATATAATTTATACATATATTAGAAAGTATAAAATATTATAATTCTATAAGAAAAATTATAACTAAAATCATTATAGATTAAACAAATGTATTTTTTAATGTGCGTGAAAATTTATTTACAAAAACATGTATATTCAAGAGTATGTGAAAAATTAATATTTTTATTTGTGAAATTCTCATGGATTGGAACTAAGGAAAAATAAATTTTATATATATAATTTCATAGTATGAAATAATGTATATAAATTTCATGGTATGAAATAATGTATAAGTAATAATAATAATGGTAAAATAAATAATAATAATAATAATATTAATAATAATAATATTAATAATAATAATAATAATAATAATAATAATAATAATAGTGATTAGTAATCTTAAAAATGTACATTATACATGGTAGTGTAGGAACACATATATATCTTATATTTTGGGGGACATATAAGATCTGAAATTTGAAATAGTGTTAAGAAATAAATATTTAAACTATATTTATTTACATGAAAATCGACTTGGAAATAAAGTAGTATGTACACAATATATGGTTCCTTACTTTTTTTTTTTTAATCTTTACAAATACAATCGAGTTTGTTTCAACTTCAAAACTTTAAACTGAGTCTCCTAATGTGAACAATTATAGATGGAAAGACTTCTTGGCATTTTGGACATCGGCTGGACTAGACTTATTCACCTCAGGAACTATTAATTTTACAATCTCTTGACAATTTACTTCTAGAACTCTCGTTTGCTTCGACTGAAAATCAAAGAAAAGCACGTGACTAACGATAGCACTATTTGTAAGGAATTCTTCACTTAAATTTTAGGGATTAAAAAAAATCTTTGACAAACTAAAAATGTTTAAAAGTTGTGGTCAATTAATCTAAAGTATGTATAAGTCAAATTTCAAATTATGAAACACCCAAGATCTTGGCCTTGCAAAAAAAATGTTGGCTTTGAGCATGATGACCAAGATACGATTGGAAAAGCCAATCGTACCCTTTGGATACAGGTCGTATCCAACCTACCCTTCCCCTATCATACCTTAAGAAGCCTAGGAAGGATAATATACTATCCCGTATATGAGTGGCCTTCCCCTCAATCGTACCCTAACTACACAAGTCGTACCCAACATGATCGTATGGAGTGAACTCTAAACTTGAGTGGACTGTTTTATGTACGGTTGGTGTATATGAGTTAGGGGTTGAGTCGTACCCTTCGGATACAACTCAAGGGCATATACTCATACCCTTAACAACGTATGAGACTATAATACCCCGTATTAAACTTAGCTTAGTTCAACTCCTAGTGCTTGCATATGAGGCTTAAAGCCTGAAAATTTAACTAAGTGTTGAGGACTTAGTCTTATTTTTTACCTCTTAAATTCGAGGATTTTTAAGTTGACCTTCCGGACTCCGAGATGATGGTTTTGAGTTAATTTATGTTCAAGGGTGTAAGGAGCATATCTCGAGGAAGTTTTGAATTTTTCGGATGAGGATAGGGTATATTTGGATTTCGTTTCAAGAACCTTACTACAATTATATTGCGCCGTGGTGGGTATAGCGGTGAGCATGTTACCGCGTCACGATGCCCTTCCAAATGACATTCTAGTTACTAGTTTAATCTTCTTAAGGGCATTTAGGTTATTTTCCACTGAAACAATTTGTAAAAACATAAGATTAAACGTCAGTTAAGGTATTATTTTCCCATTCTCTTTCAATTTTCTCTCCAGGAAACCCTAACCTCCTCTCAAGAACATCAAAACTCCATTACTTTCTCATCAAGATAAACAAGAATTTAAGATTCCTAATCCAAAAAGTTCAAGAAAGCTTTCAAGATCATCTCCAAAGCTTTCAAAGTCAAGCTTTTTACACCAAGTCAAGCCAATCAAGGTATGTGGGGTTATGAACAAGGATTTTCTTCCACCCTTGTGCCCAAAAATTAATTTTAATTTGAATTTTTGCATGAATTGAAGTTAGGGTTCATACCCAATTCTTATTATTTTTAGTTTATAAAATTATCATGTTATTTAATGCTTCAATTGAAAGAGATTTACATATATACATGTTTGAATTCATGAGATTCATATTATGAGTTATATTACATTATCTTGAATGAGATTGTTGAAAGATTTCAAGATGATTATTGAGCATAAAGTTTAAATATGATTATTGATGCATTAAAGCTTTATATTTTGAGTCCCAATTACAAGTAGTGAGTTTAAAAGAAGATTATGATCACAAGTTCTATTGACAAGTTTTGATAAGTTCTTTAAAAGCAAAGATGGATCTTTTGATCCCCAACTAAGATTATGAAATCCACATTATTCATACTGTTTATGATTTAAAGTAAAGAGAAGCATAATTGGTTTTCATTATATAAACCCTTATGCTATTTTAAGGTAGATTTCTCATAGTATGAGCATATAGGTAATATGAGAGTAGTATTTATCACCGAGTTGGGTATGAGTCCAAGGTCACATGCCCCAGAACTACGTGCCATCATAGGTTTTAATACCCATAGTGAGTTCAGTATAGTGATCACTCTAGCTTAGGTTCTATTTCAATGGCAAGGATAGAACAGCTCTCCCCAACATGAGTAAGAGTTGGAATCCATAATAACTCACATAGTTTATGTCAGTTAGAAGAACCTCCCAAAATTAAGATTAAAAGTAAAACTTTTAGAAACTAAGTGTGTGGCTCACAAATTTTATTCAATATGCTTTATGATTCATGGTTTATGATTTTTCAGTTTTCAGTTCTACTTAGTCTCAAGGTGAGTCATTTACACTTAGCATGCATCATTTGAAAGTATATATATAAAGATTCAGTTATTGTTTAACTTTTGCATTCACCCTACATACTCAGTACATTCCAGAAGAACTGATCCACATATATGTCTATGTGCTACACTGTCTCATAATGTAGGTCCTGGTGCTCAGTTCTAGCAGTGTGATTGATTATGAGCATCTCAATCTATATCCAGATTCTTAGTGAGTTCTCATAGTTTGAGGGCCTATTCTATCAGACTTCAATAGCAATGAAGTATTTTAGTCATTTTATTTCTGTTAAGTTCAGGTCAGCTGGGGCTTGTCCCAGTGGCTCTCTAGTTAGAAGTAAAGGCTTGTCCGACTGGTTTTATTTTAGATTTAAAAGAAATTTTTCCCAAGACTTCCAAGTTTAATACGTTCAGTAAGATATTACTTCAATTTTAGTTAAGATATTAATTCTGTTATCTCAAGATTTCACATGTCAAGTTTACTTTCATTATGAGTTCCAAAGTTGTTAGAAGGCTTAAAGGGTTAGCTTGGGACTACTTGTATTCTTGAGCACTGTATTATGTCTAGGGTGTATTTTCAGGGAATTATAGAGACCTAGGATAAGCCTAGGGTATAAGTCAGCGTACCATTCGTACCTTAGGGTATGATTCCCTTAATGAGTCATATGGTGAGTTGTACTCTTGGACGAGTCCAATTTTCAACTTTTAACCAAGGGCCTTGTGGTTATTTCCTACACCCTAATCCCTAAGGCCTCTCACTATATAAGTATATATGGCCTCCTTGTGAACACTTTTAGTGGATCTAACATCCAAAACTGTCTCTCAATCACTCTCAAAGTTCTTGGAATAAGATTGGAGGCTAGATTTTGGAGGGTTCTCATTGAGAAAATAAAGATGAGTCAAGTTCTTGGTGAATTATCTTGTTTAAGGCAGGAAAATCTTCCCCTTATTAAATAAATTGAAAGCCATGTATGTCACACTTGGATTAGTAAGTGTATGTAGTGGTTTTGAAATCAAATTAAAAGGGTTTTGTTACCTAATGATGAATAATGTTGATTCTTGCTTAGACTTGTGTTTATACATGTTATTAATGATGATTTACCTATATGGGTGCTTGTTGTATGTGGTTTAATATGAGGGTCTTGAGTAACAAAAATTTTGATAATTTCTACCATGAAAATAGCCTTGTTAAAGGTATGCACATAATGTGTTTGTGAAAATGTCTAAGTAAATTGTCTAGTCATATATTGGTGATTTTTTGAACTAGGGAAATAGCCCAATAAGTATGAATTATTGATAAATGATACCATAAAGGTATTGTGAGCCATGTCTTTTATAATTGGATGACTTTGTGGAGCTAATGACTAAATATGGTGAAAGCTTTCTAATTAAATGTGAATAGTTATATGGGTCTTGGTGATCCTAAATTGAATTGATTCAAGGTATTTAGTCTATTAGAGTGACTAGTGGTTAAACGGTTCCATGAAGGTCAAATGTGTATCTATGGAATTGGTATAATAAACATGAATGAGTCATGATAATAATATAATGATTATGAATGTTGGTAAATAGTTGATAAGAACCTTGTTAATCATGTAAGGGATTAGCTTATGGCTTAAAATGGGGTGATGGCCCTATAAGTATAAATAGTTGATAATTGGTATCATATTGATGTTGCTAGCCATGTAATTAGTAAAATTATGACCATGTTGGTTTGATGGATAAGAAAAGGATTTCAATTCCCTAAGTTTGAACTTGAAATTATGTATGGAACTAAAGTGTTGTATGGAAATACTAGTGAAGATTGAATGAGTTAGTAAAGGTCTTGATGACCGCCGATTGAATTAAATGAATTGAATTGAGGCATTGGACTAATAAAGTGTTTAATCGATGAATATTTCCATGAAAAAACTAATGGCCCTATGTAGGCCTTTAGGACCATGAATTGAATTGTATGATGAATTGAGTTAGGGCTTTAGCCTATTATTATGATTGAGCAGTGAAGGCTCCCATAAAAACTATGTAGTCGGGTACAGTGTTGATATGGGTAAGTGTTTCAAGTCCTTAAACATTGAAATGAATTATATGGATGTTAATGTATGAACTAATGGGTCAAGAGTTCAAATATCAACTAATAATGGTAATGGAATAACTAGTGGTTCGAGTCCCTAGTCCAATGAGCTGACTAGTGATTCGAGTCCCTAGTCTGATGAGATGGCTTGTGGTTTGAGTCCCTCGCCAAATAAAATGACTAGTGGTTCAAGTCCCTAGCCTAGTTAAATGACTTGTGGTTAGATTCCCTCACCTAAAGAGATCTCTGAAGGTTAAAATACCTCATCTAATAAAATGACTAGTGGTTCGAGTCCTTAGTCCGATGAGTTGACTAGTGGTTTGAGTCCCTAGTCTAATAAAATGAATAGAGGTTTGAGTCCCTAGTTCGATGAGATGACTAATGGTTTGAGTCCCTAGTCTGATGAGACAGCTTATAGTTTGAGTCCCTTGCCTAATAAATTGATTGAATTAGTTAAATCGGTTAATTGGTTTACTTGATTAAATGGGTTGAATTGGTTGAGTTGGTTTGGGGTTTGGATCCTCATTAACTAAGGTAACGAAGAAGTTCAAAGTTATAAAATTGGTAATATGGAAAATTGAAATTTTTTCACTCCATGACTCATGAATGAATGATTTGAGAATGCATGTTATAACTTATTCCATGGTTTGGCATATTGTGTAACTATATGTACACGTATCTTCATATATGCCTATACTTGTGTAAATATGATTGTATATAATGATTTGACTTGGATTGAACAAATATATTATTTTGTCATTATCCTTGTGTTACATGCTAGAACTTCAACCGCTAACCATCTCCGAATGCTATGTCCTCACATGACATAGGGGCTGGCGTATCTTCTTCTACGCAGTGATCAGGTGTTCAAGCGGTTTGGACATTAACCTTGAAGTGGTGAGCCTTCATACTCCTAAATACCTACCTTTTATAGTCACGTTATTCTATGTCCTAGATTTGTATAGATTTAGTACTTGGCTATTGTCAGGGGCATGTCCCGATATATTATTGACTTCGGTTTGGTAGAGGCTTTTGTGGATGACTGTGGACTTGGGTGTATTGGCTAGATTATTTACATTAATGAAATATTAGATATTTTGTAAGTATTGACTATTGGCCTTATATTTCCGCTATCTTATTATAAGGTCGGGATTCACTCGACCCTTATGGTTGTTATGATGATAGCTAGGTTGGGTTATCGGAGCGACCTCCGTCTCATGTGGGCTTGAGGTTCCCATACGGCACGGCGCTAGTTCAGGGCATGTCAAGTTGTTATCAGAGCCTAGGTTTATGGTCAGTTGGGAGTCTTCACAGTCGTGTAAAGTAGAGTCTCTTTTATAGGTGTGAAGCACGCCACGCTTATAAGAGAAGGGCTATGAGACATTTTGGAATATTTCCCCTTTCTTGTATTTTCGTCTTAAGCTATATAGATTCTAAGGTCTTGGATTACTCTGATTCATGCTTGATTATCTTTTAGGTCATGTATCCAAGAAGATCTGATGTTCAAGCAAGCTCTTCTATCCCAACTGGGGGAAATATATACAATGTTCATCTAACTTCTAGGATTAAGACTCGGTCAAGGGTCGTGTCATCTGACTATCTTCATGGGGTTCTACCTATTCTCACTCACCTTATTTTTAGAGTTGGCACTTTCCCTCAGTCATCTCAAACTGTTGGGTTCCATCGCTCCTTTGCTCAGTTGGCTCAGGTTGGTGGAAGGAGGTCTAGAAGAAAGTATTGGGAAAGTCTTAGTTTTCTCTCCGTGGCTAATACTCCCTACTCAAAATTATTAAGAGGTGGGCATCTTTATATTGATAGCGGTCATGGGGTACAAGGTACACAACATTAGGTCAGCAAGGCCCAATTTTTATTCACCTATTCTCTTTGTCAATTTTGTTATCCATCACACAATGGCTGTTGCGAGAAAGGAAGGAACCGGTGTTTTAAGGATGGAAAATTGGGTCACATACAATGGGAATGTCCTATAGTGGCTACCACTTGGGCAAAGAAAAGAATGTCGGTTACCCCTTCTCTAGCTCTTGCACCCAGGGGTGCCGCTTCTAGCTCTGACATTGGTTGGGACCATCTTAATGCTCTTAGTATCCCTCGAGAGCTCGAGGCATCTTCAAATACTGACGTGGGTATGTTGAAACTTTTCTCTTAGGATGTGTATTATTTGCTTAGCCTAGGTTCTACTCTTTCTTTAGTGGCCCCAAATGTGAATTTGCACCTTTGTTTTGGTCCCAAGAATCTGTCGATTCTTTTTTTGTTTCTACCCTGGTAGGAGACTTTACGATTAATAAAAGGGTCTATAGAAGATGGGTGGTATCTGTTGGTGGTAGTAAGACTCTTTTTGACTTAATAGAGTTGGATGTGATTAATTTTGGTATCATTCTGGGGATTGGATTGGTTGCACTCTTGCTATGCTTTCTTAGATTGTCGGACCCAAAGGGTCATATTTCGATTCCCTAATGAGCCAGTCATTGTATGGGAAGGTAGTTTTGTAGTGCCTAAAGGAAGATTCATTTCTTAACTTAAAGCCCCAAAAGTTGATCTCAAAGGGGTGTTTGTACCATTTGGTCCTACTTAAGGATCCTACCTCGGAAGATCCTTCTCTAAAATCCATTCCCATGGTTAATGAGTTTCCTGATGATATTCTCAGTGTTCCTCCCAATAGGTAAATTAATTTTGGGATTGATCTTATTTCGGACACACGTTTGATTTCTATCCCTCCTTATAGGATGGCTCCGGTGGAGCTAAAAGAGCTTAAGGAGAAATTTTAAAACCTTTTAGATGAAGGTTTCATCTATTTTAATATGTTTTTATGGGGGTGCTCCCGTGTTGTTTGTGCAAAAGAGGGATGTTTCCCTTTTTATGTGCATTAATTATCGTCAGTTAAACATAGTGACCGTAAAGAATAACTATCCTCTCCCTAGAATCGATGGTTTTTTTTATCAACTTTAGGGTGTGAAGTGTTTCTCTAAGATTAATCTTAGATTGGGATATCATCAGCTTAAGGTTAGGGGTGCGGATATCCCTAAGACTTCTTTTAGATCTGATATGATCATTATGAGTTTCTTGTCATGTCTTTTGGGTTGACTAATGCCTCGGCGGTATTCATAGACTTGATGAATAGGGTTTTCCATCCGTTCTTAGACATATTTATCATTGTCGTCTTTGATGACATCTTAGTCTACTCTAAGAGTGAGACGGATCATGTCGATCACCTCTGTTCTATGTTGCAACTTTGAAGGATCCTTGTTTGTACACTAAGTCCTCCAAGCATGAGTTTTGGTTGAAAGTCATAGTTTTCTTGGTTATGTTATCTATCTCTCATGAAGGGATCAGGGTAGATCCCCAAAAAAGAGTATGTATGGGTGTGCTTTTGGTGTTCGGACCTAAGGACTCCTCATTTGGTATGTTGTGTTCGGATGGGTCTCATTTATGACCTAAGTGGTTGCTATGGAGCACCTGGTACCTCTGGTGTCGTGTCTCTATGAGGATATTCCTTGAGTGGCATGAGTGGTTCTTGTGCTTTATTTCCTCCGTGAACCATCTTGTGTTGGTAGTGGCTCGGGGAGCATGGTGATGTTTTAAAGTGAGAAGTGTAGAAATCCCTAAGTAGGGGAGATTCTAGGGCGCCTTTTTAAGGCATTTTATGGTAGGAGATGTTGTTCTCCTATTTGATGGTATGAGGGTGGTAAAGGTAAGTTCTTTGACCCAATTCTAGTTCACCAAACCTTGGGAAAAGGTGAAGATGATTCATGAGAGGTTGAAAATCGCTCATAGTTGCCAAAAGTCCTATGCGTATGTGTGGCGTGGAAGTTTTGAATTTAGTGTTGGCAATTAGGTATCCTTGAAGGTGTCTCCCATGAAGGGAGTGATGTAGCTTGGTAAAAGGGAGGAGCTTAGTCCCCATTATGTTAGTCCTTATTCGATCTTGAAAGGGGTTGGCAAGGTTGCCTATGAGCTAGAGTTGCCTTCTAGGTTGAACTCCATTTCCCCCGGGTTCTCCATGTCTCTATGTTGTGGAAATGTGTGGGTGATCCTTTTTCGGTTTTTTCCTTGAGGGGCATTGATCTTTTGGACTCTTTGTCCTATGAGTAGATCCCGGTGAGGATCTTAGATCGGCAATTTTGTCAGTCGCAAAATATAGAGTGGCTTCATTGACGGTTCTATGGGGAAACCAATAGTCCAAGAAAGCTACTTGGGAGGCGTAGAAGGACATGAAATCCAAGTATCCACATTTGCCTTCTATCCCAGAAACTCGTGATTGAAGTATGTGTTGATCTTCTTGATTTGAATTGTGTCTTGGGTTGATAATGGGTACGAGTTCCAAAACTTTTAGGGAGCCAAGTGGCTTTGTTAAATAATGGGTTTGAATCTCAAGGATCAATAAAATGAAATGGTAGATTCATGATAATCATGGTATGTGTGGTGAAGTGTCCTTGTTGTGTACTTTTTCCTAATTTGTTTAACTGTTATTTTGACGTGTGTTAACATGTTAACTTGTGTTGATGCTTTCCTTACCCGTCATTCGTGGACGAATGATCCTAAGTGGGGGAGAATGAAACACCCAAGATCTTGACCTTGCAAAAAAATTTGGTTTTGAGCATGATGATCAAGATGCGATTGGACAAGCCAATTGTACCTTTTGTATATGGATCATATCCAACCTCCCCTTCTCCTCTCATACCTAAACTAGCCTAGGAAGGATAGTATATTTTCCCCTATATGAGTGTCCCTCCCCTCAATCATACCCTAACTATACGAGTCATACCCAATATGATCGTATGGAGTGAATTCTTAACTTTAGTGGACTGTTTTGTATATAGTTGGTGTATACGAGTTACGGGTTGAGTCGTACCATTTGGATATGACTCAAGGGTGTAAACTCGTACCCTTAACAGTGTGTGAGACCTAACAGAAGCCTTGGGTATGAGTTAAGAAACCACTCGTACCCTAGGGTATGATGCCCTTAATGAGTTTTATGGTGAGTCATACCCCTAGACGGGTCCAATTTTCAGCTTTTAACCAAGATCCTTGTGGTCATTTTCTACACCCTAAACCTTAAGATATCTCACTATATATGTGTATATGGCCTCCTTGAGAACATTTTGAGTGGATCTAACATCCAAAACTCTCTCTCAAATACTCTCAAAGTTCTTGGAACTAGATTGGAGGCTAGGGTTTGGAGGGTGCTCATCTAGAAGATAAGAGGAGTCAAGTTCTTAGTGAATCATCTTGTTTAAGGCATGTAACTCTTCCCCTTGTTAAATAACTCTAACCCCATGTATGTCACACTTGGATTAGTAAGTATATGTGGTGGTTTTGGAATTCAATAAAAAGGGTTTTGTTGCCTTATGATGAATAATGTTGATTCTTGCTTAGACTTGTGTTTATACATGTTATTAATGATGAATTACCTATGTGGGTGCTTTTTGTGTATGGTTTAACATGGGGGTATTAAGAAACCCTAATTTTGATGATTTCTACTATGAAAATAGCCTTGTTAAAGGTATGCACATAAGGTATTTTTGAATATATAAGTATATTGTCTAGTCACATGTTGGTGATGTTTTGAACTAGGGCAATGACCCAATGGGTATGACTGATTGATAAATGATATTGTAAAAGTATTGTTAGCCATGTATTGTATAATTAAATGACTTTGTTGAGCTAATGACTAATAAGGGTGTTGAAGCCTCTAAATATGAAAATGAACTTGAATTGTGTGTTGAGCCTAAATGTGGTTAGAATATGGTAAAATATTGATAATGAAATGTTAATACTTATGTAGGTCTTGCCGACTGTAAATTGAATTGATTCAAGAAATTTAGTCTATTGGACAGACTAGTGGTTAAATAGTTCCATGAAGGTCAAATGTGTATCTATGGAATTCGTCTAGTGAACATGAATGAGTCATGATAATAATATAATGATTGTGAATGCATAGTAAATGGTTGATAAGAACCTTGATAATCATGTAATGGATTAGCTTATTAATTTAAATAGGGTGATGGCCCTATAAGTATAAATAATTGATAATTGGTATTTTGTTGATGTTGCTAGCCATGTAATTAGTTAAATTATGACCATGTTGGTTTGATGGCTAAGAAAGGGGGTTCAATTCCCTAAGATTGAACTTGAAATTATTTGTGGAACTAAAGTGTGGTATGGAAATGCTAATGAAGATTGAATGAGTTTGTAAAGGCCTTAATGACCGCCGATTGAATTGAATGATGATTTGAATTGAGGTATTGCCCTAATAAAGTGTTTAATCAATGAATATTTCCATGAAAAACCTTATGGTTCCATGTGTGACTTGAGGACCATGAATTGAATTGTATGATGAACTGAGTTAGGGCTTTGGCCTATTGTTATGGTTGAGCAGTGAAGGCTCCCATGAAGAATATGTGGCCACCTATAGTGTTGATACAGGTAAGTTTTTCAAGTCCTTAAACGTTGAAATTAATTGTATGGATCTTAATGTATAAACTAATGGGTCAAGAGTTCAAATGTATCTTAATAATGGTAATGGAATGACTAGTGGTTCGAGCCCCTAGTCCAATGAGTAAACTAGTGGTTCGAGTCCCTAGTCCGATGAGATGGCTTGTGGTTTGAGTCCCTCGTCTAATGAAATATCTAGTGATTCGAGTCCCTAATCCGATAAGTTGACTAGTGGTTCAAGTCCTTAGTCCAAGGAAATAACTAGAGGTTCGAGTCCCAAGTCCAATGATATTACTAGTGATTTGAGTCCCTAGTCTGATGAAACAACTTGTGGTTTGAGTCCCTTGCCTAATGAATTGATTGAATTGGTTAAGTTGGTTAATTAGTTGACTTGGCTAAATTGGTTGGATTGGTTGAGTTGGTTTGGGGTTCGAATCCCCATTAATGAAGGTAACGAAGAAGTTCAAGTTTATAAAATTGGTAATGTGGGAGATTGAAAGTTCTTCATTCCATGACTCATGACTGAATGATTTGAGAATGCATGTTATAACTTGTTCCATGTTTTGGTATGTTGTGTAACTATATGTACACGTATCTTCATATATTCCTATACTTGTTTAAATGTGAATGTATATAATTATTTGACTTGGATTGAACAAATGTGCTATTTTATCCTTATCCTTAGATTACATGCTAGCTCTCCAACCACTAACCGTCTTCGAACGCTATGTCCCTACGCGACATAGGGGCCGAAGCATCTTCTTTTTGTTCTGCACAGTGATTAGGCATTCAAGCAGTTCGGTCATTGACCTTGAAGTGGCGAGCTTACATACTCCGTGAGACTTATCTTTCATAGTCACATTATTCTATGTCCTGGATTCTTATAGATTTAGTACTTGGCTATCGTCGGGGGCATGACCCGACATATTATTAACTTTGGTCTGGTAGAGACTTTTGTTGATGACTGTGGACTTAGATGTATTTGCCAGATTATTGACATTAATGAAATTTTAGATATTTTCCAAGTATTGACTATTGGCCTTATATTTTCGCTATTTTATTATATGGTCGGGATTCACCCGACCCTTGTGGTTGTTGTGATGATAGCTAGGTTGGGTTATCAGGGCGACCTCCGGTTCATGTGGGCTTGAAGTGTCCATACAGCACGACACAAGTTTGGGGCGTTTCAAATTACTATACGAAATCCAATAAATAAAAGGGCAGGGAGAATGTGGCTACATCTCAATATTGCTCCTGGATGATTTGAACAATCTCAAACACATTACAAGGCAAAAAATAAACACAACTATTGAATTGGTATAATGTTAGTTGAGACATATGATATATCAATAAGCACAATGTAGACTTTTAACACAAGATATAAATGGCACATTGTCGATGGGTACTTCTCTGATTTGGGCAAAGGTGGAGTTTATTCTCAAACTCCAAGTGTGCTCCCAAATGTACACGTGCAAATACAGGAAGAAACGAATCAGACTCTAATTAATTTAATAATAATATCATGAAGATGTCAATTAAGATAATGCATGCTTAAAAGAGAAAATGCTTGGGTTATTAACTAGCATATCAAGTATGCTGATTCAGGCAAATGCATTTCTTAGTTATTAATACAAGAAATCAGATTCAAATATCGAGAAAGAACAAAGCAAATGTGAATCCATATGCATACTCAACCCTTAAATCTTTAAGCAAGAAGATTGTTCCTCACATTTCAACCCATATACAAGAACATAACAAAAGAGTGAGAAGTAGAAGACACTTATTACACAATAACAACTAATTTCATATTTGTAATTCATAAGCTTAAAGAGAGTGCAAAAACACCTATAAATACTTAATCAAACTTCCAGTAGGTAAAAATAAAGATGTAGACAGACTCATATGAAACCTATAATTTAGGCTTAAGCTTAAGAGACATAACCACAAACATCCATATTTCAAATGAATCAACTATAAATCAGAAAAGGGGAAAGTTGTTGATTTTATACTATTTCAGACCATGAACAAACTAACTATTTACTAGTTCAAAAATACAAACATGAATAAATCTCAAATAAAAACTATAAGTTAAAAGAAAATCTACCTCTTATGATTTGTTTATATTTGGTGTTCTGGCTCATTTCAAAAAAATTTCATCCATAAATCTGTTAAGAAACAACATATGTTTACCAACACAAGAAAACCATATTTCCAATGAAACAAGATAAAGGGAGGATAATACTTACGAGTTCAAAAGTAGCAAGAACGGTGAATTTTTATCTCTAAAGTTGATTCTTCGTATCCAACCATATCTTAAACTCATATAATAAACACACATATATCACAAAAAGTTGTCCTATAAAGCAGTTGCTCCCAGCACGAGAGTAATCCATTCACTCTTGATTAGATAAAACAACGAGAGACATTTGACTCATACTGTGAGTAATAATTTAATCAACAAACCTAACTCGTATACTTGATATTTTGAGCGAAAGAAGGAAAACACAATGAAAATAAGACAATTTTTATACATATCACATATTTAGTGCTAACCAGTCATATATTAAAATAGATAAAATATAAGATGAAACTATATTCTTAAATTCAATTTGCAAATAAATGATCAGTAACTCCAAATCAAAAGAGTGACAAACACATCCATATTCATAGTCCAATATTAAACCATAAGAATTGTCATCCAAAGTGAGGATGTAATTTTACCTTGTATGGGGCTGCAAACTAGAGCTTTAGGGTCAAGATTCTGACTACCAACTCAAACTCCCTCAGGCTCAAACTCGCGCCACGAGAAATTGAGAAGATGATAGAGTGTCACGACCCTAGGCTACCCCCTAGTCAAAACACGGTGCTTAACGCCATGAGTGTCCCTAAGCTAACCCATGATCTGGTGCTTGCTATGAGAACTGAATAGAATAATAATGGAATAACCTATGCGGAAGGTAATCTAATAAACTTCTTGTACGATGTAATACTAAAATACAATTCAACATGTCTAAAAATAATTGAATAGACTAAAAAATTGATTGTCTATCTATCTGAAAGCATCTAAACATCATAAGGAGTTGATGGGATAAACCCCAAACTAACTCCAACTAACTAAACATAAAGACGTGATGAAATAACGATAATAACATGCCATATACTTGATGGATGAGGACTCACCACTACTGTTGCTGGGAAATGTTGAACTGTCTAAGGATGGTTAGAGAACGGAGCATCCAAACCTATGTGATAAGAAAATATAGCGCAAGAGAAAAGTATGCGGTCAGTACTTTAAATGTACTGGTATATGAGGTAAAGACTATATGAAAAAAATATGGTAACTAAACATTGATTCATGAACATGTAAAACTGGAATGCAAGACCATGTAAGACATGGGATGAATGTAATTTGTAAAACTGACTGACTGAATCACTGACAATCTGAATACTTGATCAAGCAACTATGAACTAATCTAGACTGTGTATTGACTTAAACTATGGGAGTTATCATGTAACCAACATGCCACAATCTGAACTAATTGGGGTCCAACCTGTACATGGGTACCAACACTGGCTATGTGGATCTACTAAACTAGTGTCCCGAAGGATTAGGGAGTCACCCTCTACTGGAAGGTGCCCCTAAGAGAATACCAACCCCTATTTGGAAGAAAGAACTCTCAAAACCTATGTTGGTTACATTTTCTAGAACTCAGGGATTGCTACTAAAGTCACACCCTCTACTAGAAAGTGAGCCCCTATTCCTGGGTTCACTCGGTGCTAAATCCTAGTCCCAACTAAACTGACATTGTTCCTGACTAAGGTCAACTGAACATCTCAACTAACAGTGCTCAACATGATCGTAACAACTGAGTATGATGATAAAATCATGAATGGACTGACTCATTACTCAAAAAGTCTGAAACATAAGTAAACACATAGGTATTGGGTGTTCATAACTTCCTAGCAATGAATGATCACAAAATTTGATAATAACACTTGAAAGAGTGACATAAATTCCCAATTCAAACACCCAAAATATAATATGTGTCACCAAACTGATAAAGTCAATGAATTTGAAAATATGAATGTATTAAACTTGGGAGGATAACAATTTCAAATGGTTTAATTCATAATTTGACAATTTGACATATGAGCGATTGAATATGACATGAGTAGTTGAAATTTAAAGCATGAAGTAATCTAATTTTCATGGGTGTACATGTTGACATGGCTTGAATTCAAATTTCTAAGATGGCATGAATTAAATTCATGATTTACATGGATAATTTCATAAAAGAAGATTAAAAATCCATACTTGAACAAAAAGGGAATTTTTTGGGACTCAATGGTTGGAAGGAACCCATTGATGAATATCCCACATACCTGAATGTTGAAGCCTTGGATAAATTTCTTGGTTATTGAACTTGAATTTGATGAATCCTAGTTGGTTTTGGGGAGAAAGAACTCGCCCTTTTTTCTTTGTGATGGATGATTTCTGGGCTATGATAGGTTAAGGTAGTTTTTACACTTGATAACTATTTTTTGGAGAGTGAAACGACATAGTTTTGGGGTTAAAAGTGCAGGAAAAGACCAAAAAAATCCTTAGAAATCATCTAGAAAATGTCTCAAAGTCATCCCGATAAGTTTGGGTATGACTCGTAAGTTCTGGGTATAGGTCGTGTCTTGAGTTGTCACCAGGAGCCCAAATTTTGACCCTTACTGCCATGTTTATGACTTCTCCTGACAACTCATATGATCAGCTTATGATTCATCATCAGGAGTCATACCCACTAGCAACTTTGACAGTGCTTCAGTAATTTGGCCATAACTTTTAATCGCGATATTGCATTAAGGCAAACTTGATTGTTGGAAAGATAATTCAATTATATATCTATTGGTGTGTCTATAGCTCATAAATTATTTGTAGAAAAAAAGATATACTCATTTGAAGATGACTATTGTTATATACACCCTAAGAATTTAATCATTATGGGATGTTTCGACTTGTCTATAAGTTAGGAGATATTTGAGGACATAATATATATCCAAGTAACTTATAAAGATATCAAAACATGATGATTGATTCTTTGATCCTTCACTGATCAGGATACGAGTCATATATTATGACTAGTAACAAGTCATTACGACTTGTAGCCACCACTCGTAATTTGGACAGAAACTTAGAGAACCTAGGCTACTGACCTTATGACTTATCTTCATACGACTCATATAGTAATCTTATAAGTCTAGAGGTTGACTCATACCTAAAATAGAACGTCAATCATTTTACACTGTCTTGGATACGACTATAACATATGACTTGTATGTTGTGTATATGACTTAAGGAAAGAAGTCGTACGTTGCACAGTAATCTTGAAATGTGCAGTATTACAATATCTCCCCCTTGGGATTATTCATCCCCAAATGATATTGACTTGGCTGAAATACTAAGGAAATATGAGATCATACACTAAATACCCATGAGCTGAATCATGATTAAATAACTGAGTTTGAAACATGATGCGTAGATTGCACTGAATTCATGAATGCATGCTATGACATGAGGATAGTGATATAGTTGAGAAAGAAAATTTGAAAATTGATTAAGGGAAACTATTACCTCAAACTGAATCAGAATTTGTAGAGAAAAATAGGGATACTTAACTCACATATCTGTTTCTGCTTTCAAAGTAGCTCCCTCAACGGACTTATTTCTCCATATAACCTTAACAAACGGGAATTCTTTATTTCTTAACCAACGAATCTGATGGTCAAGTATCTCAACTGGGATTTCTTCATATAAGAGACTATATTTTATCTCCATGTTCTCTAAGGGCACGACTGAAGCTGGGTCACGAATACATTTCTTTAACAAAGAGACATTAAACACCGGATGCACTGATGCCAAATCTGTAGAAACTCTAACTCATAAGCTACCTTCCCAAAATGGCTTAAAATTCTATAGGAAAACATAGGGAGGACTGAGTTTCCCCTTCTTTCCCAATATGTTCACTCATTTCATAGGCAAAATTTTCAAATAAACCAAGTCTCCAACATTAAACTCAAGATCTCTTCTCCTCACATCTGCATAAGATTTCTGACGACTTTCGGTGGTCTTTAGCCTCTCTCAAATTAACCGAACTTTCTCCATTTCCTTAAATACTGAATCTGATCAAAGCAGTCTCACATACTTCAAACCAATCAATAGGAGATTTATATCTTCTCTCATAGAGAGCCTTAAACAGGACCATCTAAATACTAGAGTTATTGCTATTGTTATAGGCAAACTCAATCAAAGGTAAGTGCTTATTGAAACTACCTTTAAAGTCTATAATATAGGCCATCAACATGTTCTCTTAATTCCGAATGGTCCATTCTTCTATCTGAGGATGAAAAGCTGTACTGAGATATACTTAGGTACCAAGGCCCTTTTGAAGTACCTTCCAAAAGTGAGAGGTAAACTGAGTACCTCTATCTTAAATAATGGTTAATAGAACACTATGTAACTTTACCAACTCTCTAAGATAGAGTCTATCATAATCCTCACCTGAAAAGAATTGGAGCACCTCGTGGGGAAACACTAGGCCTTAGGGAACCCTTATCTAAGAGATTCTTCAAATGTTTCTTCAATTCCTTAATCTAAGCTGGAGCCATTTTGTAGGGTGGAATAGAGATGGCTGGGTATCTAGAAGGAGATCAATTCTGAAGTCAATTTCTTTTTTAGGAGAAACTCCAGAAAGATCTTTGGGAAACACATCAAGAAATTTGCATACTACCGGATCTATCTCAAGGCTTAGGGTTTCAGAATTTGATTCCTTAACTCAGATGAGATGGTAAATACACCCCTTGGATATCATCTTTTGTGTCTTAAGATATGAAATAACCTGACCCTTAAGCATTGAAGTACTAACCATCCATTCAATAACTAGTTCATTAGGAAACTGGAACTAGAAAATTCTATTTCTACAATCAACTGAGGCATAGCACCAGTGGAGCCACTCCATGCTGAGAATGACTTCAAAATCAGTCTTCTCTTACTCCACAAAGTCAACTAAATTAACTTTCTAAGACACTATGATAGGGCAATTTTTGCATACCCATCTGGCTATACTAGACTTACCCATTGGGGTAGACACTGAGAAAGGCTCTACCAATATTCGGGACTGACACCAAAGTCTATAATGATATAAAGAATCATAAAGAAAAGTGAAGCTCTGGGGTATAACAATTCCTAAACATCAAGATGGAAGACTTGTTATGTACCCATAACCATATCAGGAGAACTTTCCTAATCATATCGAGGCTAGAGAGCATATAGTCTATTCTAGTACTACCCCTAGTGGCACTAAAAGTGGCACCCTACTAAGTTAGGCAACCTGTGGAAGATGATGAAAAGTTGAACTGACCCTGCTGACGAACATGCTTACTCTTCTAGCCAACCTTTGGACAATCCCTGATCCTATGGTCTGGTTTGCCACGTCCAAAATACATATCAATGCCTTTCTTAACCTGATAATTCTTACCACATTTCTTGCAGAGTGGATTGGTAGGACCACTACTCACACTACCCCAGGACTTAGAGCCTAGCTCTCTATCCCGACTGTCCTACCTGAGCTTTCGCACTTGCTGAAGATGGATCTGGGGCTGATAATTTCTGGTAAAACTAAGAATGGTTACTGCTCTCCGACCTTGGATGAGAAAACTTGAAACTACCTGTCCTGGCCCTTTATTTTCTTTGAGCTTCTCCTCCACAATTTTCTAAGCATGAACCATCAGTCTACAAAGGTCCATCTCCTTAATTAACATGGCAGTCCTACACTCCTTGACTACACTGTTATATACACCAGACACAAACTTACTTATTCTGGACCTAAAGTCAGTTACCATAGTTGGAGCATACCTTGCTAATTGAGTGAACTTGAGTGAGTACTCCTTCACACTCATGTTAACCTGCTTCAAATTTATAAACTCTTGAACCTTAGCTTCTCTCAACTCTAGTGGAAAGAACCTTTCTAAGAAAGTTATGAAAAACTTCTCCCACTCTATAGGCCCTACCTCAACATCTCTGTCCTTCTTCTACTACTTGAACCAGGTCTGAGCCACTTGGATCTAGAAAAACTAGGGGTTCATCCGGGTGAAGTCTCGAATCCTAGCTATAGTTGTATTAATCATCGAATTTTCTAGAGCAAAAACCTATTGATTGTTCAGAGAAGATAAAAAATAGGCCAAGGCTATGAAAGTACACCTGAACTGAGTGTAAGAAATATGGTCGTTCACGGGATCTTTCTGAATAGGTGATGGTCTAGATTGATCCGTGTTCCTTCTTTTGTTATTTCTTTTGGGAGGCATTGTATGTAAATGAAATAAAGTATGAGTTAGAAAAATGAATTTAATAGAGCTCATGCTCCTTCTCATGACATGAATACTGAAAAAAGGAAATTTTCCTAAAAATATCTTGTAACCTCTTGTCCATAAGTGTGGTGCACTTGACAACCATGCACAGGAATCTACTCAACACGGCTTTCAGACACCCTAGGATACTTTAAAACCTTAGGTTTTGATACCAAGTTTTGTCACGACCCGAGGCTACCCCTAGTCGAAACACGGTGCTTAAGGCCAAGAGTGTCCCTAAGCTAAACCATGATCTGGTACCTGTTGTGAGCACTGAATAGAATAATAATGGAATAACCTATGCATAAGATAATATAGTAAAGTACTTGTATGATGTAATATTGAAATATAATTCAACATGTCTGAAAATGACTTAAGAGACTAAAAAATTAAGTGACTGTCTATCTGTCTGAAAGCCTCTAAAAACATAAGGAGTTTAAGGGACAAACCCCCAACTAACTTTGACTGACTGAACATAAAGAGATGTTGAAATAATGGTAATAACATGCCATTTCATCGATGTATGAGGACACACTACTACTACTGCTGGGAAATGCTGAACTATCTAAGGATGCTCAAAGAACGGAGCATCTGAACCTATATTATAAGACAACATAGCTCAAGAGAAAAGTATGCAGTCGGTACTTTGAATGTACTGGTACGTGAGTTAAAGAATATATGAAATACATATGGTAAATAAACATAGATGGATGAACATATAAAACTAAGAACACAAGACCAAGTAAGGCATGGGCTGAATATAATCTGTAAAACTGACTAATTGAATCACTGACAATCTGACTACTTAGTCAAGCAAACCTGAACTGATATAAACTTAGAATGGAATGAAACTATGGGAGCTATCATGTAACTGATATGCCCCAATCTAATCTAATCGGGGTCCAACCTATAGCCCCAATTGGAAGGGTGTCAGTACCTTGCCACGGGTACCAACACTATCTGTGTGGATCCACTAAACAAGTATCCCGAAGGACTAGGGAGTCACTCTCTACTAGAAGGTACCCCTGATATAATGTCAACCCTCAACTGGCAGGAAGACCACTCAAAACCTATGCTAGCAACGTAGTTCTAGAACTCAGGGATTGCTACTAAAGTCACACCCTCTACTGGCAGGTGAGCCACTATCCCTAGGTTCACATGGTATTAAATCCTACTCACAACTAAACTGACACTGTTCCTGACTAAGGTCAACTGAACATCTTAACTCATAGTGCTCAACATGATCATAACAACTGAGTATGACAATAATATCATGAATGGACTATCTCATTACTTGAAAATTCTAAAACGTAAGTAAACATATAGGTATTGGGTGTTCATAACCCACCAACACAGAATGATTATAAAATTCTATAACACTTGAAATAGTGACATGAAGTTCCAATTCAAAGACCCAAGACATAATACATGTCACCAAACTGAAAAAGTCCATGAATTTAAAAATATGAATTTATTAAACTTGGAAGGATAATAATTTCACATGGTTTAATTCATAATTTGATAATTTGACATAGGAGCAATTGAATATGACTTGAGTAGTTGAAATTAAAAGAATAAATTAAGCTACTGTTCATGGGGAAAAGATATTGACATAGCTTGAATTCAAATTTCTAAGATGACATGGATTAAATTCATGATTTACATGGATAATTTCATAAAAGAAGATTAAAAATCCATACTTGAACAAAAAGGGGATGTTTTGGGACTCAATGGGTGGAAGAAACCCATTGATAAATACCCCACATACCTAAATGTTGAATCCTTGGATAAATTTTTTGGTATTAAACTTGAATTTGATGAACCCTAGTTGGTTTTGGGGAAAAAGAAATCACTATTTTTGCTCTATGATAGATGATTTTTAAGTTATGATAGGTTAGGGTAGTTTTTACATTTGACAACTTTGTTTGGAGGGTGAAACAATGTGGTTTTAAGGTTAAAAGAGTGGAAAATAGCAAAAAAAAAACCTTAGAAATCATTCAAAAAATGTTCGGAAGCCATCCTGATGAGTTTGGGTACGACTCGTAAGTTCTATGTATGGTTCGTGTCTTGAGTCATCACCAGGAGCCCAAATTTCGACCCCTACTACTATGGTTACAACCCCTTCTGACAACTCGTATGGTCTGCTTACAAGTCGTCATCAGGAGGCGTACCCACTGGCAGCTTTGATAGAGCTTCACTAATTTGACCATAACTTTTCACCCCGACCTTGGATTGAGGCAAAATTGTTATCGTTGTAAAGATAATTCAATTATATATCTATTGGTGGGTATTTATATAATAAATTCTTCATAGAACAAAAGTTATTCTCATTTAAAGATGTATATAGTTATATACATCCAAAGAATTTAATCTCTATGGGATGTTTCTACTTGTCCATGAGTTAGGAGATATTTGAGGACTTAATATATATCCAAGTAACTCATAAATCTATTAGAACATGAGCCTTAATTCTTGGATACTTTACTGATCAGGATACGAGTCATATCTTATAACTCATAACAAATCATTACGACTAGTAGCCACCACTCGTAACTTGGACAGAAACTTAGAGAACCTAGGCTACTGACCTTATGACTTATCTTCATATGACTCATACAGTAATCTTATGAGTCTAGGGGTTGGCTCATACCGAAAATAGAATGTCAATCATTTCACACTATCTTGGATACGACTATAACATATGACTTGTATATTGTGTATATGACTTAAGGAAAGGAATCGTACGTTGCACCGTGATGTTGAAGCACGGGGAATTACGTAGAGAGACAAGTAAATTAGTGCTGGATTCTTTGTGACTAGTAACTTGCACATTTTTTGAATGTAGAACTTATACCTCTTTTTCCCAATCTCCCCAAATTTGCAATTTGTGTTTCCAAATGCTCAAAAGCTTCCCTATACATTGTGAAAAATGTTGATATTTATAGGAAAATCTAGACCAAAATTGATAGAAACCAACGAATAGAAAAAATGGGGAATTCAAATTTAAAAATTCGATAGAGTCATCACATATCTTGAAATTTTTGGATGATTCTTGAACCTTTAAAGTGAACTTGAAATTATTTTCATTGTTATGTTGATTGGGACTGATTTGTCTGATTTTGTTGGATTCACGGGTTGGAGAAGATGAAGTTGGAGTGAATCTTTGCAGGGGTGGCAGTTATGGCTGCTAGGGTGACGCGGCTATGGTGATGGCTTTTTTCATTTTGGGTGGTGGTGGAAACAAAAGAAGAAGAGAGAGGAGATGTGTGTTAGTTGTTATTATTGATTTGGGGGAAGGGGGATGCCGATTCGTCGGTGGTCTGGGAAAAGGGGAAGTAAAGATGTGTTGATAACTTTTCGGTGAAAGAGTTTGATTTACAATTTGAACCATTCAATTATTTGATCGAGCGATTAAGATTTATCTTAAATAAAAAGGAATTATTATATCTATATATATGTATGTATGTATGTATGTATGTATGTATGTATGTATATATATATATAAAATAATAATTAGAAGAAAAAAACGAATATGAATATCAAAATATTTTGTGTGATTTTTTATGTTAAATAATTAATTATATTTAAAATATTTTAAAACACACTATGGGAAAAATAAATCCTTTTTCATTCATTTTTATAGAATTCATAAAAATATGAATTTATTTAAAAAAATTATTTAGGACCAAGAAGCATAGCAAAAGTAATTAAAGAAAAAGTTGAGCCAAAATTGGGTGTCAGTAATGATCGTCCAACTCATTTCTCCTTTTGTGCTTTTTTTAACATTTAGCGAATTTTGATAACTTTCCCTGATCATTTATGACTTGTTGGGATTGGCAGTTTGGTTATCGGGCAATGGTTTTTAGAATCATTTTTCTATTTTAGAGCTTTTAAAGTTAAGGAATGTGTCTCAGGATAAAGTGTTATGTAAAAGACCTCAAATGCCATTTTTGACGACATCATTAGCGCCAAAATGTTAATTTTAGGCTAGGAATCCTAGGGCTGGTATCTGAGGCTTCCATACTTATTTTTGGCTATTGGGTTGATTTTTCCTAAAATGGCTTGGACTGATACAAGCCAAATCGGCCTTAGACTTTCAATGACTATAATTCAAGGTTGACACAAAGGGACACAAGCCACGATCAACTCAATAATAAAAATATACATTTGGAGGACCCTTTTCAAGCTCCAAGGAGCTCAAAACCATATGTGAAAGATAGCTCAGAGTCGGGAGTCAAATTAAACTTAATATTTCAACAAAGAAGAAATCCTAAGAACTACAAAAAATTCAATGATTATTGATGAAGTTAGATGTTTTTTATACTATCTTGATATCATTCAAGAAGTGTTATAGATTGACCAATGCATACAAAAAGGATCGATGGCCATTGGAGGGTGAAAAGGAGCTTGAAGGCAATCTGGAGAAACCTAAAAAGTAACCTACTCCCACTGTTGATTGACCTATACCAATAGATTAATCCTACACCTTTTATCTATACCAGTAGATGGCCATCTACATGGGCATGTGGGCCAAAGCAGCCAGCTTTCATTGATTTGTTAAATTGGGTCACTTTTAGGACCATATATGTAATAAATAGTCCATGGCTATAAATAGTAGTTCTTAGCCTATTTTTCTTAGTTTTTGTAGATTATTATAATGACTACACTTGTGAGTGTGAGAGCTAGGATTAACTTTTATTGAACATTCATTTCGAAATATGGTTACTTGGGAGTTCAATTCCCTTGTGTTTTACGTAAGAGATAGGCATTTGATTGGATTAGAAAGGGAAGTTGTAGAATGTGATATATTCTTCCATTATCCTTTCGTATATTCTCTTGTGTCTATCTATCTATCCATTTATCCTTTAATTTCTTGAAATTTTGATTCTATCATTTTCTTTGCTTTCGTACTCTATTTCTCTTTGAGTATTTTGTGAATTATCATTTGGTATTAGAGCCGAGATTCAGTCCGTTCCCATGAATTCAATCTTGATTTATAATATTGAAATTGAAAGTTAAAAAAAAATCAGTTTTGAGAGAACACTAAGAAATATTTTAATGTTTTTGAGTCTTCTTTGTTGTTTCTATACTAGACTTTGTTTCTTCTAGTATATTTAAGTCGAGATCTTGAGCGGTACACTTGATTTGAGTAGATATATAGAAAACTCCATTGTTGAGCTTGAGTTTAAAGAAAGTTGAAAAAGTGGGTTCATAGATCTACAAGGATTGGGTTAAAATTAATAGTTGAAATTGTTTGAAAAGTATTCTCTGGACTAAAGGGAACATAGAATTGGAAATTGGTTCTATTTGGAGAAGTTGTGGAAACCCACCATTTCTGGGTTTGATGATTGAAGAAAATATAAGTGGGTTTGAAAATCTAAAAATTAACATCAATACTAAAAACTAAACAACTGTCTAAAAATACTTTAGTCTAGAAAGACACTAAACTATCTAAACTGTGGAGTTGGTGGGACAAGTCCCCAACTAATTCCGACTACTAAAAATAATATTGAAATACTGAGAACAACCATGTCCTCAAACTATGAAGACTCACTACTATTCTGACTGCTGAAAATCTAAACTGCTAAGGGTGCTCTGAAGCTCGTGCGTCTAAACCTATGATATAAGACATCATAGCGCAAGAGAAAGTATGCGTTGGTACTTTGAATGAATTGTTATGCTCAGTAAGGTAGGATGAAATTCATGGGTTCATTTGCATGAATAATACTAACTGAATAACATGAGTATGACTGAATAAGTGTACATGTATGAATACGTAAACTGTAACTAAGATCGTCATAACACCAAATACTGAGTCTGAGTAGTAATTAATAGATATCTGAGTTTACTAATACAAACAACTAAGTATACTGATACTGTATTACTATTAACTGAGGACTAAATTTACTGATACTGTTAACTGATAATAGAATGACTGTTTCTCATAGTTCTAATTCTGAAGAACTGATTTGAATTCTATACTGAGTTGGATGACTGTATCTGATAGTCCTGAATTTATAAAACTAGATTGAGTTCTATACTGAGACTGAATAAAAAAACTAAAACTGTGGGAGGTAATCATCTAACCGACATATCCCTTTTTGAACTGATTGGGGTCTAACCTGTAACCTCAGCTAGAAGGGTATCAGTACCATGCCACGGTTAAATATAGGCTGTGAGTTAACCCTTTCTGATAGGAAGCTCTTCCGTCAACCCTCACCGGTAGGAAAAATCAAATGAGATGTATCAACCCTAGTCTTACAAGGAGATATCTCAACCTATGTTGGCTATGTAGTTTTGGAATACAAGGATTGCTTCTAAGGATCACACCATCTGCTGGTAAGTGAGCCCCCATCCTTGGGTTCACTCGGTGCTGAATCCTACTCCTAACTAATAAGACACTGAACTGATTTCTAGTTTATACTAAGCTAGACTGAACTATTACTGAGTTCACTGAGTTTTGTTGACTGATGGAATACTACTGAATTCTATTAGCTTACTGAGTTACTAAGGTTTGAACTGAATACTGAATTATACTAGACTAATACTAAATCTACTGAGTTTTCCTGAGTTTTGTAACTGACTGAGAGTACTACTGATCATGACGTAACTGATATTATTCTATGACTGACCATGGCTCTAGGAAAACAGCTAAATTATCGGGTAAAGTACCCCTAGGACTGGATAACAAGAATTAAGAGACATGGTACAAACTTAAAACATATAAGCTAAGTACTTGATCATCATTCATTCATTAGGGCATTTTAAGGAACATTTGCATGACATGAACTTGTACACATGCTAACATGATATAATTCTACTATTCAACTCACATACTCAATTCATCAATCACTCGAAAGGCATATAATATGCATATAATACTAATCAACATGTAAGCACATAATTCCAATTATCAAATTCATAGTTTGATGGCTTTAGCATGATTTCACATGATAACACATCTAAACCAATCAACCCCGCATAAAAACTTACCATAAATATGGATTAAAAACTCAATTGATCATTATAAACATGAATATTATCAAACCCAGCATGGAATTTATGAAATTCATGCACTTGGAGTTTAAAAGTTGATTCTTGGACTCCAAGGGTGGAAGAGACCATTGGTTGAACACTTCACATACCTTATTGCTTGAATTCTTGAAGATTGATGGTGAAATCCTTGGGATTTGATTCTTGTGTTGAGAGCCTTAGGGTTTGTTTTTGGGAATTTTAAGAATAATGAATAGATTATGCCTCTAAAGGGGCTTAATTTTGTGTTTTCAGGGGCTGAGAGGCGGGGAAAACACCTAAATAACCCTGAGTATATGGCTCTTTAATGCCTATAAACTGTGTTACCGGCGCGCAGGCCGACGCACCGCGTTGTTGGTATCGATGCAATAGCCAACGTGCCACTTCAAGTCCGCATCGGTTTACTGGAATTTGTACTGAAGATGGGGAGAAACTATCTTATCGACGTGATGGTCGATGTGACGTATCAATATCGCATCGACCCACTATTTTGGGCACTCAAACATGATCTAAACAAGATTCAAAAATTCTAAAACTTGTCTGGGAACATCTATTGACCTTCCTGATCATGAATTAACTTAAATATCAACATTTAAAGGACGTAAAGGTCATGAAATAAGATTTCCAACTTTCAAAACCTAAAATAACACTAAGTCTGAATACTTAGCTAAAATTTTTGAAGTTTGGGACCCCCTCTTAACAAGCTTAAAGGATTGAATTAAACTAAGAATTTTGCGGGATCTTATAGGTCCACTACTATTGACCTGACTGGAACCACAAACGAGATTGAAAGGAAACTTAAGTATCATTACTTTCTTAGCAATATGGTTATAATTGATTATATTTTATAGCCTTAGTATGCTTTCAACATATCTTGGAGACAATCAGAGTCTTTCCCTAGTATGTGAATTTTGATAATTTTCAAGTTTGCCTCCATCTTTACTAATTTGGTATTCAAGCTTGTCGTTGTCATCTTTGAATTTGGTAGAGTTCCTGATATTTTGTGAGCTCGATCAGTAACACCATCATCAAAGTTGTGGCATTCTAAAAGCCCTTTAAATCACTTTCTTCAGAAGCCTTAAAGGATACATGTAGTATCGCTGTGTATGTTTTTAGGTCAAAATATGTTGATGCACACTCAAGATGTTGTCCCAATCGTTAAAAACTCACTTTTATTGAGTGTTGCTCAATGCATCTTGCTCAACCAACCTTCAAGGAATTTGATAAATTAATAAGCAAGGAGTTACGTAATGTTTGATCTAAACCGACTCTACCAAGCTTATCAAACGTTACGTAACTCCAGGCTCATTACCCTATCAAAAAACTTTTCTTGAGTTAGTAGTCAAATCAAATGAGTTCAATCTCTCAGCCTTTCTGTTGATCGTTCTTCTCCAATATAGATAACAAAATATCCATCGTGCAAAAGTCTACACCGTCACCAAAAATGCTTGCCAGGGCACAAATCTTTAGAAGGCATCAACAGTAATCTTTCAATATCAAGTGACATTGAGAGATTCCTAGTCATGCCTTCTCAATACGGCAAGAATTTCTGTTGATGACAAGATATCTACCATGCAAAAGTCTATACCATCAGCAGAAATTCTTTCTAGAGCGAAAGTCTTCAGAAGGAATTATTAGTAATCTCTTAACATCAAGGAAGTCTTGTACGAAAGTCTTCAGAAGACATTCGAAAATAAGGAAGTTTTCAGCAATGACTACATATAATTACCATCAACAACCTCACCAGATTCTCTCCTCATTTAAAAGAAAAGGAAAAAATATTTTCATTTGCATTCGCATGTTATTTATTTAACCAACCAAACAAAGATGAACTAATGCTAGATTTAGTTCATCTTTGTTTGGTTTGTTAAATAAATAACATACGAATGTAAATGAAAATATTTCTGCCTTTTCTTTTAAACTAGTAGTAAATCTGGTAAGGTTGTTGATGTTGTAATTATGTGTAGTCATTGCTGAAAACTTCCTTAATTTTGAATGTCTTCTGGAGACTATCATACAAAACTTCCTTGATGTTGAGAGATTACTAATAATGCCTTCTGAAGACTTTTACTTTGGTAAGATTTCTACTAACGGTGTAGACTTTTGCATGGCAGATATCTTGTCATCAGCAGAAATTCTTGCTGAAGAGAAAGTCCTGAGAAGGCATGACTAGGAATCTCTCAATGTCACTTGATACTGAGAGATTACTGTTTATGCCTTCTGAAGACTTACGCCCTGGCAAGAATTTTTTGCTATGGTGTAGACTTTTGCATGACAGATATCTTATGATCTATATTAGAGAAGAGCGATCAGCAGAAAGGATGAGAGATTGAGCTCGTTTGATTTGTCCACTAACTTAAGCAAAGTTTTTTTATAGGGTAATGAGTCTTGAGTTACATAAATTTGATAGGCTTAGTAGAGTCGGTTTAGATCAAACGTTACGTAACTCTTTGCTTATTAATTTATCAAATTCTTTGAAGGTTGGTTGAGCAAGCTGCATTGAGCAATGCTTGATAAAAGTGAATTGTTCAATGGTTAGGACCACATCTTGAGTATGTATCAACATATTTTGACCTAAAACAAATACAGCAACCCTCCATGTATTCTGTAAGGCTTCTGAAGAAAGTGTTGTGAAGGCCTTCTTCAAAGCCACAACTTTAAAGGTAGTGTTCCTGATCAAGCTCACAAGAGACCAGGAACTCTATACCAACTTCAAAAATGCCAACGAAGCTTGGATACCAAATCGGCAAACTGGAGGAAATCTTGAAAATTATTGGGATTCATGTACTACAGCAAGCCTCTGATCTTCTCCAAGAAATATTGAATGCATGATAAGGCAAGAAAACCCAATCAATTAATCTATATTGCTAAGAAATTAATGATACTCAATTTTCCTTTCAATCTTGTTTGTGGTTCCAATCAGGTCAATAGTAATGGATCTAATCAAAACCACAAACAAAAAGGCATGGGATGTAATTTAAAATTCAGAAATTGCCGCCTTTGCTTAGATTCCTTACTTTAACTGTAGTTGTTGTTAGCGTAAGTTTTCTAGACATACTGTACATCATTTCAACCCTCGATGCCCATAAGGCTGCTTTCTTGGTCTTCTACTATTTTAATCTAGGTGATAATCCCTACCACACTACCTAGTCGTAGCTCTCTAGCAAAGTGTCTATCTGCATTATTTTTCTTTCAGAGAGATAACAAATGAATTTACATTACCAGATATACTTTCATATTTGCACTTGATTCAAATTTCTCATGTTTTAAGATAATTTCATCGACCAGATTCGCTATAAGTTACTTTCTACCCTATGTCTCTTCTTCAATTAACTCTCAGCTGATATAGTCTTTCATCAACTCCCCTTTCCCTTGCAGGCATTCTCTTTCGGCTCTTTCTAGTGTATAATCATCTACTCGATCAACCCTTCCATATAAATTTGGGCTATTGGAATTTCTATTGGTTTTTCGTTCTTGTTTGATGTAGTATGAGGCTTCGAAGTCCTTCTCAGAGTCCAATGCACACTTATAGTTAAGTCCAATCGCTATTGGATCTCTGTAACGACATTAAATATTGATAACTTCTCAAAACTTGACACACATAAACACGAGCAATAACCTTCAGTAATTTGTAATAAGGTATCTGCACCATCTTCATATGGCCCTCAGCCTTATCAATTCGAACCCATCAAACTTAACTGTACAATGTAGGATCTTGTTTGAATGATTAGTGTCTAATCGGTTAAAAACTGCATTCACAAAAATATTGTACTTTGTGTGTGTTGTCCCGATGACCTTATCTGTAATTCTTTCTTAACTCACAGACATATGATAGTGGATCCATCTGCACGCACCTTATTCTTCCTAGCCCATCTATGGCTTAAATTGAATAAACAAATGAATAGAAAGTTCCAACAGATGTCATATCTGTTTAAATTGTGAATCAATTGTAGATATATCCATCTGTTACAACAGATTGTCAATATGTTGTAAGTTATCTGACAGATCGGATATATTTTGCAACAGATTACCTATCTGTTAGATTTATTTTAAAGTAATTTTCTTTTCTTTTTGAAATATAATAAAAGATAAAATATTGTATTTAGATTCATTTTTTTTAATTTACATATTTGAAAAGCCATTAGTTTTATTTAATTAAGGGATATAAACAGTCGTGGCTTTTTATTTGAGTAACACCTTCCAATTCAATCATTTATAAATAGGTCCCTCCGACCTCCTTACTTACTCTCACTCGTTCATTCTACTACACTTATAATACAAATATGGTTGATCCAGATTCGTACAAGAAGATTTATATCGATTCCTTGCGAAAACTTCAAAGGCAATTTGATAAACTCCAGAGGGATTTGACCGACTTTGGAGCAAGGTTAAGGAGGGCCCTACTGCTGCCCGATAAAAATTATCCGGTTGACAATAATAATAGTAATAATAATAATAGTAATGATAATAATAATAGTAGTGATAATAATTAGGTTATGATAATAATTAGGTTATGTTTTCTCTTTTAGCGTATGTATGTAATGTATAAATGTATGTATTTTTCTCCTTTTGTATATCCGATCTACCTAAGGGATTCAAAAATCTATGTTTGGACATGGTGGTCGACTTTGAATTTTAATTCTTATTTAGTATTTAATTATCATTCTATTTATTCCTTATTCTCAACATGTCGATGGAGGTTAATCTGATGCGACAGATCGATCATATGTTACAACAGGCGATTATTGATAAAAAAAGGGTTATTGTTATTGAGAGGGTGAAAAGACATGACTTTCTGATTATTTAATATGAAAAATGATTCGTAAATAAATAATTAGAAAATAAATGTTAAACATAATTTATAACCGTAACAAAATGGTTATTTAATTTTAATAATTCAGCGTGACTTCGACATATTTGTTTTAAAATCTGTTTTTTTTAATTTATATAATAAAAAGTCACCAAATTTGGATTAAAAAGATATATTGATTATTAAAAAATATAGCTTATATGTGTAACAGATATATTATCTAATGCAACAGATTGTCAATTTGTCGCAACAAATGGTAATCTGTTATCACAGATGGGTTATATGATGAAACAAATATATAATCTATTGCCACAACTCAATAAAAACGGTTACTGAAAAGAACTTATCAAGTCATAACTTTCCACAGTAATCAAAAAGTCACCAGTTTGAGTGTAATTAATAAATGAAGGTGAATAGTCGCGCTTTTTGTTTTTGAATCAATTTTTTTAATTTATATAATTAAAAAGTCACCAAATTTGGATTAAAGATAAAGATATGATGATTATTAAAAATACATATGTTGCAACAGATATATTATTTGATGCAATAGATTATAGATTTATTGCAACAAATAGTATATCTATTGTCACAGATGGGTTATCTGATGTAACAGATATATAATCTATTACCACAACTCAATAAAAATGGCTACTGAAAAGAACTAATTAAGTCATAACTTTCTATAATAATCAAAAAGTCACCATTATTAATAAATGGAGGTGAATAATCACGCTTTTTTGTTTTTGAATATGTTCTTTTAATTTATATAATAGAAAAGTCATCAAATTTGGATTAAAGATAAAGATATGATGATTATTAAAAGGCTATATGTTGCAACATATATATTATCGAATGCAACAAATTGTAGATTTGTTGCAACAAATGATATATCTATTGTCACAGATGGGTTATCTGATGCAACAGATATATAATCTGTTGCCACAACTCAATAAAAATAGCACCAGTATTAATAAATGGAGGTTAACAGTTGTGTCTTTTTGCCTAACTTATTCAAATTCAATCCTCTATAAATAGGTTAGGTCCCTCCTTACTCATTCATTCTACTACACATATCTATTTATTTCTTGCTCTTGTCTTTCATATTACACATTCAACTACTTTCTCTTCAAGGACTTGATAGCTTTTCCGTCTCTGGTAATTTTTTTCTTGCTTTTTGTGTAAATATACGTTGTATTACTTTACTTTCGGATTCTTTTCTTTACTTTTTGTTTTTGCATTTTTTGTCAATTTATGTGTGTTCTAGATATGGTTGATCCAGTATGGAATGTCGCTATTTTACGATACGCCATACGAGAACTGTAGAGGTAGGTTCATGATATACAGTGGTAGTTGGTCACTGTTAGAGTAAGAATGTTGAGGGAGATCCGCAGGAGGAGGAGGGCTCTGTTTCTGCCTGTTGAAAATTGGTCGGCTGGCGATAATAATAATAATGCCGAAGATGATAATAATAATAATTAGATTATTTTGTTTATTTCTTTTTAAGTTTATGTATATGTATTTTTATTTGTTTTAGTTTAATAAAAAAATATGTTTGATCAACTTTGACATTTTAATTCATATTTAATTTTTATTCTGTCAATTATCTTCTCAACAAACATGTCGATGATTGGACAAAAGGAATAATTTTGAATCTAGTAGCAATAACAAGATTTAAAATTTATCTGTTGGGTTTGTAGCTGAGGCTGATTTGTGTTGTTCCAAACAGATTACTCATATGTTATGCAACAGATACGCAGTCTGTTTCAACAGATAACCAGTTTGTTTCAACATATAACTAGTCTGTTACACGGCTTTGACATTTTAATTCATAGTCCCTCCATCTCAAATTGAGATGACACATTGATTAAGAAAAATAATTAATAACATGTCTAGTTTACTATAATACCCCTATTAAATGTTGTTTATATTAAATTTTAAGAAAAAGTGATTAATGCAAAGGGTAAAACATGAAAAAAAATTATCTTTTCTTGATCAACGAAAAAAGACAAGTAAAATGAGAAATCAAATTAGGAAATTTGGGACGGAGCGAGTATTTAATTTTGTTCTGTCTATTATATTCTTAACAAACATGTCAAGATTGGACGTAAGAAATAATTTTGAATCCAATAGCAATAGCAAGAGTTGAAACATATTGGTTATCTGTTGGGTTTGTGGCAGGGGCTGATTTGTGTTGTTCCAAACAGATTAATCATCTGTTGCAATAGATAAGGATAGGTTATTTGAGACAGAGGAAATATTTAATTTTTATTCTGTCTATTATTTTCTCAACAAATATATCAATGATTGGACGTAAGGAATAATTTTGAATCCAGAAGCAATAACAACAGTTGAAACACATTGGTCATCTGTTGGGTTTGTGGCAGGGGCTAATTTGTGTAGTTTCAAATAGATTAATCATCTGTTGCAATAGATAAGCAGTCTGATGCAATAGATAATTAGTCTGATGCAACAGATAATCAGTCTGATGCAATAGATAACTAGTCTGTTACAACAGATAAATCTTCTATTGCAATAGATTAATCATCTGATGCATCAGATGAGTGATCTGTTTAACTTGTGGGCACTTATGTTGGATTATGATCGGGTTCTATCCATTATTGAAAAAACAGCAGTAACTATGTACCTAGATGAAAAATTCAAATAAAAATCATAATTTTACTTATCAAAGTCACCTATGAAGCAATGCCAAAGTGAAAAGTTATGCAGGAAATAAAATTTGACCTAAGAAATTGGTCAAATAGTAGCAGTAATAGTAACAATAACAATGGTCGACATGAAGAAGATGAAGATGATGATAATGAAGTAGAACATAATGAATAAAGTAGCAGCAACAATGAACAACAATAATTATGAAGAGAGAGAAAACAACAATGGATGACAAAAGAGAGAAACACATTTTTTCCCTCTGTTTCCTGTTATATTAGCTAACATTTGGATCAAAGTTAAAATTAAAAAACTTATGGGTTATTTTTAAATTTTTCCAAGTTTCTTAATCCATAATAAAATAATTGTCACCTCCACTCAATAATTAAGACTTGTGTCACCTACACCTTATTTTAAAAATATTTTGTCACTTACAGCCCAAAGCCCCTATTTACAATTTACTAGCTACTCTTCTATTATGTACCATAAGATTTTAGCTTAAAATGTGTAGTTTAGTTAGTTAAGAGTATTTTAATTTTGGTATGGGTTACAGAGGATAATTTTAGTCAAATTCAATAGATTGGGGGCAGTTTTGGCCATTTTTCGTTTTATTTTAAATCGTCCCATATTGTTTATAAGCATTTTTGCATTTAAAATTTGCGGGCATCTTTGGATGAATAGGTGAATGAAGAGAACTTGTATACCGAATCCAATTAATTAAGGGAGGTTTTGTCCCTTTTCGGAAGTTAATAAATTTTGGATCTGCTTGTGTGTTCGTATATTATTTTTGTTATAAAATAATAAAGAATAAGAAGAAGAGTAGAGAGAATGGAAAGAGTGATTCTAATTTCTTCTCTTGAGGGATGAGAGATCATAAGATTGTAAATACAATGAACAAAACTCCTCTATTTATAGGAGAAATTTACTCCTAGTCTGAGTAAAAAATGATGCTTCAAATCCTAATAGATATCAAAGTAGATCTTGATATATCTTGATAGACATTTACTATAATGTAAATACATTTATAACACTCCCCCTTAAATGTCTAGATAGATAATGTGACTCATTAAAACCTTACTAGAAAAAATCCAGTGGGCAAAAATCTAGTGAAGGAAAAAGAGTACACATCTCTAACAATACGCATATAGGTTGCCTCATTAAAAATCTTACAAAGAAAACCCGGTGGAACAAAACCTTGAAAGCAAAAAAGAGTACAACGCGTATTTGCTCCCCCTAATGAGAACATCCTTGAACTTTTGCATCCCGATCTTGTGCAGCATCTTCTTAAAAGTTGCAATTGGAGAAGATTTGGTGAATAAATCAATCAAATTGTCAGTTGAACAATCTGTTGCACGTCAATATCATCATTCTTTTGTAGCTCATGTATGTAGAAAAGCTTTGGTAAAATGTGCTTCGTTCTATCTCTATTTATGAATCCTCCCTTAAGATGTGCTATGTATGCTGAATTATCTCTGTATAAAATTGTGGGTAGATTGTCATATTTCACACCATATTTTTCTCGAATGAAATATATCATGGACCTCTACCATACATATTCTCGGCTTGCTTCATGAATAGCTATTATCTCAGCATGATTCGATGAAGTGGCTACGACAAACTGCTTTGTATATCTCTAAGATATGGCAGTACCACCACATATGAATACATAGCCTATTTGAGACCGAGTTTTATGCAGGTCAGATAAGTACCCAACATCAGCATGACCAATAAGATCAGGACTGCAATCTTTAGAATAAAACAAGCTCATGTATTTTATCTTATTTTGATGTATCATAGTAGGAGCAAAAATATATCTTGCTAACAAATTGACTGAAAAGGCTATAGGCCTTGTAGTATTTGCAAAGTACATGAGTGCATCAATTGCACTAAGATATGGTACTTCATAACCAATCCAATTTGATATATTTTAAATTTTAACAAATAATCTATTTCTTTGAAAACTCTCCAAGAGTTCCAATGATGTTCAAGCAATAAGTTTATATAATATAAGGATTATAAATAAGTTTTTCAGAAACTTTTATATGTTTCAAGCAGTTTGAATCCTTAAAAGTTTTCACATAAGTTTTGTCAAGTGACAATATTCAACGTTTCATGAGTGACATCTTCAAATATCTGGACTGCAATTCAAATAAGTTTTATACTTACCAAGATGCATCCTTTCATGTCACTTGATAAATGTTTCTACGTCAGCATGTTTAAATAAACGTAGAATTTAGATCCTCGTAATCTTTCACAATATTGGCGCAATATTGTGAAAGATTACGAGGATCTAAATTCTAC
>NC_061119.1:52807841-52822060 GCF_002878395.1 Capsicum annuum | reverse complement strand
TTATACTTACCAAGATGCATCCTTTCATGTCACTTGATAAATGTTTCTACGTCAGCATGTTTAAATAAACGTAGAATTTAGATCCTCGTAATCTTTCACAATATTGCGCCAATATTGTGTCAAATATATTGATGATATAATATTTTGTATCGGTTCACAATGTGACATAATATTTTGAGATCTCATCACTTCATTATTTTCAGGCACATGAACCTTACACAAGGTTTCATGAAGTGTTAAGTCGTAGGCTCTTCAAGAGTTCATTGCCTTCTTATTAAGATTATTTACTCCTTATTTTTTCAAGAACTATTTTATTTGGAACTTATTAGTCTACCACGCTTCACGCATGCATAGACTCTGTCCTTTAGAAACACAAAATAAGAGAACTTGTGCTTAATATGAGATGTTTTCGGCATTTGACTTGAACTTTCTTTTGGATGAGGATCTGGTGATAATTCCTAACATATTTCATAGCACTTATAATCCCCCCCCCCTTATGTTAGGAAAACTAACATACATCCTCTACTTCTTTGAGCAATCCATCTTTGTGCATTATGGTATACTCATTAATCGTATACCGCTCATCAAAATTATTAGATGAAATAATTGGTTTTCGACCTTGAACCAATTGAGAGGAAAGAAATAATCATAATTTATTGGTCTAATGCATACAAGTGTTATTGTATGCAACATATCATATTTTAGACCAACACATGAAGCTTTGTTCTCATTAGCAATGGTTTAGCTATTTATCGAATGCATTCAATGCCAAACCATCATCATCAAGATAAGTTTCTTGATTGCACAATCTGAAAACTATGTTCTTAACTCAATTTTATTGAGCAATAAACTTTATGAATGTCAAACTGCAGGTTGACAATGAATGTACATGTGATTATCTTATTAATGCATTTTTTCAACATATCACATGATAGATGAACGGGCCCTTATTCACCTTTTATAATTTTCAGATTTGAAGGGATCCAATCCCAATATTATTTGGTCCAACCAACTTATCATGAGAACAAACGACATAAACAATTCTTGAAAAATCTTCTAGTTCTTCAATACATGCACATCTTTGAGATGTTACAATTGTTCATATCAATTTATGAACTTTTATTCTAGTAAACTCCAAGTTTACCATGGCATGTACTTTTTCTTTAGTAAATTTTAGATTTACTATTACATGAATAAATTTCAGATTTACTACTTCAGAAGTAGATTTCAAAATTATTCAACCTCTTTCGAAGGTGAGTTGTGATCAAGTGCACGCTTGCATTAATAAGTTTCTCAATCCCCGGGAATGGAATATAATCGTGCCTTAAGTCTATCAAATTATGATAGCTTATAACCTCTTTTAAGATTTTGCTACTTCAGAAGCAAATTGAGGCATACATATAATGTAGAGAATTTTTCTCTATCATATCTTATAATCATATAAGAGTGTGAAAATATCATTACTTTAGATGATCATTATCATATTGTCCCTCCACACGTATATTCGTGCATTCAATCACTTGTCTTCTTTCAGACATATTATGCACTGCTACTACATACACCTCAAGAATGAAGTAAGTTGTCATAATTCAGACTTATCATATATTGCTACTACATTCACTTCATGGAATGGAGCATATTCAATGGGTCGAATTTCATGACTTTTCATAAAATACCCATTATTTTTCCTTAGCCATCATATTATATCAATATGGTGCATTGAGATTCAAACTCAACGTCTTATCCATATAAAGGCGTCTTAGGCATAAATCGATGGGACTTCAACCCAACATATTATCATCTCTTTTGATAATATTTTTCTTGAGAAATAAATTCAAAATATAAATGTTTCCAAACCAATTATTTTTCCTCAAATCCAACAATAATTATATTATTAGTACAAAAGACAGATAACATAAGGAATTACTAACCTTGAAATTACCTTTAGATTTATAATCTCACCTTATTTGGCAGAATCTCGTGTTGATAATCTAAATTAGTTAGAAACTCTAAAACTTGTGTAGCCACGTATGAAACAGATCTCAATTGGTAAGAGACTTCGTACAGATCTCATTTGGTAAGAGACTTCGTGCTGATAACGTGTTATAAAACAATAAAGAATAAGAAGAAGACTAGAGAGAATAGAGAAAGTGATTCTTATTTCTTCTCTTGAGGGATGAGAGATCATAAGATTATAAATACACTGAACAAAACCCCTCTATTTATAGGAAAAATTTACTCCTAGTCTGAATAAAAGACAGATGCTTGAAATCCTAATAGATATCAAGGTAGATTTTTTGTTTTGTCCCCGCCTTATGTCATTGTTGCATTTAAAAAAAAAAAAAGAATAGTTAGGTGTGAAAAGAGAAATTAAACTTGATAGGAAGACTTCAAATAGAAAAATGACCTAGAAAAATATTTTGTTTTGACCACAGAAATCAGATTATTGCGGAATAATAACATCATATGATGCCAGTGAAGAAAATGATTACCCAAAAGTTGGGCTCAGTGAGAAAGTTTGAGTAACTTACCATGAATTTCTACTCTTTGAACATATTCAACAAGGAATAAAATGAACAAAAGTATCCCATCTTACTTTGCATCTTATAATTATAATTGACGTCAAATTATTAAAAAGAAAAGAGAAAAAGCATAAAAAAAAATCCATGAACTTGTCGCTATAATTCATTTTAGCACATTAACTTTATAAATAATTATTTACCCTTTAACATTCTGTTTGGATGGTGGTTTTCCGTGATATGGTATGGTATAGTTACTAAGAGAACTATGTTTGTTTTGATTGTTTCTCAAAATGTATGATATTGTATGGTTTAAATTCAGGGTTTGATAACCATGAAAACCCTCACCTTATATAACCACCAATTTGTTGGTATCCCATAATTTGCCTCTTTTTTTCTCGTTACGCCCTTACTTAATATTATATAATTCTATTTTAGCCTTCACGTTATATTATTTAACTTCACCTCCTACCCCGCTCCTTCACCCTTCCCCTCCCCATTTTTTTTAAAATTTTATTTCTTAAAAAATTTCAAACTTTTGCTTACCCCACCTCCTTCCTCGACCCGACCCCACCCCCGACAAACCCCCACCTCAATTTATTTTTTAAATTTGTTTTCAAAAATTCAAAGAAGTTTTCTTAGCCCCCACCTCCACCCCCAACCTACTAGCCCCCCTCCCCCATCAATTTCTTTTTTTTAAAAAAAAATAGTTTTTAAAACTTTTAAGAAAAATTTCTTACACCACCCCTTACCAGCTTCCCCCTCCCCCCCACCCCTCCTAAAAAAATAACAATAACAATAACAACAAACCCAGTGTATTCTCACACAATAGGGTCTGGGGAGGGGTAAGATGAGATGTACGCAGTCCATACCACTACCTCCGGAGAGGTAGCAAGGCTGTTTCTGATAGACCCTCGGCTCCGCCAAAAAAATAATACTAATAATAATACCTCCCCCCTCCCCCTCTCCCCCCCTCCCCAACCAAAAAATTATTTTTCTTTAAAAAATTAAAACTTTTTTCTTACCTCAATTGCTATCCCGGCCTCCTACTCCACTACCCTCACCCCCAAATATTTTTTAAAAGAATTTAAATTTTTTCTTGCCCCACCTCCTTTGTCATTTTTGTTTTTAATATTTTATGTTAATGTATTCAAATGCTTTTACAAAATATTTTCTTACTTGCATAACGAATACAAAAAAATAAGTAAGAAACAATTTACTTTCCTAGAAAATATTTTTTTAAATTCAGTACTGAACATACCCGTAGCATACACAAAAGATGCATTCAGACTTTGTACTTGTCATTGATGTCACGTCTCAAAACACCAAAAAAAAAAATTGTTACTATGAAAATGAATTTGGTTATATTTATTTTGTTTTACTCTTCTATTGACTTTGTTGGAATTTTCATGAATTTAACAACTTCATATATCTACATGTCATAATTTATAATAAATTAGTAGGAAGAGAATTATTTTATTAACAATTATTGATAAATTTAATATTTATAACAATTAAGGGTATTTTAGTAAACTTATCAGTTACGATACAATATCATACTGTCAAATCAAACAGTAAAACTATTATTAAATAACAATGAAGGATACAGTCTATCCAAACATGTTATTATACTATACTCTACAGTAAAATATCATACCATACAGTACCATACATTATGAAACCATGATAAATTACCATCCAAACAGAGTGTAAACAACTTTTAAATAAATTTTATACCATCCCAAAAATATTATACCACTCTCACTATGAAAATTGCATCACACACGCGCCACGTTAGAGTCACATAAGAAATTATTTTTTTTAAAAAAAAAATACTTCATATATCTATAGTTTATATCTATATCTATAATATATTAAAAGTGTGAAGACCCTTAGAAAAGTGATTGAACTTTTTGCCCTTCATTAAAAGATTCCACAATAAATAAAATCGTCTTTTTACTATTTTTCTCAAAATATAATTTAATTATTTATATAATACTGAAATTTTATGTTTTTGTCCTAAAAGAATTCGGACAGAATTAAAGTTGCCTTGTGCAACTACATTTTCCTTATTTACACATAGTCCATTGAGAGTCAAATTACTCAAAGAACAAAATTTTTAAGAAAAAAACGTGGGTAAGGACTAAATTGAACTCCTAATATTTAGTACTTTTAATCAATGTAGTTTAAATAAGGTTTACATTCTTTATTTAATATTTGACATTGAGCTAAAGTATACTATCATGGGAATTCGTTCCTTCAAACTCTGGCAATAGGTGCGGCACCTTACCTTTACAGTAGCCTCTATCAATATATAGAGGGAGAAATTAAAGATCAAAATTAGAAAAATCCTTCAAGTATGTTTTTTAGATATATGCTTTAATATCTTGAGCTATTTTTTTTTTTTTTTTGATTACCTTGCGATATAGAACACTTTGACTAATGAAAGGATCAAGATTGAGATATGATTCTTTTGTTAGTAGTTTGCTAAAAATTACAAAAATTTGTTTCTTAAGGTGAAACGTTTATAAATTACAACACCTGTTTCTTCTATTTTTTTCCCAAGGTTTTATACTTCAATGCTATATTTATTTGAGTAATAGTTAATCATGTGCATGAACATAATATATGCTAGTTGTAGATAATATAGTATTGATTGATAAATTTATAATTTTGTGACTTAATAGAAATATAGAGATAGGTCACCCAAAAGTGTGTTATCAACTTTCAGATGTCAAGATCCACGTATTCATGCTATATACAGTCAAGAATTCGTATTGTCCATGCTTTTCTCCAAACAGAAATAATGTTATGTATTTTGTCAGAGTGTGGTTTAACGCCAATTTTGCAACAAATACATTGACACTATTTTCTATAGATATAATAAGGTGTAGAATATATTTCGTGAAATTAAGAAGTATTAGAAAGAAGGTAATGGATAGAGATAAAGGCAAAAAAAATATGAAGTGTGGTGATACAATATATATGTGTTTACACTAAAATATATGCTTATATTTACATTATTATATTAAAGTGTGAAGAATATTTGAAAAATAATTTAAATTTTTTACATTTCACTAGAAATCTCTCCAACATATAAAATCATTTAATTTTTAATAATTAAACGTTACAGTAGATTACGCTAGTATATATATATATATATATATATGAAGGAAAAAAAATAAACCTTCTTCTCCATCCCCCTCTTTTCCCCCTCCCACAGCTCTAGAATTACCAACAACAACCTGCCAACGTAATTTATGCAACATCAGAAGGAAAAAATGCTTGAATTTGGTGAAATAGTTTGTCAACAAACTTTGCATGGAAATTGGTGCAAAGAAATTCATGCAACAAAATTTGTTTCTTTCCTCACCACTCCCACCTCCACTCTCTCCAAATTTGCATTCGATCAATTTTTTGAGGTTTATTATTTTTAATTCTGGACTCAAATTATTGAATTTAATTCTTGTTTTAGTTTGTTCAATCGAAACAAGAATGACAATTATGGAGTTAATTTAGCTATTGAGGAAATTTAATTTTGAGGGACTAAATTGAATTATTTTGATGATTTTTTTATAAGAAGATGATCTTATTGAAAAAATCTACATGAAAACATTTTGATATGTTTTTGATTGGAGATAGTTGATGGCTAAGAGTGAAAAAAAATTGCTAAGTGTGAAAAAAAAAAATAGGGAAGGAGAAGAGAGGGGGTGGTGGGGTGTGAGGAAGAAGAAGGCTGAAAATTTAAAGTAGGTTCCACTTTTTTTTTTTTCGTCAAAACACACTTTAATATTTTTCGCCACATCAATTATTAAAGGCGAATAAGTTAAAGTGTTAAAAGTGAGTTGTAACGACAAGTTTATTATTTTAAAATGATAGCAACATTATAGATCAAAGAAAGAGGATTCTGGGTGTACATTAGTCCATTCTTTGTATCGTAACAAATATAATGAGCTCAACTGAAACGAGATACTGTAAGAATTCACATAGGTAACAAGAACTTCCTTGGAATTGAAGTACTAGTTGTTGTTGCAATAAGTTGTCGTTGCGATTGGGATCATAATTCATCAAGGCAATATAGAAAGACTTCTAATCATCGACCAGTATATGGAAAAGAATCCGAATCAGACGAGGGATATGAAAGTTCTTTATCTGCAGAAAATACGTGATGGTCAAATCCAGGAAATGTGAAACCAGGGGTAGAACGTTGTAACGACGACAACTCTGGCAATGGTGGAGGCACAATATCTTCCAAGTAAATTAAAACTTGCCTCATACTTGGCCTAGCTGTTGGCTGAGTCTGAGAGCAAACTAGTCCAAGTTTTAGTACCAATTCAACTTCCTCTTTAACAAATTCATTGCCCAAATTTTGATCAATGGCTAGAAGAATATCACCTCTATTCCAACATGAAAATACATAATCAACCAACACAATATCCTCGTCCGATACCCTTGGATCTATTGGCCTTCTCCCACAAGCCACTTCAAGCAAAAATGCACCAAAGGCGTATACATCACTTATGGTTGTGGCTTTGCCAGTTCTTGTTTGCTCAGGGGCAAGGTAACCTACAGTTCCAACTACATGTGTAGTGAGTGGATCGGTCCCGTGATCATACAATCTTGCTAGGCCAAAATCTCCTAACTTTGCATTCAAGTCACTGTCCAACAATACATTACTAGCCTTCACATCTCTGTGTATTACTACTTGTTCCCATTCTTCATGTAGATAGACTAGTGCCAAAGCTACGCCTTTGATGACTCGAAATCTTTGGTTCCAATTGAGGGCACATATTGGTTTGTCATATAGGAACTTATCAAGACTTCCATTAGGCATGTATTCGTAAACCAAAAGCAACTCTCCTTTGCGCCTGCAATATCCCAAAAGTGGCACTAAATTCCTGTGGCATAGCCGACCAATACTAACAATTTCTGCTACAAATTCCCTCAATCCTTGCTTTGATTCATGAGAGACCTTTTTGACAGCTATCTCTATTGAAGAAGTTGGTAATACTCCTCTGTAGACTCTGCCAAAGCCCCCACAACCTAACAACTCTTTGTTGGCAAACCCATTTGTGGCAATATAAAGATCTTTGTACTTGAACCTATGAGGGCCATATTCAAGCTCCCAATCTTCAAGCAATTCCGCGAATTTCCTCTTCCTTCCAAAATAGTAAATTATAACAGAGAAGGCTATTACCACAACAATTGCCGACATCATTGGCAAAGCAATCAACAAAAGCTTAGATTGTTTCTTCGGTCCAACTCGAGGAAGCTTAGGAAGCCTAGCAAGATCAAGATCTTGAGCTAATCCATTCATTTTAAAGCTCCATCCTAGAATATATTGTGTTGAAACAACTGAGCCTGTGGATCCAGAGAAGCCAATATACATGGTTTCATTTAAGATTGGTGAAAGATCATAGAATGATGACAAAAGAGGTGCGTTTGGTTTTTCCACATTCATTGGAGCCAGAGTGACATTAATTTGCTTAGCCACACCATCATAGTCCACCCAACCCTGCATTGGCTGGCCACTAGCAAGAGTCATGTTATTGAATTTGACATTATGATTGCTTGTATAATAACCTGCTGTCTTCGATTCAACGGATTTTAATCCATTAATATCGATTCCAACATGGTTACCATCAATGTCATTGAATTCTCTGTTCTGAAGTGTATCAAACTCCACAGCGAAAACATGGTTAGTGACTTTGCCCGTAGTGTTATCATTGAAAAGACCAAGAAATGGGCTTGGAAGTGCTTCTGCTAGACCTCCAACAGGTGCAATCACAAAAGCCATGCCATGACCAGGCAAAACTGAAGGCACTATAGCAAAGACAAAAGTGGTGGAAAAGGAGAAATTTGAACCATTTGGTAAGTTCTTGAAATTAATTGGTGTGGGACTAAAAGCATGCCCCTTTTGCAGCCTAGAAGTATTTGTTAGTTGTAATAGACCATTTGATGTCAACTGTGCTATGCCGTCAAGACTCAAATTTGCTCTATTGAAGCCATTGTAAATGAATCCAAGTTCTTCAGAGGCTGCAAGAGCAAAAAGGGCAGGCACAATCAAGGCTACTATCTTGAAAAACATGGCTAAATTTTTTTCAAGAATTCATCAAAACTAAGATAAATATAAGAAAATGTGATGAAATTGAATAATTTTGAGCACCCTTTAAGTCAATTCATATGTTTTCTACTGTGGTCCTAAACTTAGTTTCTTGGTTGTAATAAGTGACAAAAGTAGTGGAAGAACTAGTAGTCAAACTTTGTGGGCATCTATTATTCTCCATTTCCATTTTCCACGGGCTAGGAAACTTTTCTTAGTTAGCTATGTAGAAAGACTATGCGACTATCTTCATACCAATTAAGACGCGCATGGAGAAATATATGCAAGTTCCGCTCTCGAGGTGGTGATACTAAATTCTTTTTGTTTGTAAATTTTTTGTTCCATGTCCGATAACTGTATTTAAGTTTGTCTAATTTGAATTTCTGCCGGATAGAGTTCATTCGAAAGTAAAACTACCTATCAAAAATTTTTTCATATTCAGACCTCGAAATCAAAAACTCATATGAATTGAACGTACATACATTATATCACATCCTTTGACGGTGGTGATAGTAAGTCAAGTCAATGACAAACCACACAGCAAAGGATGTATGAATTGATAGTTATCTTTAACGAGAAAGTCACTTAATATCATAGGGGCAAATGACTTCCGCATTTATGGTGAAAGTCCTTTTTCTTACTACTAGTTTAACGGCATCTGTCTCACGTGTAACGTTTGATTATTTAAAATTAAATAATTTTATTTATTATGAAGATTTTTAATAAAGTGTAAAAGTTCAAATCACTTTTAAAAATCTTTCACACTTTAATATAATAATGTAAACATAAACAAATACACATATATGTTTTACCAGTTTCAATTGGTTGATGAATCATCACTTTTTCCATTTGCGTACCTCTTTCCCTTGTTGTCATATGCTAAGAGAGACATCAATTTAAAACATATTTGTGTTAAGATTTTTTTTCTTTATATTTAAAATCTTTCCTTATTTTTAAAAGTCAAATTTTCACATACTTAAATTCTTATTACAAAATTATACACACAAAAGAATTAGGAGAAAGCAAAGGTGAAAGAGGAAAAGAAGAGTGCCCATCTAAACTTTGATTTGTCTACTATATTCCATTCATTATAATGTGCCTTTTGATGGAAAATTGTAATGCGACTTTTCTTTCCCTGAAGAAAATTCCAATTAGAAAAAGACTTTCACTTGACATTTAGTACAATTATTATTTCCTCATATTAATCCAAGCATTATCAAATGCTAATTTATGACAAACTTTATAGATTCTGATATTTAAAGTTTTTAAATTATAAATAATACATAATTAAATAAATTTGAAAAATAAATACAAAATATAAACAAAAGTCATAATATATTTAATTCTCTGTCCTACTAGATCTGTTGCAAAAATCTCCCCAGCCAATATTCTCCTATCCACCAAACACCGTTAGAGAAAACTTATATGCATATATATATATATATATATGTATGTACACAAAAGAATTAAGAGAAAGCAAAGGTGGAAGAGGAAAATAAGAGTGCCCATCTAAACTTTGATTTGTCTACTATATTCCATTCATTATAATGTGCCTTTAGATGGAAAATTGTAGTGTGACTTTGCTTTCCCTCAGAAGAAAATTCCAATAAGAAAAAGACTTTCACTTGATATTTACTACAATTATTATTTCCTCGTATTAACCCAAGCATTATCAAAAGCTAATTTATGACAAACTTTATAGATTCTGATATTTAAAGTTTTTAAATTATAAATAATACATAATTAAATAAATTTGAAAAATAAATACAAAATATAAACAAAAGTCATAATATATTGAATTCTCTATCCTACTAGATGTGTTGCAAAAATCTCCCCAGCTAATATTCTCCTATCCACCAAACACCGTTAGAGAAAACTTATTTTTCTTCTTAGCTGATTGTTGGTTGTCGTCAAAACATTAATGACATTGTAATAACTCATTTCGTCGTTACTAAATTATTCATAGTAAATTCATGAAAATTAAGAATTTTCAATCCTCAATATTAATTTGGGTCCAAAATAGTCAATAATTTATTTATTATGTCACCTCAAACTTTCCGGTGCTTATTTTAGCATTCGAATGTGTTTAGATAGGCTCAAGCCCGGTGAATTTAATTATTCATGAGTGCTAATTGCAATACTTTAGTTTGAAAGTTCTTTAGTTATGAATTAAGGTCATACAATATTTCTAATACAAAGTTAGGTATAAAACTTTCTTTCCGATACAATTTTGATCTCTAAAGCTATTTATCTTTTTTGTGATTTTTCTTGGCTATTTTTATCATATTTATTTCATTTATATGCTATATAAAATGCCTCCAAAAGACACAATAAATTCTATTTAATTTGACTAACTTTCTTAAACATTACATAATTACAAATTCATTATTATCTCTTCACCTTTCCTTTTCTTTTCATATTCCCATAAAGTTTTCATTTTTTTTAAATAATTTCTCATTTATTTAAAAAAATTATCAATCAACCAATATCTATCTATCTATCTATCTATCTATATATATATATAAAGAAAGATTGTCAGAATGATGATGTAGCACCTCTTAATTGCCTCCAATTATATTTATCTTTTTAGTTTTTATTTTTTTTCACATTTTAAAAATAATTATGTATTGTACTCCCTCCGTTTCAAAATAGTTGGCCCTTTTTGACTTGACACTCCCCATAAGAAAATATTTATTAGGTGTTTATTTTACCAAATTAGTCTTATTAATTATGCTTTCAAAATATAAATTTGAGTAAATGTACTTTATTTAGTCATTTAATGTTAAGGGTAGTATTGGAAGAACATAAAAAATACTCTTGATTTCAGCAAAACAGACAACTAAATTGAAACAAATAATTTTATAAAGAGGGTCAACTAAAACGAAACGGAGAAAGTATGATAAGTACTTCAAAAACCCAATTCTCTTAATTACACGTTTTATTTACCTACTTAATATTCGTATTTAAATTATAGTTACTAGTCTTGAACCTAAGGAAGATCAAGAGTCACTAAAAACAGTAATGCTTAATAATGAGGGTTACACTAATATTCATTATCCTCAATTTAATAGCAAAACAATAATTATATAGAAGATTAAAAGTCACTTAAATAATATTTTGTATTTAAGGATGTAGTACAATATCATCCATGATTGATCAACAAAGGACATGTAGCAAAGCAGTGACAACATCAACATCAAGAGCTTAAAATTCAACTTCATCATGATTTTTCTAATAAACTTTGAAGAGGTACATTTTTTTCTATTCATACGTTTCATGGAATACGATAGTACTCAATCTTATTTTTTTTATAAAGGCAGTTGACAATTGAATTCAATTTTAACCATTATTTCATATGCGTAATAGTGCGAAAAAAGGCTCGGCTTCAAGTTGTTCAAGAAGAGTGGCATTGGATTTCTTGACCTTTTCTTAGGATTAGTCAGTTCTATTCTCGATGAGATGAGGAAGGGATATTATACACTTTGCCAAAGATATTTTTTAACCAACTATCATATTTTGACAATTTGTATATTGATTTAAGTTAGATGTATCAAATCAATCTTTGTGTGTTTGTTGGGGTGGGGGGGGGGGGGGGGGGGGGGGGAGGAGAGAAATATCATTTCCTATGTTTATACACAAGTATAAATAGAATCAGATAATAAATTCAAACTATGAGATACGTCGCATAAATATTTTCTCCTTATAAATATATCGTGCAATTTTTCATTTAGCTTTTATGATAAGTTACAATATCTTTTCACTGGGAATGCATTACAACTTAAGTGTCATTACATTCATATTTTGTTAGCCTTGCATTATTATACTCTAAAGAAAGTGCTGAGTAATGACATCTTTTAGTGCTTTCATAATACATGGTTATGGGTATTTCTTTTTACTTATATATGTAATGCTTTATTTTTTTTATGCATTTGATTATTCTCTACATATTGATTGTTGCAAGGAAGAGTTGAGAGTAACAAAAAAGAATCAGCTCAGTAGTATTTTGGGTCTATTTAGTCAAGTACCATTATTATTTTGCTCATTGTTATTTTGTCTGAGTTTTTTAAATATCTATTTTTATTTTTGGTATGTTAGATTATAAATTTGCTCCTGATAAAGTCACATCTAATTACATTTTATTTAATCTTATTTTTTTTTTTTAAAAAAAAAAGAGATCCGTAAACCTCATATATTAAAACAAAAGAGGTAGAGTAAGAATGAACAAGTGAATCGTCCAAAAGAAAATAAGATTCAAAAATAAATTTCATGTGCACATTTAAATTATTTTTCATTTTTTCTCTCCTTTCCCTTCATTTACTATATTGAATAACTCATTCTTTCCTTTTAATGGTAACTGAGATGTACGTACATGTTTTTTCCTCAACAAGAATATTTTTTTTTTCCCGTTAATACTAATTTTATTTATTCAGGATTTAAGAGACTTAAGAGTAATTTCTTAATTGTAGAAGTTAAAGGAATTTTGCCCAATTAAATCTTGAACACACTAATTCACTATATATACTCTGTCAAATGGGGGCAGACCTATATTAGATTTTGGGGTGCTCTGACACATACTAAACTCGACGCGAAATAAATATAATTATATGAAAATTATATAAAAAACACGTACAAAACATATAAAAGCACCCACTATAACAAAAAGTTGGCTGGGTGCATGGCATTTAGGTTGCTCTTAAGGTCCTTCATTCGAAGGGGTACCCTTGGTTCTAACCTCCATTGAGGTGATTTTTTAGTTCTTTCAGTTTTTAAAATTTTTAAGCACCCACGATCCTTAAATCCTGAATCCGCCAAGAACAATAAATTAAATGACTATCTATTATGTGGGTGTTTGGGTTAGCTTTTAAGTTGGTCAAAATAGTTTATAAGTTATTTTTTACTTAAAAAAGTGTATGGGACATTTTATAAGTGCTTAAAAAAGTTAATTTTGGCTTTTTTAAGCCAAAAATAAGATGCTAGCATCCCTAACTTTTTTTTGGAAGATTATAAGCTATTACAGTTGACCAAGTAAATTACATTTATGTCCCTTATAATTATTCCTTATTCCAAATTTACCCTTGTAGCCTTTCACCTCCTTGTTGAAGATCATCTTTTGATATCATTATTTGATTAATTTTGGTATCTGGGGTTCTCAACGCCCATTTTCTCTTAAGAAATCTGGACACATGCTCCTCCTTAGGCAAGTTGGATTTCAACTTTTCCTGAAACATAATCAAAAGATTAATATTTTCAAGATCTACTAGTACCTCTTTTGTATGAACTATTTATCTATTAATGTAATTATAATGATTAGTAACATATATATTTTGCTTAATGATAAGCTCGGCATATACATATTAATACTATCCTCTAAGGTTAAAAGCAATGAGTCCAGTATAAATTAGAAAATGAAGTGTCGTCACATATTGCACCTTATGATACGAAATCTTAACATAACCATGAAGAAACAAATAGTCTTTTAATATATAACTATCTTTTTCAAACACAAGCATTCAACACTTAAACTCTTAAAAAAATAATTTTTTAGCGCACAAATTAATAGTCATTCATGAAAATATTTTATATATATATATATATAT
>NC_061119.1:52723733-52804841 GCF_002878395.1 Capsicum annuum | reverse complement strand
ATATATATTAATTTTAATTTAAATTATTTTATCAATAAAAATTAATAATAATCAACTCTATATATTATTAACGGCTATAAGGGTATTTCAGACATTTTGACCAAAAAAAAGTGTTTAAAAACATTATTACCAAACACATCAATAACTTTTTTTTCAGTTTCAGCACTTTTATCCAAACACTTAACTGCTTATTTTAACAATAAGTTCAGCACTTTCAAAAGCACTTTTAAAGAACTTTTTTTCGGCCTATCTAAACGGGCTATATATCTCTTTCTTATAGTAGTAATGCAATGAGTTGCATGTGTTTCTTAACTTCTAATACATTTTACCTTAGATATATTTTTAGTAGCCGTTTGGCCATGAAAATTAAAAAATTTTGAAGTTGGAGTTGGAGTTGTGTTTGGCCATGTCTTTTTGTAAGAATTTTTTAGACTTTTGAAATTTTTCTTTAAATATGATTTTATACCCCCAACTTTTAAAAATCATCAAAATCACCCAACTACTAATTTACCTTCTAACATACAATCAAATGTGATTCTTATATATAGACACTTCCATTACTCAAATCAAGTATGCATTAACGAAGAAAATAGGATCCGAGAACAAAGATTGACAACTAATGACTCTCTTAACAAGCATTAGAACTACAAGAGATAGAATGATTGATTTGAATCATTTTTTTGACGCATTATTAGATACATCATTTATTTTTTGATTTGGATCTTCACTAGGTCCTCACTTGTTCTCAAATAACTTTTCAGTTTTCTCAATTGCAAGAATTAACTCAAGCTGTTGAAACAAAATTGAAGAAAGATAATGCAAAAATGTTCAATCAGCCGAAATGCAAAAATTAAAGAAAGATAATGTAAAAATGCAAAAATTGAAGAAAGATAGAGTTGAAACAAAATTGAAGAAAGATAATGCAAAAATGACTTAGATGCAATCTCAGCCGAAAGATGGTGATATTTTTATATTAATCACTGTTCAATCAGCAATTACAAAAAAAAATTATCATTAACTGCATCAGTGACTAAACACTTAAAAATTTTAAATATTATGAGGGCTTTGTATAAAAAAATTAAAAATTAGGGTTATATGTAATAATAATAAGAGTTGAAATTGGAATTGAAAAATAGTGAAAACAACAAAATTCTGTTTTCACTTTTCAGAAAATAATTTTGAAATACTTTTTGAAATTTTCATGGCCAAACACCACAACTTTAATAAAGTGAAACTTTTTTTTGGAAAAAAGAAAATATTTTTTATGGCCAAATGGCCTCTTAGTCTTTGATCTGATTCTAATATAGGATTTGAAAAATGATTGCAGCGATGGTCATTTCCTCAAAGAAAATTTAATTTGTTTTCCTTTTTCAAAGATCAATCTTTTGAATATTTATTGTTAAAGTATTATAAAAAAATTATTTTTTATACAATAACTAAGGAAAGTTTATTACCTCTCAAAGCGCGGTTAAAATTACTAGTATAATATAAGGAGTTAGGGGGGCCAATACCTACCAAATCAAAGATCTATGAGTTCTCTGTTCAACGCAATAAACCGTTCCAGAATCCGAATTTGGAGTAAAAAGTTATGACTGTTTTACTGAGCACTATTCGGGTTGAAATGGGATTTCGCTATAGCAAAAATTCTGTTTGTATTTAAATCAGCTTCAGCTGTATTTTAGGTCTAAAAATCCAAAATTTTATTCTCCAACGCTAGAGAGGTGATTTTCCAAAGCTTAAGATAAAATTCCTTCGTTGAGGTAAGTTTTTCCATTATTTTCTTCATCTTTTAATCCTTTAACATCTTAGAATCCTTAAAACACCTTTAATGGTGAAAATATTTTGGGAAAAACTCATGGGTGTTTTTAATATGACCTAGAACTGATTCTAAATTATAAATTAAAAATTCCTAACATAAATTTCGTAAACTAAATTATGAATTTTGATGGTTAGGAACCTTGAATTCCGTAAAGATGAGATCTTAAGTATCAAAACTCCATTAATGGAGATGGGTTAAGCTTGAAAGAGCTAATTAATAATTAATGATTAATTAAACTTGGGGAATGATATAGACCTTGAATTAAGGGTAGAATTAGTGGGTTTGAATCCCCAAGATATTTGTTTGAAGAGTAATTATTTAATTACTCTTATAATTGCTTGATTTTTAGATGATTGATTATTCTAAGGCATGAAGGAAAGGAAAGAGCATACTTGTTGCAACTTGCTTCTTCCAAAAGCTTGGCGTCTAATTAGGCTAGGTTTAATGAGTAGAAGATTGTGTTATTTTATATTTTCATAATTTAGAATTGATGAAAGAAAGCATGTCTAAGCTTGCGGGTATGGATTTGAGGTGGATAAAGACACGAGAACTTAACTTTAATCCCGAAAACTATATTATTCATTAATTATGTGACATTTATAATATTATGTGCTAGGTGCCCGCAATGAGATTATTGTAAATGAAGGATGTGGACATGATAGTTCTTAGTTGTTCTGGTGATGGACCTAGTTGAGTTATAATGATATTAAGTTGTATGTGTTGGACAATAATATGGTGAGGAGAACCATGCTAGGATTAAGTTTTGATGAGCATAGTAATAACTAAAAGATAGATGACTTGAATTAGTATGATGATTGTATTATATGGAAAGAGGTAGTGACATTTTAATAATTAATGAGTAAGTAATGGTCCAATAGTGACTTGTATGCTTAAGTGTGAAATTGTGACTTATTTTGTGATATTCTTGTTTTGGTATTGATAAAAACACTTTATCTATTGAATGCCCATGGGAGGCTAAATTGGTGATTATGGTGATTTATCGAATTGTGCCTATGAGAGGCTTGTTTGATAATGATAACTCCTTGAATTAATTTCACGAATGACTTGTTGATGATCGTGATAAATTATTGAAATAATGTCTGTGAGAGGGTCAAAATATTGATAAATGAAAGCACTTGATCGAATTTATTTATGATTTTACGTGAACTTATAAATTTAGTACGTCGTATTGCATCACGAAAGATGGTGTGAATTTAATAAAATATATATAATATGGTTATGGAGTATTGGATACTACGCCGGTTACAGATATGAATATTGATATTACTTATTTATGGAAGATCGGGTACCGAATCGGTATGAACATGAATATTGATAATATTTATTTATGGAGGATTATTGATAATATTTATTTATGGAGGATAGGGTACCACGTCGGTATGGATATAAATATTATATTACTTATTTATGGAGGATCGGGTACCGCACCAGTATGAATATGAATATTAATAATATCTATTTATGAAGGATCGGGTACCACGCCGGTACGGTACATGGACTAAGATTGTCCCATCCAGGTCATGACTAGTTGGGCAAAAATATGTCACGGTCCAAAAATGAGGGTCATGATGGCACTTGTCGAGGCATACCTTGACAAGTAAGCCTATCAGCCAAACTGATATGAAAATAGAAGAAGACAGAAATATCCCAAGGTAAGGCTTCTAGAACGAAGCCGAACCATATAAGTAATCATAAAAATGCGGAAATAACTTATCCAAAATACTAATCATGCCCAAAACCAGGTATCAATAGTGTAAGAACTACTAATACAATCTAAGAGTCAAATACATTAAAAAAATAACCACAAAAGAATAATAACTGTCTCTGAATACTAATAAGAACATAACTACTATAGAAAGATAGAGGTGAACTACAGATGCATGAATGTCCAACCACTACCTTGGAAGCTCCAACAATCGCCCGAGTCAATCAAGCTGAGGCGCACTTGATCTAGGACCTGGACCGAAAGGGCACAGTAGGCATGAGTACGGTCCACTTGTACTCAGTAGGTATCATAGGCCAGCCAAGCAAAGTAGTAAATAAAGCATACAAAATACACACTACGGGAACGTCACCTGCAATCAGAAAATGTCCCACAACGGTAGCCCACACTACTTGCACTAACAATTCTAATATATCTCACATATATTGCAACATCACACCAAGATAAAATAAAAGTATGTATTATATCACATATAAGAAAAAAACGGGGAATATGCATATTCATGATCATCAAATACAAGTAAAAGAAGATACGACAAATACATAGATGACAAGTCAATATGCCAATACAACAGAACATAATACAATAAAGTAAGTGCAATGTATATGATGATGATGATGATAATAATGCACGAGGTCGTCGCACAACCTCCAGGATCATCGTACAATCATTGTATACACCGATGGAGCTAAAGTTTCCCGACATAGGAACCATGGTGGTTCATCAACCTGTATATAATCCACACATCTCATATCTTCTTTTCGGCACATTTCTTGGAAAAGGGTTTTATAAGGTGTTGCAAGATCTCCTAAAAAGGTATTGCTAATATTTCTCAGATGTTGCCATGATGGTACCAATATTTCATGAATGAGTATGATATAAAGATGTAATGCTCACAACTAATCATAATGAGTCTTTCCAAAAACAACCACATGATATATTTCCACAACCAACCATAAAGATATATTTCCACAACCACATGAGCCAATATCTACTCATTATTTCTATATCATCCATGAATTTTCACATGTCTCATTTGCCAATGAAGTATTAATATAATCATAATACACCAATACCAATCACTCCCACACTTCAAAAATATCATAATGTAACTATGGAGAGGGGTAAAACTATCAAATCACACAAAATAACAAATATCACATAGTTCATCAAATTTTTAGGTCTTTACATCATCCACCACAAAAAATATAGTTTGTTCTCAAACTAAGGCAAGGAAATACCTGAATCAATGAAGAGATGAGGATAAGAACTACTGTAATACCCTGAAAATCCAAACGAAAGATAGAGTCATGTTTCAAGATCACGCGTAGCACATTATGGTCCTTTGGTAGATTTATAAGTTAGTTTGATGTATATTAAGGTCCCAAACAACTCCTAGCTATTTGGTGAATCAAAATATCTTATACCGATTGAGTTTTCAATAAGAATGTTGCTTTAGTCAACTTTAAACGAGCATAACTTTTTCTCTACTTAGTATTTTCCAGTTAAAGATCCACTAAACTGTAGGAAATTGAATAAGCTTTCCAAAGATGTCAATTTCTCCCAAATACGATACTCGGTGATAAGTTATGGCACTTTTATTGAAAGTAGTAGCTCAATACGAGCAGCACCGCATCGCGGTGGTAAGCCAAATGGTACTCGTCAGTTTCCAGTGAATCACCACTATAGTATCGCATTACAGTGAAACCCCAGTTACCAATTGACATTTTCCAGTGAGGTATCGCAATGGTACAACATCGCGGTAAAGTTCCAGTTCGCAATTTTCATTTTCCAGTGGCGTAACGTGATGGCACCACATCACGCCATTAGACGAAATAGGGATTGTCAGTTTCTAGTGGCCCAACGTGATTTCACCGCGTCCCACCAAAGGGAAAAATTAGGATTTCAGCGATGAAAATTTTAATTATTTCCAGGGGTAATTTGGTATTTTTCAGCAGCCATAATCAGTCTAAAACACGTTAATTAATCTCTAAAAGATGATTTAGTCATTGTTCATTCCAATTTTTCCCAAATTAAGAACATTCTTTATTAAATAGAAAACCCTAGCCCTCAAGAATCAATAATAAATATCAAGAACACTACCTAGAAACTTCAAGAATTCAATTATCCAGGTATGTTTGGTGTTCATCCTTAGGTTTTCTTCCACTCTTGGAGTTCAAGAACCCATTTGCAAGATTTAAATTATGATTTATATTCTTAAATTGAATTGTGTTCATGCATGTGTTGATTTTATGGGTTTTAGACCAAGAAGATTATGAATTTCAAGAAAATAAACTAGTTTGTGTGTTTATTTATGTACTCCTCATGTCATAACCCACGAATTGTGAATTGAATGTTGTAATCATGATAATCCCATGTTATTTTCCTAATGTTCAAGAACCATGATCTCCAAGTGTTTGATAAAATGCCTATGTGAATTATTTGTGCATGACATCCTAATTGTAATGCTCTAAACTTGTGATATGGCTCCTTTAATTATGCTATCGTGTCATGGGGGTATTGTATACCCAAAATTTAGCTACTTACTTAGTTTCCAGTCGCACTAGAATGATCCCGTAGTATTTCAAATAATCACCTTCGATCAGTTAATAGAATCATCGTGAGTTCTATTAAGATTAATACAGTCTAGTGATCAGTGTCAGTTCAGTTGGGAGTAGGATTCAACACCGAGCGAACCCAGGGATGGGGGCATTCCTACCAGTAAAGAGTTTGACCCTTAGTAGCAATCCCTGAGTTACAAAACTACGTAGCCAGCATAGGGTAGTGGTTCTCCTGCCAAACTAGGGTTGACACAATCATATATAAATTTCATGAGTCTTCCTGCTAGATTAGGGTTGACACAATATTGTTAGTATCCCGTGGCAAGGTGCTAACACCCTTCCAACTGGGGTCATAGGTTGGACCCCAAATAGATCTATAATCTGGGTATATTGGTTAGATGAACACTCCCTATAGTTATAATTTCAGTCTCAGTAATCAGTAAAGAACTCAGTCAATTCTACAAGACTATGGCTATCAGTTATCAGTTACTCAGCCATCAAAATTTAGTACTCAGTGTCAGTATAATCTCAGATACATGATGTATACCTATATATACAGTATTGCATATTTAGTATGTTTAGTAGTTACAGTTTTGCATGTACTCTCATCCACTTACTTTATGATGCTCATTTAGTCAGTCATCATCTCATGCACATGAGCCCATACATATCAGCCTAACATCACCTAGTATACAAGTACATTCAATGTACTGGCGCATACTCTCTCTTTGTGCTATGATGTCTAATATCATAGGTTTGGATGCTCAGGTTCTTGACCGTACTTAGCCAGACCAGCCTATCAGTCGCAGCTATAGTAGTGATTCCTCATCCATCGAGGACACGATATTTATTTAGTCATTATGTTATTCAGTATTTCAGTTATTTTTTATAACAGTTGTGAGTTAGTTGGGGCCTATCCCATCAACTCTTTTATTTCAAATATATAGAGGCTTTTCAGACATTATTAGTTAGCAGTTATTCTACAGTTGTATTCATTTTTGATTCAATATTATGAACCTTATGGCATTATTAGTTTTTAATTCTGCATATGTTTCATGAATATTAGTCGGTGCTCACAGCAGGTATCAGTCATGGGATAGCTTGTGGTCCTTCGGGGTCATAAGCACCATGTGTGTAATGCTTTAATTTTCTGAACTAGAATGCTACACGGTGCTCATGACCCCGAGGGACCACAAGCTAACCCATGACTAATATCTTTACCTGTACACTGCATAATATATGAATATAAATGTGAAAACATGAACTGAAAGGCCATAAGGTTCAATACTGAACATAATCTGAATAATAACAATGTTTGAATAAAGTGGTATCATAATACCAAAACAAAACAAAAATACTAAAGTCTGAATCTAGTCTGTAATCTAGTCTGAAAGCCTCTAACTATCTGAAGTAAGAAGTGGAAGGAACATGTCTCCAACTAACTCCCGACTACTGAAAGCCAAACTAAAATACTGTAGTAATAAAGTAGTAATCATGTCCTCGAAGAATGAGGACTCACTGCTAACTCTGACTACTGAAATTTGTAATACTATTACTGCTCTGAAACTCATGCCTCTAAACCTATGGTGTAACATAAGAGAAATAACCATAGCACAAATGCATTAGTATGTCTAAATATACTGAGTATACGAGTGAGGTAGGCTAAATGCAAAGGGGTTTATATGCATGAACAATGTGGACTAATATGAATATGAGAATACATACATGCGTAAGTAATTAACACTGAGCTTGTAGTGATACTAACTACTGAGTCTGAATACTGACAACATGAGTTTACTGATACTGAGATACTAAATAGATAACGACTCTGCCTGACAGTTTGAATTATGAAGAACTGGTATGAATGACTGTGTCTTATAGTCCTGAACTGAATACTGATAACATAAGCTATGACGACTGATATAACTGATATGTCTGTGATGACCGGCCTAACCGATGTAACTGATATTGAGCGACTGTATCTGACAGTCTAAATCTTTTAATAATGATTAAGAGTGACTAAGCTTGAGATCAGGCCTAACTAACGGGTGATCTCTGGAACTGATATAGAGAATACTCAACTGAATCTGAGACTGAGATCAAGCCTATCTGATAGGTGACCTCTATAAGTACTGATACTGAATAACTTTATATTAGACCAAGCCTATCTAGCAGGTGGTCTATGAATCTGTGGAACTATCTAAGTTCCTTACTGAGATTGATGACTGTATTTGACAGTCCTAATTTTTGAGTTCTACTCTAAAGACTGATACTAAAACTGTAATGTGGGAGTGCTCACTTAACCGATATACCCCAAATCTAAACTAGTGGTGTCTAACCTGTAATCTCAGCTGGAAGGGTGTCAATACCATGCCTTGGTTAAAGACCTCTCTGATCAAGCCTATCAGACGGGTGAACCTCGTAGGAAGTCAAGCCTAAGGTAGTATAATAGTCAAGCCTCTTTGACGGGTGACAAACCATTTTCTGACTGGTGACTCCTACATCCTGCACTGGCTACGCAGTTCTGGAGTTCAGGGATTGCTCCTAATGACTACATCTCTGACGGGGAGCCGCCATCTCTGCACTCGCTTGGTGCTAGCTCCTACTCCCAACTGAAAGACTCTGAACTGATTCTTAAAACTTGTACTTGATTTGAACTGAAGCTGTTATTGAGTTTCTTACTTGACTGAGCTGGCTGAGTTTACTTGGTTTTGTTATTTAACGGAATACTACTGAATCTATTATCTGACTGAATGATACTAAGTTCTAAATTAATTTCTTGAATGCTACTGAGATCTGAGCTGAGTACAGAACTGAAGATGGAATGATAATGATACGTAGATTACTGAGATTTCTTAAGTTCTATAATTATTTGAGAGTTCTGAATTCTGTAACTGACTGAGTTCTACTGATCATAGCACGACTGAGATTATCTTGAGACTAACTCGGCTCTAGACACAGTTATTTTTTTGGGTACAAGTACCTCCAGGACTCTATGGAAGGAAACTGACACACATGATACTTCATGATCATAGGAATAACATCCACAATTCATAATATCATAAGTAGGGGATTTCATACTACACATGGTTCTCAATACCTTATACATGAAAGGGAATACGTATAACATGGGTATACTTGCATACCTCAATATCATGGACATTCCATATCACAACAACAACTCATAACAATAAGACATATCAATAACATGAAATTCATGTGGAAACATAAAGAATAGAACATGGGCTTGTCATTTAAGCACTATTAAGTCATAAAAACATGGTAATCCATCCAAAATTCATGGGTTTCAACTAACCTACTAACATGATTCATGAAAAACACATCAAGATACAACCTTGAATCCAAACAACAATCATCAACATGAACATAGTCATAACACAACAAGGAAATCACAAATTATAATTTAAAACATGATTCTTGAGCTCCATGGATGAAAGAGATCCATGGATGAACACTACACATACCTTAGAAAGGAAACTTTGATGAGTTGCTGGAGAGTTCTTGGATTGGTGAACTTAATTCTTGATTATCTTGGAAAAAGGCTTGAATCTTTCTTTTGGGAGATGATTTTAATAAAAACCCTAATATTGTGGTTGAAAGTGTAAAAGAGGGTTTTTGAGATGTTAAACTACAGAAAAATAGAAGAAAGTTACGTCCCTTGAGGGTTTTAAGTTGTGGGAGGTGAAGGATAAAGACCAAAATACCCTTACTAAACCGCTTCCCAATTGCTGAAAATCTAAGGCTGACAACATTTGTGATAGACAGTCAGACTTGTGATAAGTCATCACAAATGTCACCACTGGGGGGCTAGAATTGATAGATTTCTGCCTAGGGCTGACGACATTCGTGATAAGTCATCACACTTGTGATAACTTATCAGAAATGTCATCACACTTATGATAACTTATCAGAAATGTCATCACTGGGGGATGGATTTTGCCTAAGGCTGACGACGTTTGTGATAAGTCATCACACTTGTGATAAGTTATCACAAATATCGTCACTCAGTTTTCCAGGCTGACATGCTGGAGTAAAATGGGTATCACTTTTTGATTCGGTGTTGGATTTGGATGAAATTTGTATAGTTGGAAATATAATTCAAAGAAATTTCATATGACATATAGTAGGTCCTCTAATTATATATATACAAGGAGTTATGGTCGATTGAAGTTGACATAAGTTTTGACGCTCACTAAAACTTGAACGATAGGAAAGCTTTCAACTTGTCCTTGAGTTAGAAGACCTCTATGATCTAAATTCATGCTCAAATAGATTCCCACACTATATAATTGATTAACACACTAAATTTACATAGGATTCGAGGCTTTTGGAACATCTACGCATATGAATGACGGATTTTTAATCTAGTCCGAAATGTGGGGTGTTATAGTGTGACACCCAAGGTGTAGTCTTAGGGCATTACAAACTTAGTATCAGATCCTAAGGTGATAAAATGTCCTAGGAAGTCTGAAAGCCACGTCAAGTAGAGTTTTGTGCATAAGTGTGTAGCGTGCCATACTTATGGGCAAAAGGCTATGAGATGTTTTAGGAAAAGTTCCCTTTTTTAGTATTCATATCATACGAGTGATCATGGGATCAAGTTAAACTCTTTATCTAATTCAAATTTACTTTCTATAATAGAACATGCCTCCCAAAAAGACAAACGAAAGAAGAAACATAAACCAGTCAGTACTTCCGCCTGTTCAGGAAGATCCCCTAAATGAGCATATTTCTCATGCAGAGTTCAGAGCTATATTCACTACTCTAGATCACTCTATAGCGGTGTATAATACTCAACCAACCATTTTTTTGGCCAACCCAGTGTCCAATACCACAGCAGCTTAAATTCAGGACTTCACCCGAATGAACCCTCATTTATTTTAAGGGTCTAAGTCTGAAAAGGACCTATAGTAATTCCTTGACATGGTGCTGAAGGTAATAGATATTAAGGGGGTAACTGCTAGTGAGAGTGCTAAGTTAGCTGCCTATCAGCTGCAAGATGTGGCTCATACGTGGTTTAACCAGTAGAAAGTGGATAGGGGCACAGATGTAGGACCCATTGAATGAGAGAAGTTTTCTACTGCCTTTATAGATAAGTTCTTCCCGCTGGAGTTGAGTGAAGCTAGGGTTTTAGAGTTCATTAACTTAAAGCAGGGTAGCATGACAGTAAAGGAGTATTCTCTCAAGTTTACTTAGTTGGCCAGATATGCTGCTCATGTGGTAGCTGATAGTAGATCTAAGATGAGTAAGTCCAAGTCCAGTATATCTGACAGTATGGTCAAGGAGTACAGGACTGCAATGCTGATTAAGAAGATGGACTTTTCTAGGTTAATGGTCCATGCTCAACAGATTACAGAACATAAGACTAGAGAGAAAGAGAGGGAGTGCAAGAAGGCTAGAATAAGTAGTTTCAGATTCGCTCAGCCAAAGTCAGAAGGAGGTAACCGTCCTCAGTTTTGCCTAAAATCTTCAGTACCAACTTTGTCTTCAGCTAGTGCGCCGATGCCCAAGTTCAGGAATGATAATAATGATAGGGCTCCAGGCTCTAAAACTCAGGGTAGTTTAAATAGTGCTCTAACAAATCCTTTTTGCTAGAAAGTGGTAGAAACCATTAGGGTGTTTGTAGATTCGGTAGTGACGTATGTTTTGGGTACATTAAGCCAGGCCATATAATTAGGGAATGTCCTCAGGTGGATTCACAGGGTCAACATAATCGTCCCCCAATTTATTTTGGTCGCCCATCTTAGCAGGTTACCGCTTTTAGTGCCACCAGTAAGCAGGGCCCAAATAGGCTATATACACTTTAATCCCAGCAAGATCAGGAGAGTTCTCCTGATGTGGTTACTGGTATATTACAAATATATCATTTATGTATTAATGCTTTGTTAGATCCTAGAGCTTCTATGTCTTTCGTAACTCCTTATATAGCTATCAACTTTGGGTCAATCCCAAAATCTTAGTAGAGACTTTCGTAGTTTCTACCTCAGTGGGTAAGTTTATCATAGCCCGACGGGTATACAGGAACTGTCTGCTTATGGTGTCTCAGAAAGTTACTTTAGCAGATCTTGTGGAGCTAGAGATGAAGGATTTTACCATCATTCTCGGCATGGATTGGCTCCATTCATGCTATGCTTCAATTGATTATAGAAACAGAGTAGCTCATTTTCAGTTTTCAAATGAATCAGTCCTTGAATGGAGGGCTAGTACCACAGCACTTAAGGGTCAACTTGTTTCATATCTTAGAGTGAGAAGAATGATATCCAAGGGGTGTATTTACTATCTTATATGAGTCGAATAATTAAATTCTGAGACTCCTAATCTTGAGTCAGTTTTAGTAGTGAGGGAATTTCCAAATGTGTTCCCTGAATATCTTCCTGGAGTTCCTCCCGAAAGGGAAATTGACTTTGAAATAGACTTTCTTCTAGATACTTAGCTTATCTCTATTCCTTCATATAGAATAGCTCTAGCTGAATTCAAAGAATTAAAGGAACAATTGAAAGATCTCTTAGACAAAGGATTCATTAGGCATAGTGTTTTCCCATGGGGCACACCAGTTCTATTCATGCAAAAGAAAGACAGTTCTCTTAGAATGTGTATCGACGACCGTCAGTTGAACAAAGTTACAATCAAAAACAAGTATCCACTTCCCAGAATTAATGACTTATTTGACCAACTTCAGGGTGTTAGTTATTTCTCTAAGATAGACCTCAGATCTTACTATCATTAGCTCAGAGTCAGAGAATATGATATTCTAAAAATAGCTTTCAAAACTCAGTATGGTCACTTTGAATTTCTAGTCATGTCCTTTGATATCATGAATTCCCCAATAGACTTTATGGACTTGATGAACCGAGTGTTCAAGTAGTACTTGGATATGTTCATCATAGTCTTCATTGATGACATCTTTGTCTACTCTCGTAACAAAAATGATCATGCGAACCACCTTAGAATAGTATTGAAGACTCTTAGAGCCTATCAGTTGTTCGCTAAATTTAGTAAGTCCAAATTTTGGCTAAGATCAGTAGATTTCATTGAGCATATTATTTTTGGTGATGGAATTTGAGTGGATCCTTAAAAGACTAAGGCGGTGAGAAACTAGCCCAGACCCATCTCTCCATCAGATATCAGGAGTTTCTTGGGTTTTGATAGCTATTACCGATGGTTTGTTGAAGGATTATCATCTATTGCATCCCCCATGTCCAAATTGACTCAGAAGAAAGTTAAGTTTCAGTGGTCAGATTCTTATGAGAAGAGTTTTCAGGATTTGAAGACTCAACTCACTACAGCCTTAGTTTTGATATTGCTAGATGGTTCAGATGGGTTTGTTGTGTACTGTGATGCTTCCAGAGTTGGGTTGGGTTGTTCTATTTGGGTCATTGTAGATAGGATGACTAAATCATCCCATTTTTGGCCTGTCCATACATCCTATTCAACCGAGGACTATGCCAAGCTCTATCTCAGACAGTTGGTTAGGTTGTATGATATTTCGTTGTCTATCATTTTAGATAAAGGTATGCAATTCACCTCTCACATTTGGAAAGTATTCCAAAATGGCCTTCGTACCTAGGTTCACCTCAATACAACTGTTCACCCTCAGACAGATGGTTAAGTAGAAAGAACCATTCAGACTCTAGAGAATATGTTGAGAGCATATGTCATTGACTTTAAGGGAAGTTGGGATGACCACTTTCCTTTGATTGAGTTCACGTATAATAAAAACTATCATTACAGTATTCAGATAGATCCGTTTGAGGCTCTACATGAGAGAAGATGTAGATCTCCGGTTGGTTGGTTTGGAGTAGATGAGACAGCGGTAGTAGGTCCTGACTTGGTGTTTGATGCTTTAGAGAAAGTTCAGTTAATCAGAGAGAGGCTTAAGACAGCCCAGAGGCGACAAAAATATTATGCAGATATGAGAAGGAAAGATCTTGAATTTGAGGTTGGCTATTTTTTGTATTTTAAGATATCTCCCATGAAGGGAGTGAAGAGATTTGGTAAGAAGGGGAAGCTTAGACCCCGATATGTTGGTCCTTATAGGATTTTAATCCATTTCAGAAATGTGGCTTATGAGCTTGAGTTGCCTGTAGACTTAGACTTAGTGCACCCAATATTCCATATGTCCTTGTTGAAGAAGTGTATTGGTGACCCAGCTGTAGTTGTTCCCTTATAAAGCATAGATGTTCAGAACAGTCTTTCCTACGAGGATATTCCAATCAAAATTTTTGATCGACAAGTTCGTAGAATAAGGAACAAAAAAGTTCCCTTGGTCAAAGTTCTTTGGCGGAATTAGTCCGTTGAGGGAGCTACTTGGGAAGCATAAATAGATATGTGGACCAAGTAACCTTTCCTTTTCTCTGCAAACTCGGACTCAACTTAAGGTAATAATCTTCTTAGAACCTATCTTTTCCATGCTCAGTGTCAGCTACATATCATTCTCAGGTCAGTCATGCATTCCCATAACCAGTTCAGTCATGTGTCATGTTCATATTAAGTCATGTAATCACGTATATTCAGCATGTAATCTCAGTCCCTCAGTGCTACCAGCTTAACCATACTTATTCGAGGACGAATATTCCCAAGGGGGAGATATTATAATACCCCAAAAATTCAAACCAATGCTAGAGTCATGTTTCAAGCTCATGCATAGTACATTATGCTTATTTGGTAGTTTTATGAGTTAGTTTGATATCTATTAAGGTCCCAAACAACTCCTAGCTATTTGGTGAATCAAAATATCACTTACCGATTGAGTTTTCGATAAGAATGTTGATTTAGTCAACTTCAAATGATCATAAATTTTTATCTACTCAAAATTTTCCAGATAAAGATCCACCAAACTATAGGAAACTGAATAAGCTTTCCAACAATACCAATGTCTCCCAAATTCGATACTCGGGTGAGAAGTTATGGCACTTTTAGTGAAAGCAATAGCTTAATACGAGCAGCACCGCATCGCGATGACATGCCAAATAGCACTCGTTAGTTTCAAGTTAATCACCATGATAGTACCGCATTGTGGTGATGTCCCAGTTCCGATTTGGCATTTTCTAGTGAGGCATCGTGATGGTGCCGCATCGCAGTAAAGTTCCAGTTCGGGATTACATTTTCCAATGGCGCAACACGATGGCACCGCATCGCGCCATTGGACAAAATGGGGATTGTCAGTTTCTAGTGGCCCGACGTGATTTCACCGTGTTGCGTCGAAGGTAAAAATTGAGATTTCAGCGACAAATATTTTAATTCTTTCCATGGGTAATTTAGTATTTTTCAGCGGTCCTAATCAGTCTAAAACACGTCAATTAATCCCTAAAAGATGATTTAGTCATTGTTTATTCAAATTTTCCCCAAATCAAGAACATTCTCTCTTAAATAGAAAACCCCACCCCTAAAGAATCAAGAACAAATCTCAAGAACACTACCAAGAAACTTCAAGAATTCAATTACCCAAGTATGTTTGGTATTCATCCTTGGGTTTCCTTCAACCTTTGAAGTTTAAGAATCCCTTTGAAAGATTTAAATTATGATTTATATTCTTAAATTGAATTGTGTTCATACATGTGTTGATTTTATGGGATTTAGACCAAGAAGATTATGAATTTCAAGTAAATAAACTAGTATGCGTGTTGATTTATGTACTCCTCATGTCATAACCCATGAATTGTGAATTGAATGTTGTAATCATGATAATCCCATGTTATTTTGCTCATGTTCAAGAACTATGCTCCCCAAGTGTTTTACAAAATGCCTATGTGAAAGATTTGTGCATGAAGTCCTAATTGTAATGCTCTAAACTTGTGATATGGCTCCTTTAATTATGCTATCGAGTCCTGGGGTTATTGTATACCTGAAATTTAGCTGCTTACTTAGTTTCCAGTCGTACTAGAATGATCCCATAGTATTTCGAATAGTCACCTTCGATCAATTAACAAAATCAGCATGAGTTCAGTCATGCTTAGTACAGTCTAGTGATCAGTGTTGGTTCAGTTGGTAGTAAGATTCAACATCGAGCGAACCCTAGGATGGAGGCATTCTTGCCAGTAAGAGGTTTGACCCTTAGTAGAAATCCCTGAGTTACAAAACTACGTAGCCAACGTAGGATAAGTCATTCTCCTTCTATACTAGGGTTGACATAATCATATATATATTTCATAAGTTTTACTGCCAGATTAGGGTTGACACAACATTGTTAGTATCCCGTGGCAAGGTGCTAACACCCTTCTAACTGGGGTCTCAGGTTGGACCCCAAATCAGTCTATAATTGGGGTATGCCAGTTAGATAAACACTCCCACAGTTATAGTTTTAGTCTCAGTAATCAGTGAAGAACTCAGTCAGTTCTACCAAACCATGCCTATCAATTATCAGTTATTCAGCCATCAGAATTCAGTACTCAGTCTCAGTATATTCTCAGATACATGATGTATACCTATATGCGTAGTATTACATGTTCAGTATGTTCAGTAGTTACAATTTTGCATGTACTCTCATCCACTTACTTTATGATGGTCATTCAGTTAGTCATCATCTCATGCACAGAAAAAATCTGTTAAGTATAGAAATTCTGAGTAAGCGGTTCCTATTATTACTCTTGGAAGGTTGTTAAGGCACCAAGAGTATCCACTAACTTGCGGTTATCCGGACAATTTGAAAATAAATTTTTGACTAACTTTAAAAAGATAAATTATTTTTTGAAAGGAAAACGATTAAGGAAAAGTGTCTTCAAGATTTTTGCAAAACAAATTCTGACAACTTAGGAGGAATTTTAACTAGGTCTAAGAAAACTAAGAACAATTAGCATATAAAGGGGAAAGAGGGAGATTAAAGGACTTAGACCATTATTCCCAAATCATAAACCATGTCCTATGCTAATTTGGGCTTTTGACATATCTCCACCTGTCCTAATCTAAATACTTGGGCTTTTGGCCTATAACCTGTCCTAAGCTAGTTTTCAAACCTTTAAGACCCAAAATTCGCTTCACCTGTATTAAATTACAACTTTGACTTTGAGGTCCAAATGAATGAATAAATAAATGACTAAATGAATAAATAAAAATAAGGCAATAATAAAAATCAAAACTTTTCAAATCTCTTAGTAACCTCATCAATGGGTTTTCACCCATTTTCTTTCTTGTTCCATCTTCTTGCACCCGCACGCCATATAATCGACTTTGAGTTTAAAACTTCGAACTTGAATAAAACAGATGGGCCTCATTGACCCATATGAATGCAAGAGGAAAGGAGTCCATTTGGACTCCAAAATAGATTCATGCAAAAGAAAAGATAAAAGAAAATCAATTAATATGCATTCAAAAATTCTACATTTAATAGATAAATGATGAGATGACAAAAAAGCATTCTCAGGCATAAAGAAATAGTAAGCTATGATATCAAAGCAAACCAAATTATCCAATGAAAAAAACATTAACCCATCTCCTAAACAATTATACAAAAATTGAATCTAACACAATATAATTAACTAGCCCTTGAAAAGAAGACATGAATCCAGAAGCGTAGTTGCTTAAAATTTGGACTAACAGATTAACACATATTTGCTCCAAATATTATGATGAAGTCTAAGACATATTTTCATCAAACAAAGAAAAAAAAAAGAATGAGCAAGAGATGAGGAAATAGCACTTCAAATATGAAATACAAGACATACTAATGCAACAACACTTTTAATGCAAAGTGGATCAATCAATATATCTATAACTTAGAAAAGAAAAAAAAATTACTATAGCATGTGAATAACAGTGGGATGTCTAAATGAATAAAAAATACTTTAAAATGTAAACCAATAAGCGTAGTGAAGTAAATAACATATATTAAACATATATGAGAGATAATATTCAAAAACAAGATAGGACAAATAGTAAAAGATTAATTCTAAGAAAAAGTGTCCAATTCTGGAAACTCCTATTTTAGTTCTACACCATTTCAACCAATATTATAAACCTAACAACTTTTCAATCTAAACAAGAAAAAATCAAAGACAATTTTGACCATGAAAATGAGTAACTCACTACTTCAAATTGAGAAATAATTTCACAGACCCTTAACAATAGTAACCATTCTTTTTTGACATAACGGAAACATGTTTGCACACTACAAGAAAACATATCCATCAATAACCAATTTAAACAAAGCATGAGCATGCATTTTTAAAAAAGATCAAAACTCTACCCATAATAATTAAAAAATAAAGCCAAAAGGCAAAACAATCAATATTAACTATTCTTTTCAACATAAAGGAAACAACTTTACATGCTAAAAATAAACATATACGCCAACGATGAATTTAAATAAAGCATGAATACATATTTTAAGCAAAGGTCAAAACGTTACCCATAATAATCAAAGAATAAAGCCAAAAGGGGAAACAATTAACATTAACTATTTTTTTCAACATAAAGGAAACAAGTTTACATGCTATAAACAAACATATAAGCCAACAATGAATTTAAACAAAGCATGAGTACATATTTTAAACAAAGATTAAAACTTTACCCATAATAATCAAAGAATAAAATAAAAATATGTTCAACTATTGCTAGCTCATTTTTTGTACCATGAATATGAAAATAGCCATAATATCGATATCATAATATCCTATGGCCTTCAAGGCCGTCTACAATAAATAATCCCACCAAATAAAATTACAACTACTAACTTCGAAGAAGAAAACAATAATAAAATTAAAAAAAATTACAACTACGAACTATGAAGAAGAAAACGATAATAAAACTAAAAAATTACAACTACGAACTACGAAGAAGAAAAAAATGATAAAAAGGAGGAAAAGTGTTTATCTTTTTTGGGGTAGAAAAAAAAAGATGAAGAAGAAAATTATAACTAGGAACTACGAAGAAGAAAAAGATTAAAAAAACAATAAAAAGGGAGAAAAGTGTGTTTACCTTTTTTGGGGTAGCAAAATGGAACTACAAGTTTTCTTTGGAGTCTTTATCGCCACTGAAAAGCGTTCAACTCGAGAACTTCAATTAGCCCGTGAATTTCACGAAAAAGAATTTTTTTTAAAAAAAAACTTCTTTGCTCAAAGCTATTTTTTTCAAACCTTGAGACTTATCTTTATACTAAAATAGTGGTACTATTTATAGGAAAGGATGGGGATTTCATTCTTTTCATACACCAATGTGGGAGAAAAGTATTTATAGATGGAGATTCAATTATTTTCACCCACCAATGTGGGAGAAAGAATTTAGAGGTATTTTTGAAATTTTAAAATTGAAGATAAGGTGAGGTGGAAGATAAGATGGGGAAAAATTGTACAATGTAGTATAATTTTTGAATTTTAAAATTGAAAAAAAGGACTTTGGGGGAGGGGGGGGGGAATTGTACAATCTAGTACAAATTTTGAATTTTAAATTTGAATTTTGGGATTTGAAGTTATTTTTGGTGGGAATTGGGTAGAAGTTATGAGAGTTTTTGGGAATTTTGGGGTACCAACAACCGTAAAAAACTGACTTTGAAATTGTAATGGAAAACTCAAGTATTTGCAGGGTCAGTAGTGGGGAATGGAAGAGGAGGAAACCCACTGGCCCAAACTCGGTGCATTTCTGTCATTTTTTGTCTTAGTCTCTCATTTTTCTGACTCTTTGTTTGATATTTGATGTCACTCTCTATATCCTTGTTTGACACAACTAACTCTTCCTTGGATTTAGTGTGATGTGGAGGACTAGCCAGAATGCCACAAACCAACTACCTTAAACTAACTGAACAAGAGATAACAATTGTGTTAGAGTTCAACACTTTTTCAAAACCTCTTTTTTCTTTTTGAAAAGATCACCGAATCCCAGAAGGGCATCTACGAATCTCACCCCCGAGAGGGAAGAATCAGTTGTGCATAGTTCATGAAGTTTGGCCAGAAAATGACCAATCAAACTCTCTTTCTTTTTCTTTTTTTTTTTTTTGAAACTTTAAGAAGAAAAGAAAATAACAAATTTTCAAAAGAATTGAAAAATATCTTTTTAAATTTTTTTAAGCTTTACGATTTCTATACAAAATAAAACCTATGATTACCAAAGAAAAATTATTTTTGGGTTTTCGATTTGCATTTCATATGAAAATGAAACTTGAAACTTGAAACTATTAAAAAAAAATCTTTTTGTAGTTTTCTTTTAAAGGTGTATATGAAACACCTGCTCTAAATAAAGAGTGAAGAAAACCTTTTTTGAATTTTTTTAAATAAGATTACCGAACCATGAAGGGCTGCCTACGTATCTCACTCTCGAAAGAGGAGAATCCGGTATGCGTAGTTTATCCAGATTGGAAAATTAAGAATTAAATAACTAACCGAACCCTGACTTGAGAGACACGACCACAAACAGACGATGCAAAATGTCAATAAAATTATTTTTGAGTTTTTAATTTGACACTTAACATAAAAATGACACCAACAAATATGATAGGAAAATCTTTTTGCCATTTTCGTTATATGAAATGTACAAAATTTCTACCATTTTTTTTTTGAATTTTTCATTTATAAAAAGCTCACGTTGAAAAGAATCTTTTTAAAATATTCGAGTTATGAATGCATGCTAAAGGAACAAAAGGAAAATCTTTTTGAAATTTTAATTTTTGAGAAAATACGTGCAAAAGGAAAAAAAATCTTTTTGAATTTTTTATTGTAGAATAAAAAAAGTCATAAAGAACTCCTAAAAACTACAAGACTTTTTTCTTTTTTTCTCTCTTTTGTTTTTTGGAACTTTACCTTGCCTAAATATTTTTTCCTTAATTCTAGCACATGCTTACCCAAATCAGTCCGTCCAAATGACCCTGTTACCCTCAAAGGTGCAGCAATTAGGATGTAGGGATGCTTAAAGGTGAGTTTCCTACAAAGGACCAGGCGGGTCTCTCCAAGTCTCAGTATGATGCAGATAAACATGACCTAAAGGCTGACCTAGGTTGGCATCCACTAACAAGGCTGTTCAAGGGAGAGTGGTCAATGGTGGCTGCGAGAGCTTTCCACCACTTCATACCAGCTGATGCCTCCCCCTTCTAAGATAAGGGTGACTTAATGAATGATTGTGTATACAACATGTACTACGAGACTTATTGTGAAAAAATGACTTGGGATAATGCATATGATGCCAGATATAAAACGGTAACACATAAGAGAAAAACTGTGAATTCGTAGTACGTAGGCACGCAATAATGTTAAAACAATACCACAAACAAGGCGTCTATACACCCATAGTGTCAAACTGAACTGATATAACTCAAAAAATGAAGCTCAAATTCTAAAAATCTCCAGCAGAGTCGTCAGCACTGTCACACCCTTTTTTTGTCAAAATAAATTAATTTTAAGTTTGAAAAAAGTTTTAATTATTAAAGTGACTACAAATGAAAATTTGTTTTGAAAAGAATCTTTTACATTTAAACTCAAAGTCTCCACTTGAAATAAATTTAGTGTGCCAAGTCACCTTTGAAAATCCTTTTTCAAAATGATTTTTGACTCTTTAAAACTGATTCGCGAATACAAATTTCGATTAAGAAATTTTGTTGACCGAGTGAAAGGTGTTAGGCATCCCTCGGTCCAGTGATTCGACCACGATCGCTTCGTGAAGTACATCGGCTAGTATGACACTATGAAATGCATAAACCACATGAAATCCACAATAAAAAATAAACAAACAAACAAAAAATATAGTGTCCAGTCCAATTATAAGTCCAAAATAAAAAAGTAATGAAATGAATCTACACTAACCTATACTAATCCTAAACTATGCTCTACCCGATACCTCGATCCTTGATCACGAACATACTTCGCTTATATGATACTTCGGGGCATTTTCCGATGAATAAGTACAATATGACCTCGGGGCATTCCCCAGCTAATGAATACATTTTGATGAAATGCAGTAAAAGTACATAAATCACTCAACACAGACATTTACACATTCGATGATATACAATCCTACGAGTTGCCTACACCAAGACCTAAGATTTCCCTATCGATTCTCGGTCTAAAACATGATACTATCGAGTTTGACAAAATTAACATCCATTTCAAATCCAAGAACAATCAATGAATCAAAGCACAACAGTCAATAATATTAACTCTTTTTATGATTTTTTAATTTTCGCCCAAAATTCAACTCAAGGTTCTACCGTAACAATTCACAATAACTATTTTTAACAATCCACAACCATTATCAATGAAATCAAATGACAAATCAAAATCACTGAATATTCATATCATGCTTCACGCAAATTAGTCACATATAATGAAATTAAAATGAGAAGATATAGAATTAAAACTCCAATCAAGCTTTTATTGTGCAAGTTATGCGATTGAAAGACGGAGCCAAACCCGAAGACCTCGAATTGAACCTCAATACGAATCCTACATCACAACTATGAATCAACTTAACCATGAAACAAAATAGTTAAAATAAATAAGATTCAAACAAAATTTGTGGACTGTCAATGGTAATTTTGCTACTGGAAAAAGCAACAAACATCAGTTTTAGAAGTGTTTTCTGATTAGGCGGTTTTCGATCAAAGTTGTGGTTGTTTTTTGAAGGAACTTTGTGGAAATAAACACGTAAAGGTTGGGTTTGGGTTATTTGGTTGCTGATTCTAGTGTTATTTGGTGGGTTTTCAAGGACGGTTTGATCGTAACTAGGGCGGCGGTGATTGATCTATTTTTATTCTCAACGGTTTTAGGTGATAAACTCACCGTAAAATGGAATAACTATGAATTTCCCCCTTCTCCATTCAACCCTCGACTCTTCTCTCTCTCAAAACTCTCTGTTTTTTTCTCTATCTCCCTCAGTTATTCTTTATTTCTGCTCTCTGTACATGGAGTATGTCAGCTGTGTGTTCGTGAATTGATTTTCCAGTGAACTCCTCTGCAGAGGAAAAAAATGATTCAAAAGAGCCTTTCAAGTTTCCAATAAAGAAAAGGGGACAAGTGGGTCCCACAAATTTATTTAAAAAACTAAGTCTTTTTTAACAACTGGGATAGTTGTTGGACAACTACATTAGTTGTCTGAACAACTTCGCACAGTTGTTGAACAACTTGTGGCAGTTGTCGAACAACTACGCCTAGTTGTTCAACAACTTGCGTAGTTTTTGAACAACTTTGGTAGTTATTGAACAACTTCGCAAAGTTGTTGAACAACTACCAAAGTTGTTCTACAACTGGAACAAGTTGTTGGGACGAAAAAACTTTAAAAAGAAACTCAAAAAAAAGTTGTCCCTCCTACATAATTTAATAAACTTGAAGGACACCCACTTAATTGAATAACTTCTTTGTCCTTTTTAATCCAAAGTCCCTCTGTCGAGTGTATCTTAGTGAGTGTGCTGTGTGCTCACTGTGAGGTCAGTCCCTTGTAAATATTGGTGTATGGGTGTATGTATATCCGTTAAAGGGGAAGGCCCCCAAAAACGTGAAAAAGGGGCAGGGGTAGGGGTAGGGGTACATGGATATGGGCGTGGGGTGAGGTAGGTGAGATATTCATTTTTTACTGAATAAAGTGGTTAATTTTGTTGAGAGATTGTTATTTTGTTTTTTAGTGGAGGGATCATCACACGGAGTTAGGTACATGATATGGTGAGGATAAATGTGACAACATGAACATCTCAAGAACAAGCTAGGTATTGTTAACATATTCTCCACACCTAGATTGAAGGGGTGTTGATGTCACTTAATGTAAATAATGCTTAAAGGGTAGTTTAGTTATTTCACCTCTATTCGGTTGTTAAAGTAGTTGGTCAAGTTGTTAATTAGTCAAATCAATTAGTTAGCCAATTGAAATGAAGGTTAATTGTAATTACAGTATACAAGGTTACACTTCGGGGTGGTTTGATAGAGTGTATTGAAAAGTTAATGCATGCATTAGTTTAATGTGTATTAGTAGTACCTTGTTTGGTATATCTTTTTAACCTATGTATAACTAATGTTTGCATTAGTTATACTCTCTAATGTGTATTGAGATGTATATTACTAATACCTCAAAATCCATGGCATTAGTAATGCAATGGATCTAATGCATGCATTAACATGCTTAAAGACACTATTATCCCTCAAAAAAATTTTCGCATTTTTTTCAACATATATATTGAGGGTATTATGTAAAATAAAATTATTTTTTTAGAAATTATGTAATTCATGTTATTTTTAATACATCGAAGCAAACAGTGCATAAGAAAAATACAAGCATAACTAATGCAAGCATAACTAACACAAGTATTGTTAATACAAGCATTACTAATACACCAAGTTTTGCATTATTCTTATACACTCTACCAAATTGTTCATGTATTGAGAAGACAGATTGAATAACAATTTTCTGATCATTTCATCTCCTCTCCATCTCTTCATGTATTGAGAAAACAGATTGAATACCAATTTTCTGATCATTTCATCTCCTCTCCATCTCTCTTCTTCCCTCCTTCATCCTTCTTCAATCAAGAAATCTCTGCTTCTCATATGGATTCTGTATCAACTTCTGGGTGATAAAAATATTGGTTGTGAGAAGAGGATATTGATTGAGCAATCAATGGTGTAGAACTTTACTTGTAGAACTTTATTTGAATCACATTATAAATAAAGCAATCATGTCCAATATGAGATATGTAGTTTTAACTTTTACCTGTGATAGACCTCCTCAAAACCAGTTACTAGAGAAAACAAGATTCATGTCGAGCAATACTAATTTATCATAGTTATGTGAAAAATTAATGACAAACATTAAACGATAAATCATACCCGATCCCTCGCTTTGAGTATTCATTGTTCAATTTATATTGTGCCTTTGTACAAGTCAATAATATCATTTAGGATATTTGGGATGGTTAATGGCTTATGTTGGGATCGGATGAGCGCAGATGAGTTTTGGCATGTTTGGAACAATTTTGCAGCTGTAAATTTTCTGCTAACAGCTGGTGCGTCACGATAATGAAGAGAGCCGGGAGTTCAGATTAAGGAGGGTCAGTTGACCTCTGTGATAACAAGGTTCTGGCCGTGAAAGCGTAAGAGTTGACATGGTCAGCTCCTCTGGTGCAAAATCATGGACCAATATCGCATATGGGCCTTTCCTCTGTAGCAATAAGGTGGACCACTATCGTAAATGAGGACTTGTAGGTATAAATATCAAATTTCGCAAACCAGCATTGTTATTTCACCATTTTCCGATTGACTTACTATGCTATGGGAAAGAGAGAATTGGACTGATTGCCCAAACATATATGTCTTATTTTCTTGCACTGTTTGTGTAATGTATCGTTGCACTTCATATAGTTACTGAGTGATATGTAATGCAAGACCAAACAAGGTATCAGAATCATTAAAGTAAAATGTCATAAGTATCATCAACAGAATTTAATCATTAAAGTAAAATGTCATAAGTATCATCAACAGAATTTGAAAGTGACAACAAGAAACTAAGGTATTACAGGCTCATCAATAAAATTTGGAAATGACATAACAAGAAACTAAGGTATTACAAACCTAGTATCATCAACAAAATTTGGAAGTGACATCACAAGAAACTAAGGTTTTACAAGCCTAGTATCATCAACAAAATTTGGAAGTGACATAACAAGAAGCTAAGGTAATGCAAGCTAGTATTATCAACAAAAATTACAAAGAATAGAGGACACTCTACTAAAAATTAATGAAGGCAAAGAAAAGCAAAAGGAAGGTTCTGCATTAGCAGAAAAGAGTTAAGATGTTAAGAATGTATAATATGAAAAGTTAACATTTAGGAAGATCAGCTGGTGGAGGAGGTAACTTCTGCTTGGGACCTTTTCCATCATTTACCATCCAAACCATTTTCAAGCCCCAACTTGTGTGTACTTCAAGATGACAATGCATGAACCATACTCCTAAAAATTCATATACACGTCCGAAAATATCATGTCAAAATAGATATCTCATCAACATTAAATTCAAATATTAACAATGTAAGTTCATATCAAGCCTCATATGGTACTAATCACGTAAAAATTCTTGATTATCACTGTATATAACTTAAAATCTAATGTAATACCTGGATTATCTGCAAGGAAGCGAATGGCTGCCCAACCTCCAGAGGGAACACCAACAGTGTTCCTTTCAGCAGGATCAACAAGGTTGAAACTAGCAGGGTCTTTGCTAGAGTTATAATTTCCGAAGCCTCGACCAACCACGAAGAAATTGAAACCGTGAAGATGAAGTGGATGACTTTCGGCACCTATAATACTTGTGTCTTGCATAACTAATTCCACACTAGTATTAAAAGGTAGCATCACAACTTTTGTGCCTGTAGTAACAAAAATATTTCTTGGTGGAGTGCCTGTGTAATTGAATTTGAATGGTGGATTGGCTGGAAAATCAATGGTATAAACTCCTTTAGATTGGTTGAAATAGTGAGATTGAAGTAGTGCTATGTTTGGGTGAACAAAAGATACATTGTTAACAGAAGCTGCCAATTTAGTGTTATTGGTCCATGACATGTTTGGTTCTTAGGACATGGATTCAAACCTAATCCAACAGTGAAGAAAAAATGTTTATCAACTTATTTAGGAACATTGGCTGGAAATTTCGCGTTCGCTAAGCTTCGGATTTTCTTGACAAAACTTGTACCAAAGGAGGTGTCATTGAATATAGGGAGTTTTGGTTTCAACAAAGGAAATTTGTTGCTCTCATTGGTGTTGTTAGAGGGTTGATGATATTTTAAGATTCCAGTGGTGGTGGAATTATCAAAGGAAGAAGGGCCAGTGGCGTAAGGTGGAGCCGACATGAGGAAGGAGGCATTAGGATGAAAATGTTTGGTCTTCAAGAGGACATTTGTGGTTTGTCCTGGTGTTATGAGAATTGTGTCTGTTTTGAATGGCTTTACATAAACAGCATCAACTTCAACAACAGTAAGGTTATGATTTGCTATGCTGAAGAAAAGTTCATCATTTAGTGCAGCATTGACGCATTGACTAGTCTCAATAGATAAGTCTTCCTTGGTTTCACCTTCAATTTGAATGTATTCGCCATACATGTGAAAGTTAGTTTCTATTTTACATGAAAATATGTGACAATATCCTAATTATGCAATGGATGAGAGGATTAGACTCCCTTGTTTTGCTGAGTTTTACAAAAGTGTTTGTTCAATTCATGCATTGACGGAGTTAAAGATATTTATACAATCAGATCATTTATAAGGCAATTACAAGCAAGTTTCTATGATATACATTAATCGGTAACTTGATAAAATTGATAAGCAACCGACAGTAAGTCCAAATTATACTAAACGTATATAAGAACTTAACGAGCTGAGGGTCTACTGGAACCAGTTCCTCTACCTTCAGGATAGGTAAGGGCTGCATACACTTACTGCTCAGACTCCAGTTTGTTAAATTATACTGGGTATGTTGTTTTTGTATATAAAACTTGAAATCTTTTTTGAAATATTTACCTTTAGCAGAGCAATTGTACAAAAGTCCAGGAAGACCATTGATGGTATAAGCATCAGAAATATTTGGAGCTCCTCCTGTTAGAACGGCTTGACTAATTAGTTTTTCTGTATCTGCCTTCCACCATTCACCTAAAATCCAAATACATAAAATATATGACTGCTTAAAAGTTAATATTTGACAATAACTAATGCAAAGAGGACTTAGATTTCTCAGATGGTCATTCAACTAAGAGATATTATGTCAGAAAGTCACTTTCTTTGTTGAAAAAAATTGGAATCAAGGGAAAAATGACTTTATGAGAATAATTATTAATTGAATGATCATCTTAGGAATCAACCTACTACGAGTGACATAACTACTTTAAAATTAAGTTGAATATATATACCAAAAAGAACTGGGACTTCCTTGAAGGATTGTGGAAAAGGGTAAGCAACACCTTTCTCTGGAAGAATAACAATAGGTCCATAGAGTGTTACTCTTAGCCATGAAACGTGAGCATGCCAAAATAAAGTTCCTCTTTGACCATTAATAGTAAACTTGTATATATAACTTTGCCCTGTCTGAATTGGGCATTGTGTAATATAAGCAGGTCCATCTGCCCATCCACTTCTTAGTTGTCTCACTCCATGCCTAGAGACATGTAATACACAACTATTTAGAGTTTAGACTATACACATTGCACTCATAGGAAAATTACACTATTTAATAATGAATTTAACATGTATAAACTGATAGTACGAAAGAAATTTGAGAATAGGCACATCAGAGTCGTACGCAAGCTATACTATTTGGCGTTGAGTTTAACTTCTACGTGTCAATAATGTAAATGATTTTTTATCAGTGATCAAAAACATATAGTATGAACCATCGCTTGTTTGCAGTGATCCTAATACACTGCTAACTCCTCTATATTTTTAAGTTTGAAATTGATAGAACTTCTTACATGATAACTGATAGAAAATTAGTTTCTCCCTTCTCTTATTTGGAGAAATTTACAACCCATCATATTTCAATCGTGAAAAGATTTATTTTTCTTCTGACAGACTAATAGATGAATGCTTATATTGTTGACTGATTTTGCAGCAACATGTATAATTCAATTTTATAATTCAGAGGAGGGTGAACATATAGAAATTGAAGAAAATTTCTTATTTCTTATTCATAGAAAAAGAAACAAGATCATTATGAAAAAGAGAGATGTGGAAAACTAGAGTAAGAAATTAACAGGTAAGTACAATACCTACACAGGAAACAACCCTTTTCTTTTTTGCCACTTTTTAAAGTGTTTTAGCTTTTGTATAAACGGTGAAATAGACAACATCTTTCATTGTTAATGATTTTGGGAACAGTGGGAAAATAATTAGATGCAATGTTATTGCGTACATCCTTTTCTTTCTTCCGTTATCTAAAAATTTATAAGGTTTATATACCTCAAACGAATCAAGGTTTTCTAGAGCTTTGATTCTCAGGAGCAACCTTGAGCGCAATCCATATAAGTACTCTTGCAATTTATGGTTGCTCTTTCTTTATATCAAAGTTATAGTATAAAAAATATTTATTGGAATTACATTAAATACTAAATATTCACTGTTAAAAAGATTGCTCTTCAAGATAAATCATCTAGCACATATTATATGCACCGACAAAATTCTTAAAAATCAAGTACACTTTTGAAACGTACAGTACTAATTCAAGTGAAGTATGCACTTCTGATATCAATACTGTGGTAGCTTACTAAAGAAACAACAACTACTACTTGTATTTACTATTTAATTAGTTCTATTGTGGATATCCCTTTATTGAAAAAAGGAATTTACTTAGTATTGAAACTACTTTTTTCGATAATTTGAATAATTTTGTAGATGAACTTTTCATGGCTTATTTGCTAATCCTTACTTTGCATAAATGTATGCTGCAAGCAAATCACAGACAACAGATGCAATCAGATTAGAAGATTATTACATCGTATTGTAGCCTCACTGTCTATAATCCCTGGTGAACTTTGGTGTAAGCAATGGTTAAAACACTGCCAGCAGGTACTATTTGTAGATGTGTGATGATGATCTTTTTTATCCTACAGTATAATTACTTCTTGACATATCTTTTAACGTTTTAATTATTTTATTCATCAAGCTTGAATAATATCAATCCCTCACACATATGCATTTTTTTTTTGCACATAATCTGAATTATTTTAATCAATTATTTATAATAATATATCTTTTTTCAAGGGGGCTCTGCCAAGACCAAGAGGATAAGATTGGAAAATGAGGTATTGGTCGTTGATAATCTAACTGGACAATTTTCTAACGATGTCATACAAGTGATTAAAAGAAAAAACATGACTAGATGTGGGAGTGGGGGATTGGGGGTTGTATAAACAAAAAGACAACTATGAAAATTTACAGGCATGTGCTAATATACTTTTACAAGCTCCAATTTAATGATTTGAGTTTATCTGATGTCTCCTTCATCGTATGTACATGGAGAAATCTATTAGGAAACAAAAGAAATCTCCAACAGGCAAAGATAAGTGAAGTTGAATCACGTTAACATAGACAACACAACACTTTTGCAATTACTTATAGTCCTGAAAATTGTATTCGTCTATTTTCTTTTCTACATTCATGTGACTATAGCAGTTGTAGTAGTAGAAAAGCTTCTTCCTTCAAGCATGTATTTTATAAAAATTAAGAAACTAAGTTCTGCAAACTTCTTTTAACATCTTTATTTATACATGTTTCCATCTCAGTATTACTAATTCTGTTATCAATTTTATCTATTTATTTTATTTATAATTATATACTATTAGTTCTACATTTTAAATTCTGACTGTTTTTAAAATCAGGGATCCGCCATGTATTTGTGTTGATTTTATCTCTTTCATGATTTTCCTTTGAACAATTTGTTGTTGATTTCCTTTTCACCTATTGAGAAACAACTTGAAATTGAAAAATGAAAAATGATATCTGAATCTATGGAATAATGTTGCAATTTTTTTGGTGGTGCTGTTAGATGAATTAAGGGAAGAAGTGGCTATTTGAAAAGTACACACATCTCAAAATATATTTTAAATATTCAAACACGTTACTAATATATTGGCATACATCAAATGAGAATATGTTCAAACAAATAAGATAATACTTACATAACTAATTTTTTTTAACAACCACGCATCGCGCGGATACGAATACTAATATATGTTAAAAGTCCACAATTTTTTTTATTTACACAAATCTCCCACTCCTCTTCTCCTCCTCCCCCCACCCCCCCAAAAAAAAACCCATCTCCTCTCCTCCACGTATTCACCACCTTCAAACAACTAACATATGTTTGTATATCTTTCTAAATAACTCTTGATTGTTTAAACATTATCTATCAATTGCTTAAATAACTCTTGATTGTTTAAGTAACGTCTTTCGATTGCTTAAACAATTTCGGTTTTTTTTAACGTCTTTCGATTGCTTAAACAATTTCGGTTTTTTTCGACGAACAACAAAGTTTTTGCACTATTTTGAACTTTTTCCACCTAATATTTTTCACAAATTTTCACAACCAAATCTGAATGAAGAAAAAGTAAAAGAAGATAAAAACACCCCAAAAAAGACAAAAAAAAATTCTAGATGAAGAGAAGGACGCAGAAAAAAAACGTAGAAGAAAAATGGCAAGAAGATTGATTGTAAAGGGAAAACCCGCAGAAGAAAAAGATTTAAGAATGGCAAGAAGTTAAGGAAGAAAAAACTGAAGAAGGGGAGAAGGAAAAAGAAAAGAAAAAAAGAAGCAGATGAAGAAAAAGAGAACGAGGGAATAAAATGTTTGAAATTTTAAATATGGATGAGAAAATATTTTTTTTGAAATTCTAATACTTGTTTTGAATGATCAACAAATTATAATAAATCCCAAATTCACTAATTAGCTTTAACTAGGTCATGTATTCTTTGAATTCATTCTACTCTCAAGTGCTTCTTTTAACTCATTTTCACAAGTTACATTAAAACGCACTGTTAGTGCAAAAGCAAAACACAATGTTTGCTACCTACGACAAGTCAAAATACACTAATTGTGAAAAGCATGTTAAAATATACCGATAGTGCAAAAAATATTATTGAATTCGGAGCTGCAAGAGATAGTTTTTAACACTATGATACAAAAAGGATAGTCCTTAAACTTAGGTAACAAAAGGGACAGTTCGCTCATTTTTGGGCGAACTATTAGTTACTCGTCAAGAGTCAATGTAGTAAAAAAAAAATATTAAAGTGGCGAACCTCATTTCGAGTTTTCAATTTTTACATTGTTTACCAAAACTTTTACTCACACACACATATATATATATATATATATATATGAGGTTCACCAGTTTTTGGGCAAACCCCTCCTAAATTTTTTCTTTTTAAAAAATTTTGGTAAACAATGTAAAAATTGAAAACTCGAAATAGGGTCGCCAGTTTTTGGGTGAATCCCTTTAATATTTTTTTTCACTGTGTGGATGCTTGACGGAGTTAACGGTAGTAACTAATAGGTCGTCCAAAAATGCGCAAATTATCCCTTTTGTTACGTAAGTTTAAGGATTGTCCGTTTTGTATCGTAGTGTTGAAAAACTGCCTATTTCAACTCCGGACTCAAATATTGTTTGCTACCTACGACAAGTTAAAATACACTAATAGTGCAAAACTTCTTAGCATTATTAGTGTATTCAATCCTTCGGTAACTGCTTTTAAACTCATTTTATTGAAATATGATAGTAGTAAGAAAGGAAATAGCTTCCAGTAGTAAAAGTTGTTAGATTCCAATGAATGGTGACATTGTACTGAACATTGTTGACAACCTTAATAACAAGTCTATCTCCTTCTCTTGCAATAATTCTAGGCTCTGGAAACAGGCCATTCACCGTCACAATGCTCATTGTTTGACATAATCTTGTCACATTTTGCATTTGAATCTGCATATTAGTCATACATGAAAAAGTCTGAAAACAAATAAATTAAAGTGAACATAATGTTGTGCACTATGAAATATGAAACGTACATTAAACTTGTAGTGGCCTATTAATGCCTGCATGCTTTGCAAGTGCTAGCGTGTCAACTAAAACCAACAAAAATACTACCAGCAAAAAGAGATTATAAGTCTTAAAAGAAAAATCCATGTGTCAAATTGTTTTGCTTTTTTCTTTGTTGGGAGATATATATTGCTGGAAGAGTAATTAAAATCTGAGTTGCTTTGGAGGTAATTAATGAAAAATGGAAGATTTATATACATATTGTGAGTGTACGTTTGGTCAATTAGGTGGTTAAATAGGGGATAATGGACACCATATTGACCTGCTTAGGGTGTTGGACCAACCATACTTTTGAGTGATGTTTAAGTCTGATAATAGTTGTCTTACTATTTTCTGAACTCTTATTTTATTCATATTCCACTCAATGGTTTTTTAATGAATTCTATATTTTTGCTTCCATTTTTCCATCATCAACTTTTTATGAATATATTTTAATTTCCTTTTAACTGAATTCCTGACCCAACCACTCGCCTAGGACGGGAGGGTAGAAAGATATTTAGTAGCAATTAGTTAACTGAGAATTGCTTAATTATTATTAAATTATATTTTTAAAAATAATTATATAGAACAATTATATTTTAGCATTCTTTCTAAATGCCTCTAAAGCCTATAGCAAAATTAGATCTAACGACAACTAACTAATGCTAGTAAAAGCTTTATCATTCTTTAATTTGTTTAAATGCATATTTATTAGTGCTAAAAACATTTGGTGTTGTAATGTGATTAATACTATAGCTATGGATAAAGAAATTAATTGATCAATATCAACGTCATATATATTACAACTGCAATCTGTGACTAATTTAGTGTAACTGGAACTTGAAATTCTCATGTCAACGTAAAATGAAGAAAAATAAATTGGTTCATGAACCAGAAAATTGGCAAAATGTAAGTTGCTTAGTTGCACTCATTCTCCAACCATTAATCAACACATGGGACTTCAACATCATCTTCTGTTAGTTGCTGTCGGTTGTTAATTTTTTTTCCAAATGTTTTGTACCTACTAACAACTTTGATGTTAATTGACATGTTATTAATTACTCCCTCAGTCCTATTTTATGTGTCGCCATTTGATCGGGTACGAAATTTAAGAAATAAGGAAAGACTTGGTAAAGTTTACCAAATTATTTTTTATCAAAAAATATGCCAATATTTTTTTTTTAATTAAGTTCGACCAATAAGGGTAAAAGGGTAATTGTGTCTTTAAAAAGTTGCCAAATAAGGAAAGACAACACTTATTTTGGGACGGATTAAAAAGGAATTGATAACACATAATTTGAGATAGAGGGAGTATTAATTTGTTTTTCATTACGGGAAAAATTTGTAAAATTATCAATTAGAATTAACTCATTGATACAATATATAATTTTCCTATATGGATATTATTTAACTCTAAGTGTTATGCAATTAACTACTCAATAGGAAAATTATATCTCAAAATTTTCAACGGACAGTGTTACTACCAAAAATCAAGGTTCGACTAGAGTAAATTGTAATTTATATCGTTATTTCAGTCGATCGACAGTGAGGTATAATCGACTGTTAAGAAGGATAGTCATGAACACTTAAAATTTTGACGAATATCAATTGCAGGAATATAAAGTGGGACAAAATGTTTTATCCTAATTCAAATTTAATGTGAATCCTAGTCCATCCCCTTGGATTATAAAAGCATTGCTATGTAAGCTCTTTAAATGTGTACAACCTTGAGAGAGTAGAGAAGATTCTTCAGTCCATAATTCTGGAAAAGTTGATTGTGAGACATCTTCTATAACCTCAAGACGTCTAAACCAATCTAGAAGATCCAGTCCTCTCTGTGATTTCTTCTTTTGATTCTGTTGTCTACGAAAGAATGTTTATTTGAGGCTTTGCTTTTGAGCATCTCTTTTCTTGCTTTGAGTGGTTTCGTCTAGTCATTAATAACTTGATTATTTTTAAATAATAGTAGATAGAAACAACGCTTGTAAGGAGTCCTATTAAAACCAAGAAATATAGGCCTATCTTCCATCCACATAGTTGAAAGGCTACTTTGAAAATTTATTTTGAGAAATAGACACTTTTTTTTTATATTTAAATTTAGGGTTTTGAAAAAAGTGGTAGGGTATGGGTTAAAGTACTAAAAAAATATCTTTTGCCACCCCTTATGTATTTATTAAATACTTTTTTAACAACACTTTTTTATTAAATACTAAACTTTTTTTTTCTCTCTCCTCTTCTCTCTCTCGTCTCTCCTGCTTCTTCTCACCCTTCCACCATTTTCTATTTTCTAGGTTGTTTAAAGCTTGAAAAACTTCGATCTTCAACTTCAGGTAAGTTATATTCATCTCCCAAGTAATTTGTGCTTCATATGATGGTTTTTTTTTGTTTTTCAGTGTTTTGGTTTCTGCCGATTATGGTTGGGGTTAAAAAAAAATGATTTTTTTTTAAAAAACGATTCTTGATTTTACTGAAATTGGTTGTTTTTAGTTGGTATTTATTCAATTGTTGATGGATAATTGGTGTATATAGATTATCCTTGGCGATTGCAAGTTGAAGTTCTTTTTGCTAATTTCATCGAAATGTGCAAAGAAATGTAATTTTTGTTCAAACTTTTGTTCAATGTAATGGTGTTGTAGAAGCATGTTCATGTTGGAAATTCCTTGGTTTGAATCATACTCGTATTACATATTTGGACAAAAAAAACTGAATTATTTTTGGGAAAATAGGGCTTGATTTTACTTAAAATATGTGTTTTTAAGTTGGTATTGATTTGATTATGCATTATTTTTGTTGGATTTTTATTTCCCTCGATGATTGCATTGAGATTATTTTCCCAATTTTTCTCGGTTTTTGTATTAAAAATCTGGGTTCGTTCCTATTTTTGTTCAATATAATGATGATTTAAATGCATGTTCTTGTGGTGATGGAGTTGTTTTAGAAGAAACTTTGTTGTTCTGCAAATAGGCATTTTGTGCTGCAGCTGCTGTCATGTTAATAGACTGTTAGGTCGATTAGGTATTCTATTTGTTGTTCTAGTTAAGAAATATTATTTTTTGTCCGTAGATCATAAAAAATAGCTAGAGGTAACAAACACAATGTTGTAGAAGTTGATAGGTCCGAGAAAATAAAAAAATGAGTAATCGATGAATCGGAGAATAGAAATTGCAGCGAGGAAGCTGTTTGAGCTTTGGTTCGAGATGAGCCGGAGGAAATAAAAATTGAGCCTAGGATAGATGAGGAAGCATTAATCTTGCCCCACTATGCAAGGTTTATTTCAGCTGAGAGGTACGACCTCACCACACATGGATGATGTCGGATCATTTCCAGCTAAGATATCCATTAGGTCCAATTTGAAAATGTTTTATGAATTCAAACAAGTCGTGGTTGATCAACATCTGAAGTCTAGGTTTAAGAATTCCTGTTTTGGTGGTTTATGGGACTTGCCAGAACATATTAAGTTCTACAGACAGCTTGTCTATTATACACTTCTTCACCGAGTTAAACAGGACAACAAGCTGAATGAAATGTGGTTCTGCATCAAGGACAGGCCTGTATGTTTTGGCCTGAAGGAGTTTGCGCTAATCACAGGTTTAAATTGTGGGCGTTATCCCCATGATTCAAAATATGTCAAAGAAATGGAGGAGGGTGAAGCTTTTTTCAAAACAATTGTGAAAAAGAGGAGTGCAAATGCGAAGAGATTGTTGAAATTTCTTAGAGGTAGGAGGCTAGACAAGGAGGACAAGTTCAAATGTTTCTTGGTTTGGTTCGTGCACTGTATATTTCTTGCACGCGACTTGTTAAAAATCGCAGACATAGACACCATCAAAATGGTGGATAACTTGAGCTTTTTGAGAGATACCCTTGGGGTAAGGAGTCATTTACCTTGACTCTCGACTATCTAAAGAAGTGGACAGACTTCTGCAAGCCGAAAAATACATTTGTGACAAAGGGAGTTTCATCGTACATGCTCTACGGATTTTCCTAGGCATTTATGGTATTGATTATAAACCATTGAAGTAGTTTATTATATACTCTAATTCATCTATGGTGTCTATATTACACTGAATCTCAGTTATATACTTTTGTTTTTTTCATCACAGATTTGTATATACGAAGACTTTTCCACGCTCGGCAGGGGAAATGATAAATCTACTGAAAACCCGCTTTCCATTCCCCGATTGCTCAGATGGCACACCTTAAAAGGCAATAAACTAATAGAAGGTGATCCATATTTGAACGGATGGAGCATAAAGGTATGAAACTATTTTTTAGAAGAATACTTTTGCCAATATTGTTTTGCTAATCAATCACATTTGCCTATTTATCTATAGAGAGTTCACCCGTACCTTATCCCCACAGTCCGTAAAATGAAACAGCACTACATGAAAAAGTTCAAAGCATTCACAGACGAACAGAAGGACACATTCATCGATGGCTTAAAGGCTCATCTTGAGGGTGTGACTTTCATCACCTCATCGGAGGGTGGTAAGGATGGGGATGATGATTGGTATTAGGGTGAAAATGTTGTTTCAAGGTATGTTACTCGAAGTGTGGGTACAAGTAAGTTTAGAGCATCGGGAAAGACACCGATGATTGAAAATTTGGAAGAGTGCGTGTTTCGGTTGGAGGAGTTAATCAAGGACAATGTTGATTTTGTGAAAGAAGAGAGGATGGGGAGTATCTGCTCTGTATATTATAGAAGTTGCATATTTTATAAATTCATTTTACTTATAATAGAATCTATACCATTCTTTATCAACTGATAGCTTAGTTTATGATAAAAGGTAAATACTTAAAAATGCAGGTGCAAAGCCAACATTCATCAGTGAGGGCTATCTGCGATGACAGCGACATTAAAAAAGCGCTCCTTGAGACAACATCTTTGGAACAGGCCTTGATCAATTTGATAAGGTGATGACCCCTGAGGTTACAGCTGTTGTAGAGAAGGAAAATCCCGATGAAGGCGATGAAGAGAAAGAACAAGAAAAAAATGAAGAAGCTATTTGTGAAAAAGAAAACAAAGTTGATGAATCAGCTGGTGTGGAAAAGGAGGATCGTTACGAAAGAAGGCAGGATGAAGAAGATAAAAATAAAAAAGGTGTTTGTGAAGAAAAAAATAATGAAGGAGATGGAGAGAAAGCAGAAGAGAAGAATGCAGCAGGAGAAGTGGAGAAAGAAGAGGGAGAAGAACATAAAGAAGAAGGAAAAAATTATGCACCAAAAAATAAGGTATCGCGGAGAAAGAAAATGAAAATGAATTTTCAAACTTAGATGAATTTCTTAATGAAGTTACTCAGGAAATCAACAAGATGCAAGTGGAAGAAGAAAATGTTGAATGTTTAGACAATGTTTAATTTTTATTTGTGGCTGATGATTATTTTTATTAGACAAGACAATCTTAACTTTTTTTATTTTTCAGCTCGGGATGTGTAGAGCTGAACAATTATGTTTTCTAAACTGCTTTTATGGTTTATGATAAGCAGTTTACATTTTATATAATCAACATATCATTGCTTTTACATGAATGCCATCTTTGATTATAGACTCTGACTAAAAGGTAAAGCATATATAGTACAGCTTTGTGCAGTCGATGAATGAAAAAGGTAAATCATATATAATATAAGTGAAAATTAGTCCATTAATAAAAGAGACAAAATAAATTCAATGCCACTACACCCCAATTACACCTTTCCAAAAAGTCAAAACTAATAGTAAACCATACACCATAATTTTCATGCCCTTTTCTTTTTCTTCAGCCTTAGCCAACCTATGCTTAAGCTGATCCGTCTCAATTTTGATGTATTTTTACAATTCCTTTAAGTGATCAATCTTGTGTTCCAGTTCTCTATATAATGTCATAAAAATATCCTTATTTTCTTCAGAATCTGTAAGTTTTTCCAACATTTCAAACTTTGCAACGCCTTGAAATTTAGACACCTTAAAATCAGAGGAAATCCACTTGAAATAAGAGCATCCACCATTATCCTAAAATAATGAGGATAAATTGGTAAATTGAATTATGTGATGAACATAAATAAATTTTTATTTAAACAAAAATAAACCTTTCCAACCGCACAAATGTAGAATTTTCGACCCAAATTCTTGTCGGTTCGTGATGTTTTCAACACCGCAAGATTACCACAATAAAAAATATAAGAACTTTTGGACGTTTGAGATAACTGCGACATTGTTATTGTTGAAGCAAAACTAGAAAGTGATGAATAAATGAAAATGTAGGAGCTCAAAAGGGTCCCTTTAATTAATAAAGTAGGGCTATCAAAATCTGACCGTTGAAAAATTCTACCCGTTTGAATTGTACGGTTGGAGAAAATTTAAGTGGATTGTCATTTACTTAAAAGGGTCTCTAAAAAATCTTTATGTCTTCTATAATCGACTAGGTTACGTATGAATTATATACTGATATCAGTGTTGATGATCTAGTGTATTGACATATTATTGATTTAGACTACGATCGATTATCGACCTACCATATAGTCTATGCTCAACTTACTGAATGTATGGACAGCTTAAAATAATGGTAAAAAAGGAGAAATTAAATAAAATAAAATTAGACTATGTCAATTAACGTCATTAAGACATTGTAAAGCAATTTAGATACATCAATTATGATTCTCAATCACTTTTGAACGTGATCAAGTGTTATCTAAGACACGGTGTAGTTGTAGATCATTGAGATGACATAAAAAAGGGGTAGAAAGAAAATATAATAAAATAAATATTAATTATCCAAGCACTAAAGAACGACTACATATCATGACAAGAGATTAGACTTGTGTAATAACCATAAGGAAGAGTGGTGGTTGTCACTTGTGAGTGTTCAATGGACAAGTAGTGTCTAAAAATAAGAAGTCCCTCTCAATAGAGACGCTAGTTATGAGTAATTGGTTGTTACTACCATTGCCCTCCCCTATACTCATTTTATCGAATGTAATTAGTCACTTTACATTACGTGAATGATGTTTATTTATTTTATTTTATTTAGTTTCTCCCTTTTTAACCTCACCTCTTTTGAAAATAGATCTATGATAGTATCTTGAGTATATTATAGATAATTAGCTTTATTTATACCGGACTATATTATTAGTTGTGTATCGACCAATTGAGTCAATTTTCAAAGGAGGTGAGATTAAAAAAGGAGAAATAAAATAAAATAAAATAAATAAACATCATTCACGCAATGTAAAGTGACTAAATATCATAATATGAGATTACAAAATAATTAGACACTTGACCAAATGAGTATAGGGGAGGGCAATGGTAGTAACAAGCAATTACCTAAAACAAGTGTCTCTGTTGAGAAGGACTTCTTGTTCTCAGACGCTACTTGTCCATTGAACACTTACAAGTGAAAATCATTACTCTTCCTTATGGTCATTACACAAGTCTAATCTCTTATCATGATATGCAGTCGTTCTTTAGTGCTTGGATGATTAATATTTATTTTATTTCTTCCCTTTTTGGTTTCATCTCAATGATCTATGGCTACACCGTATCTTAGATAACACTTGATCACATTCAAAAGTGATTGGGAGTCACTATTGATGATATTATTTGCTTTATAATGTTTTAATGGTGTTAATTGACATACTCTAATTTTATTTTATTTGATTTCTCCTTTTTTGCCATTATTTTAAGTTGTCCATATATTCAGTAAGTTGATTATAGACTATATGATAAGTTTATAATTGACCGTAGTATAAATCGATAATATGTCAATACACTGGATCATCAACACTGATAGTAGTATATAATTCATACATAACGTAGTCGATTATAACCTTAATATTTCCTTTCTTACGTTTAATGAAAGAGTCTTTAGAAGAGTTTAAACGTATTGTACTGAGTGTTTAGTAGTCGATTATATATTCGCATTGAGCATATAGTCGATTATATATTCAATATATTTTCTTATGTTTAACGAAATAGTATTTGCAAATCTTTAAACATGCACTATTGAAGAATCATCAACAAAGACTGAAAGACATAAAATCATTATACATAAATAGAATATTATGAAAACAGAATCTTGTTTATATATAGATAAAATTTCATTGCATCTATATTTATAATTTTTGGGGAAAAAATCCCAAACAAAAAGACAAAAATGAAGCTTTCATTTACATAATCCAACCATGAAAGTTTCATTCAGCAATAAACTACAAAAAACTAAACTAAACTAGACTAGGGGGATGAAGGGGGTGATAAGTTCACGGGGGGTCCAGGTTGAGACTCTCAGCTATGGCCCGAAAAAAATAGGCCATCCACCGGAGCTCTCTGTCCAGCCGTTGTTGATCGGCGGCAAGACCTTGGAAAAGGAAATCCAGGTCGCTCTTAAGCCTAAGCAACTCTATGTTGTTGATGGTTGTCAGTCTGTGCATTGGCCGTAGTGTGTACCTCCTCTTAGCCATCTTCTTCTCTCCTTAGTAGTTTCTTTAGAAATTTGGTTTACAATCGACAAAGGCCTCTTTAAATAGACTAGAGCAAGATACAATGGACTAATAGAAGTTGTACACGTGTTGATGGAAGGCGAGAAAGCGTGTGAGAATAGTAAATAGAAAGTCGTGGTGGTTATGGCAGTCGAGTCATTTCAAATTATCGCATTTCTCGAAGTGTAATGATTATATTAAAATTTTCAGTGTATGAGGAAAAGGGTTTCTTAAATAGACTACCCGATTGGTCGATTATTTACTATGTAGTTTAACCTATACCCTGTAGACCATGCATCGATCTATTATATATTTTGAGTCCAGTCAATGTGTAATGTGTATAGTCGATTTCAGAACTTGGGATGGCTATTTTCAAAATGGCACCCTTTCCAATGCATCATAATTATTTTGAATTCAATTGTATGAAGAAAAGGGTTTTTTAAATAGACAACATGATAGGTTTATTATACACTACGTATTGAATATTTACTCTGTAGATCAAATACTGATTTATTATATATTATAAGGCTGGTTGATTATTTCAGTGTATATTCTATTTAGCACGTAGTATATAATATATGAGCTGGAATCGATAATGCACAGCAAAAAAAGGCAATTTTGACTGCAGTTCAGTGGCTTTGAAAACAGAATACACATTACATACTGTCTTGTGCAGTTTACAAAACCAAAAACATAAAATACAATGCCAATCATATTATCCTATGTTAAGACTGCATGTTGTTCTCTTATGTACCAGCCTTTTGCACTTGGAGCACTTGTTCCTTCTTTTGCATTGAAGGCTCCAGCATACCCTTAACGTATTTCACCTTCCTCCTCCTGAGTTTGGGATCGAAGTTGGATGGAAGAACTTATATTTCTAGATACTCCCACACCATACTCCACTCTGACTCCAGTGGTGTTGTACAAATAGGTTCCAAGTATGCAAGGAGGTATGATTCTTTCGAATATCTAAGCGAAGAGTAGTTGCAAATGCTAGTGTCGTATTCATCCCCATGCTTCAAGAGCAACGCTGCCATTGCATAAGCACATGGAAATTTCACCTAGTCATACTTTCTGTAAGAACATGACCATCTCAAAAGATTAACTTTGGCAAAACGACCATAACCAAGCACGGTGAATTCGTCGGTGCTTCCATTTATGTTGTTCACATATAATTTGTCACCCTCGGTCATGTTTTCCCTCAATATCATCTCGACTACAGGAACAAATATTATCTTTGAATTGTCCACCTCCGCATACCTTTTCCTAAATATTTCTCGAAACCTATGTGCAATTGAATTGAAGATGGTTGCCACTGGATACTCTCTTTTGTTGTGCAACATTAAGTTGAGCGACTCAGTGATGTTTTAGGTCATGATGTTGAATTGATTACTTGGAAAGTGAGCCTGGCACTAATTTTCAAATCCAACGTCATGCTCGAGGCAAGCTGCTGCGTTAGGGCTCTTTTTTAACGAAATTGAAGTAGTCATTAAATTCTTCCAATGTGTACTCCTTGGCTGCATGGCAGTACAAATAGAGAGAATCTAAAAAATGGTGATTTGTTTATAGTTTTTTACCGAGATACCTCATACAAACACCATGATATGTAAGCAGATAATTCCTTGCAAGGCTGTTGGCTATGCTGACGTGTCTGTCGGAGAAAACGCACAACTCTGGTTCATCAATGACAAAGGCCTTAAGATTCTCAAAGAAAAAGCCCCACGATGCATCATTCTCCTTACCCACCATACAATACACTAAGGGATTGATATGATTTTGCATATCTTGAGTGATAGCGGACAACAGCACACCCTCATACTTGTCAGATAAATGCGTGCCATTAATGATAATGACCTTTCTCATATGTGCATATCCATGGATGGAATCCCAAAATGACATAAAGTAGTAAATAAACCTGCCTGAATCCTCATTGCCCATGAGGGAATTGATAGACCCAGGATTGAGGCCATTGAAAACATATGAAAAGGCAGGAAGCACTGCATGTCCATGCTCGAGTGTACCTCAAACTATGTTCTTCGCAATGACACCTTCCATCTAACACTTCCAATATCCCGGCCTATAATGTAGCTCCCTAAATATGATCTTCTCGATCTCTTTCAGTATTGGACCTTTGTTATCGATGAAAAAGTTCAAAATAAGTAAGGTAATAACCTCCACGGTGACATTCTTGTGCTTTCCTGTGACATGATCAATGCCAAAACTATGCTCTCCTACATATTTGTGGATATTAAACCAACCTAATTCTCCGTTAGCATATGCATGCACCATCCACTGACAAGTAGGATCTACGCACCTCACCCTCAAGTATTTCTTACAAATCTTCACCATTGTGTAATTGAAATACATTTTCTCTGACGCCTACTTCAAGAAGAGATTTAGTTTTTTCTTATCCCTGAATGTTTGTCCTACAAAAAGATTGGTGTCGTCCGAGAAAGAGTGGCTTCCTTGTTGTTTGAACTGCCCGTCCTCACCTCCTCCACATTTCTCTTATTTATAATCTTCACTATTATCCCATATATCACCACTTATGCAATCGTATTCCATTAATGTATCATCCACTATCGGGGGTAGGGGTGGGGGTGAGGGTGGGAGTGTGTAATACCCTACACTTTTCCTAGCTTAATTTCGTTCCTAGAATGTCAAGGGTTAGCTTAAAAAATGAACAACCTTTGTTTCATGTAAAATTTTCTAGATTCAAACCCTCCATTATGTAGAGAATTAAATTAGCTTTCCATTAATACCCAATTTGCCTAAATTGGATACTCGGTTGAGAATTTATGGCATTTTTAGTTAATTCGTATCCCAACAAGAGAAGCACCGCACTGCATTAACTTGCAAAATGAAAATTGTCCGATTCCAGTGGACCTCCACGACAAGCCTGCATTGCGGTGAAGCCTTATTTACCAATTGTCAATTTCCAGTGGCTCACTGTGATAGTGGCGCATCGTGGTGATGGCCAAAATGGCATTTTAGTAGTGCACCGCAATAGTTCTGAATCACGTAGAATGTCCAGTTCCCACTTGTAGAATTCTAGTGAGCCACCAAGATAGTGGCGCATCGGGATGGCATGCAAATTCGAAAAATTTCTCTTGTTTCCAGTCCAATTAAATTTTAAAAGGGGCACTTTGGTCAATTCCCAAGCCCCCAATTATTCTAAAACAAGGAATTAAGCATATCCTAAGTACTTTATGCTTATTTTCATCCATTCTTTCTTAAATCAAAATCCTAGAGCTCAAAAGCTTACTCTCTAAGAAATCAATTTCCTCCATTGTTTCTCCAAGAAAACTCAAAATTGAGGATTTCCAAATCAAGATAACCAAGAGTGCATCTCCAAAGTATAAATATAGATTCAAGTTCAAACTTTCTTAGAGATTTCATCAATTAAGGTATGTGAGGTTTATGAACAAGGATCCTCTTTCATCTTTGTGCCCAAAACTAGCTTTTAACTACAATTTTACATGATTTTGTATGAATATACATGAGTTTTAAATTAGGGTTTATACCTAATTTTTCTAGTTGCAAGATTATGAGATTTCAAGTATTTTAGAAGCTGAATTGCATGACTACTTTAATATTTAGATGCCTGTTGCAGTAAATTTCAGATTTTGAGATAAATTGTCATTAATTACATTATCAAGCATGAATTTTATGATGTTTTGACATGAGATTGATGCATGAGTTATAATCCCAAGATTGAATATTATTATTTGATGAACGATTATGCTTTAAGCATCAAATGATCAGTTTATTTTCAGATTTCCAGTAAAGATTTAATCTTTTGGATCATCAGATAAGATTTGAAATTCACTTTACAGATTTATTACATATTACAGTAATTAGATTAGCTTTACTTATAGATTAAATAAGATAAATGCATAATTGGATTCATAATAAACTCTTATGCTAGTTTTTAAAGTGGACTTCCAACAGAATGAGCATACAGATTAAAGGGAGTAGTATTTAGCACCGAGTGAGATGTGTGGGATTAGCGTGCCTTATTTTTCACAAAACTACGTAGCCAACGTAGGTACAGTTTTAGATTATTTCCATTTCTCTATTGATGACAGATACATATGTGATCACTTAGATTAGGTTATACTCTTTGGCAAGAGTATGACACCTCTTCCCATTATAAGGTTTTCCCCATAAGGGAACAAGACGTTGGAGTCCATGTTAGCTCGCAGGGTTTATGTCGATTAGAATAACCTCTCTGCTAGTAGAAGTAAATAAATAGCTTTTGAGTAACTTTCTTAATAGAAACGACTAATAGAAAAGCTTTTAAGGAAATTAAGTGGAAAGGCTCACAGCTTTATCCCGATTATGTTTTTACATAAAGATAGTAGCTACAAACTACAACTTTCAGATTTCAGATATAGAAGTGAGCCCTTTTTACACTTTGTATGATTTACAGACATAATATTTGTACAACTTGCAGAACTAAATATCATGACTCACTAGATTTACATAGTATGATTTTCTATTCATGATTATAGATTTCAGTTTTCAGATATTCCAGCTTATGTGAGTTATTTACATTTAGCATGCATTATTTTATAAATTATGATGATAATTGATATTATGTTTTACTTATGCATTCACCACCATATACTTAGTACATCCTCAAAGTACTGATCTACATATACGTCTATGTGCTACATTTTCTCATAATGTAGGTTCAAGTGCTCAGTTTCACCAGCGAGAGTGATTTTGAGCATCTCCATCTACATCTCGATAGTTAGTGAGTCCTTATAGTTTTGGGACTTAGTTATTCATATTTTCAGCTTGTCAGTTTGGATGATTCAGTATTTTCTGACAGTTTGAGTCAGCTGGAGTTTTATCCCAGTGACTCTCTAGATATTAATAGTAGAGACTTGTCAGACTACTAGTTTTGATATATATTTTCAGTAGTGATTCATCAGACCTTTGAGATTAGTATTTTTCAGAAATTATATTCAGTTAGTTTTCTATATATAGTATGACTTTCATGTCTATGTTTCCTTTACTATGTGATTCAAACCTAGTAGGAGGCAGAAAGGGTTAGAATATGGATACTAGGTTTTGGGGTGTTACAAACTTAATATTAGAGCCTAATATTTATAAGAGTTCGAGGGAGTCAGACAAGTCGCATTACGTAGAGTCTTGATCATGGGTGTGAAACACGCCACATTTATGAGTAAGAGGCTATGAGATATTTTTAGGAAATCATCACTTTCTTTCATGATTTATTATGCTTACAGTATCTCAATCTACTAGTAACTCATGCTCTTACATAAAAGTTGAATATGACTCCTTGTCAGGCTAATGTCTGTAGAAATAATAACCATCCACCTAGCCTACCAATCCTCAGAATGAGAATGTATCCCATGCTGAGTTTCGGGCTACCTTTCAGGCATTGGCCCAGGCAGTGACTGCTAATGTTTAGGGAAACCATCAGGCTGTAGTTCCACTTCAGCAGAATGGTGATTTAGTAGCAGCCAGAATTTATGACTTCATGAGAATGAATCCACAAGAGTTCTTTAGGTCAAAATTAGGTGAGGACCCATAATTTTATTTAGATGAGGTGAAGAAGATCACCTAAATTATGCATATTTTTGAAGAGAAAAATGTAGAGTTAGCATCCTACAGATTAAAGGATGTAGTATATGATTGAGTAGTTATATGAAAGAATGGTAGAGGTGAGAATGCAGCTCCTATGTAGCATATGATTGACAGTGAAGGAGTACTGCCTTCAGTTCAACCAGTTGTCTAAGTATGCCTCTGATACGATGGTTGATCCTAGAGCAAGCATGAATAAGTTTGTCACTGGCGTATCTAGCTTAATAGTCAAGGAGTGTAGGACTCATATTTATTAATGACATAGATCTTTCTAGGTTGATGATTCATGCCTAACAGATTGAGGCAAAAAAGAATAAAAGGAGGAGGGGAAATAAAAAGGCTAGAACTGGGCAGTTTGAGTATGGTCAGACTAGGTATGGAGAAGGAAATTATTCAAAGTTTTGGAATTGTTCATCTATGCCATCCCTATATCCAGCTAGTTCTCCCACTCCCAGAGCTAGACATGAGCAGTGGGGTAAGCCTTCTATGTCCATATCTTAGAATAGTATGAGTGAAAGACCCCGTTATCCTCCATGTGCTAAGTGTGGTAAGAATCATCCTGGTGAGTGCTTATTGTGATAGAAAGTTTGTTATGGTTGTGGTAAGATAGGTTATGGAATTAAAGTGTGTCCAAATGCTAAGCAGGGAAACAGATACGTTTGTCCCCAGACTCAGGCTACTAGTGCACCAGCTCCTCTAGGTTTCCCAGTTCCTCCCCAAGGTGCATTATCCAGTAACAGTAACGGTCAATGCCAAAATTGGTTTTATGCTTTACCATCCCATCAGGAGCAGGAGGATTCAATAGATATTATTATTGGTATGCTTCGTGTATTTCATCATGATGTTTATGTGTTGTTAGACCCTGGGTCAAAATTTTCTTATATGACCCTATTAGTTGCAGTAAATTTTGAGATAGGTCCTAAAAAGATCCTTGATCCCTTCTTGGTTTCTACCCTAGTGGGTGAGTCAGTTATAGCAAAATAGATCTATAGGAAGTGTCCTATCACTGTCCTTTATAAAATCATGTTACCAGATCTAATAGAGCTAGATATGGTTGACATTAACCTTATTCTTGGTATGGATAGGCTCCATTCCTGTTATGCATCCATAGATTATCACACCAGAGTGGTAAAGTTTCAGTTTCCAGATGAGCCAGTCTTTGAGTGGGGAGGAAATTCAGTGTCTCCCAAAAGTCATTTCTTGTCCTATCTTAAGGCCAGAAAGTTAATTTCTAAAGGGTGTATCTATCACCTAGTTTGAATCAAAGACACTAATTCTGAGACTCCAACAATTCAATTAGTTAGTATAGTCAAAGAGTTTCCTGATGTTTTTCCCAAAGATTTTCCAGGGGTACATCTCAATAGGAAAATAGAATTTGGTATTGACCTTCTCCCAGATACTCAGCCTATTTTTATTCCTTCTTATTGTATGGATTCAGCTGAGCTTAAAGAGTTAAAAGAAAAATTCAAAGATATTTTAGATAACGGTTTCATGAGGCCTAGTGTTTCTCCATGGGGATCTCTCGTCCTATTCGTGTAAAAGAAAAATGGTTCTTTGCGTAAGTGCATTGACTATTGTCAGCTGAATAAAGTTACGTAAAAACAAATATCCTCTTCTTAGAATTAATGTCTTATTTGATCAACTCCAAGGTGCATGTTGCTTCTCAAAGATAGACCTTAGATTCGGCTATCATTAGCTTAGGGTAAGGGAGTGTGATATTCCAAAGATAGCTTTCAGAACTCGTTATGGTCATTTTGAGTTTCTAGTCATGTCTTTCGGTCTAACAAATTCCCCAACATCTTTCATGGACTTGATAAATAGAGTGTTTAAATAGTATTTGGAAATATTTGTCATAGTCTTTATAGATGATATTTTTGTCTACTCTCGTAGTGAGGATGATCATACAGACCACTTTAGAATTGTATTGCAAACTCTCAGAGATCACCAGTTATTCGCCAGATTCAGTAAATATGAGTTTTGGCAAGAGTGCAACTTGCCAATAGGTTAAGGTAGAGCACCAAAGACCTGGTGGTACGTTGCAAGAGTTTGGTATCCTCTCTTGGAAGTGGGAAGAGGTTAATATGGACTTTGTGACTGGATTACCCCATTCCCGTCATCAGGAAAATTTGATTTGGGTTATAGCAGATAGATTAACAAAGTCAGTGCATTTCTTGCCAGTTCATGCGTCTTACACGACTGAAGATTCTACCAAACTATATATCAGAAAATTAGTCAGATTGTATGGAGTTCCTTGTGTATTTGAAAGTTTCACCCATGAAAGGGGTGAAGAGATTTGGCAAAAAGAGGAAAATTAGTCCCCGATATATAGGCCTCTAGGTAGCATATGAGATTGAGCTACCCACAGATTTATCCTCAATTCATCCAGTATTCCATGTGTCCTTGTTGAAGAAGTGCATGGACGATTCACACATTATAGTTCTTCTAAAAAGTACAAATATTCAAATATCCTTTCATACAAAAACGTTCAAGTAGAGATTCTTGATCATTAGATCCATATAAGGAACAAAGAAGTTCCCATGGTGAAAGTTTTGTGGAGAAATTAGTCCGTTGAGGGTGCTACTTGGGAAACAGAAGCCGTCATGTGTACCAAGTATCCTCATCTCTTCTCTATGAACTCAGATTTAGCTGAAGGTAATAGTCTTCCTTCATTCAGTTCTTTTCCAGTCTCAAATTTAGCCATATAGCTATTTTCATGTAAATTCATGCACTCGCAAATCAGTTCAGTAGCTCAGCATGTTTTTCATTTAATCATACAGTTATTTCAGTTGTGCATGATAGCTTATTGCCTCAGATACTTCTGTATTTTAATCTTAATTAACCATATTCGAGGAAGAATGTTCCCAAGGGGGATATATTGTCATACACTGCACTTTTCCTAGCTTAATTTTGCTCCTAGAATGTCAAGGGCTAGCTTAAAAAATGAATAACCTTTGTTTCATGTAGAATTTTCAAGATTCAAACCCTATATTGTGTAGAAAATTGATTTAGCTTTCCATCGATACCCAATTCTCCTAAATTCGATACTCGATTGAGAAGTTATGGCATTTTTAGTAAAGCAGTATCCCAATTGGAGAAGCATTGTGCCGCGGTGGCTTGAAAAATGGAAATTTTCCAATTCCAGTGGACCTCCGCGATAAGCCCGCATCGCGGTGAAGCCTTATTTCCCAATTGTCAATTTCTAGTGGCCTACCGCGATAGTGGCGTGTCGCAGTGATGGACAAAATGACATTTCAGTTGTGCACCGCGATAGCTCCACGTCGCATAGAATGTATAGTTCCCAGTTGACGAACTCCAGTGAGCCACCGCGATAGTGGCACATCGCAATACCATGCAAATACAGAAAATTTCTCTTGTTTCTAGTTCCGATTAAATTTTAAAAGGGGCACTTTAGTTAATTTTCAAGACCCTAATTCGTTCAAAATACGGAATTAAGCATATCCTAAGCACTTTATGCTTATTTTAATCCATTCTCTCTCAAAGAAAAACCCTAGAACTCGAAAGCTTACTCTCCAAGAAATCAATTTCCTCCATTGTTTCTCCAAGAAAACTCAAAATAGAGGATTCCTAAATCAAGATAACCAAGAGTTCATCTCCAAAAGAACAAATAGAGATTCAAGTTCAAGCTTTCTTAGAGATTTTATCAATTAAGGTATGTGGGGTTTAGGAACAAGGATCCTCTTTCATCCTTGTGCCCAAAACTAGCTTTTACCTACAATCTTACATGATTTTGCATGAATATACATGAGTTTTAAATTAGGGTTCATACCCAATGTTGCTCTTTGCAAGAATATGAGACTTCAAGTGTTTTAAAAGTTGAATTGCATGACTACTTTAATATTAACATGCCTATTGCAGTAAATTTCAGATTTCTAGATAAATTATCATTAATTAAATTGTTAAGCATGAATTTTATGACGTTTTTACATAAGATTGATGCATAGGTTACCATCCCAAGATTGAATATTATTATTTCATGAACGATTATGCTTTAAGCATCAAATGATCAGTTAATTTTTAGATTTTTAGTAAAGATTTGACCTTTTGGATCATAAGATATGATTTGGAATCCACTTTATAGATTTATCACAGATTACAAAAATTAGATTAGCTTTACTTATAGATTGAATTAGATAAATGCATAATTAGTTACGTAATAAACCTTATGCTAGTTTATAAAGTATATTTTCATCAGAATGAGCATACAAATTAAAGGGAGTAGTATTTAGGACCGAGCGGGAAGTGTGGATTAGTGTGCCCTATCTTCCACAGAACTACATAGCCAACATAGGTACAGATTCAAATTATTCACATTTCTATACGAATGACAAATACAGATGTGATCACTTAGATTAGGTTATACTCCTTGACAAGATTATGATACCTCTCCCCATCGTGAGTTTTCCCCATATGGGAACAAGACGTTGGACTCAATATTAACTCACATGGTTTATGTCGGTTAGAAGAACCTCTCCGCTGGTAAAAGTAAAATTAACAGTTTTTGAGTTACTTTCTTAACAGAAAAGAATAACAGAAAAGATTTTAATAAAACTAAGTGTAAAGGCTCACAACTTTAATTGAATTATATTTTTACAGAAAGATATTAGCTACAGACTACAACTTTCAAATTCTAGATATAGAAGTAAGCCCCTTTTACACTTAGACAATATGATTTACATATAGAACATTAGTACAACTTTTAGAACTAAATGTTATGACTCACTACATTTACAAGGTATGATTTATTATTCACGATTACAGATTTGAGTTTTCAGATATTCCAGCTTATGTGAGCCATTTACATTTAGCATGCATTGTTTTACAAACTATGATGATTATTGATATTATGTTTTACTTATGAATTTACCCCCATATACTCAGTACATCCTCAAAGCACTGATCCGCATATACGTCTATGTGTGCATTGTCTTATAATGTAGGTTTAGGTGCTCAGTTTCAGCATGGAGAGTGATTTCGAGCATCTCCATATACATCTCGACAGTTGGTGAGTCCTTATAGTTTGGGAACTTAGTTATTTAGATTTTCAGCTTATCAGTTTAGATGATTCAGTATTTTTAGATAGTTCGAGTCAGCTGGGGGTTTGTCCTAGTGACTCTCTAGATATTAGTAGTAGAGGCTTGTCAGACTGCTAGTTTTGATACAGATTTTCATTATTGATTCATCAGACCTTTGAGATTAGTATTTTTCAGATATTAAATTCGGTCAGTTTTCCGCATATCGTATGACTTTTATGTTTATGTTTTCTTTACTATGAGATTCAGACCTAGTAGGAGGCAGACAGGGTTAGCTTAAGGAAACTCGTAGTCTTGAGCACCGTGTGACAAAAGTGTACAACACAAAAATAGTTTCAAAAGAGTACAAACTATATATAATGTGTAAATTCAAAGTACAACAATAGTTTCAAAAGTGTTACCAACAACAATAGTTTAAAAAATATACAAACTACAACATAATATCAAATTCAAAGTACAACACATTCAAAAGTCAAAAAACCAAAAGTCATCATCATCAAATTCGTCCTCTTCCTCGTCTTCCATATTCTTATCTATGCTGATATCATCCAGCGAGCCAACTCCTTTTGCAGCCCGAACAACATCACCAGGACATGGAGTCCCTGCAGTCAAAATGAAAGAGCTGAATTGCTCCTGCAGTATCCTGATTTGTGACAAAGTTTCCTCCTCCCTTTTCTGGGACGTCTCTCTCTGTTTAGCAACCTCTTCAGTGAGTTTAGAAATCGTACTTTCTAGTCTTTCAATGGCTTCTCTATCAACTGAAGAGCTAGAGTATGCAGGGTCGAACGAACACCTAATATTTTCGCCAAAATAATTGTTATGGTATTCGTAGTAATGGCTTTAACTGCAGGACCCACAAACTTTTCCATAACTCCTCCTCTACATGTCAACGTAGCGGGTCACCCTGAGTTTCAGGAGGCTGGGTACTATGATACTCACTAACAAGCTACCGATATTTATCCTATATTAATTCAAAGTAAAGTTAAAATTAAAAGTCAAAAATATTAAAGTACTTATAATTGAATAATATCAAATTTGAGAAAAAGATTCATAAATGCAATATTTGATTCTTACATGGGCAGCTTTTGCATGAGGTTCAACCCAGATATCTTCATTAGTAGGGTTTTTTTTCTTCTTCAGATGAGTCTCCTCGAATAGCTAATCGTGTGGTATCTTCCTACTCTTTTCTTTTTCCTGCATATTAAAAAATTATCAATGTTTAAAAAATTGAAACTTTTAATAGAAACAAACAGATAAAACTGTAAAAGTTACATACCATTTTTTCCTACACAGCAAGGGTACTTCTAGCATCAGCAGTATGTAGGGAGCCACCCTTCGAAGATACCCGGGCTTTCCTTTTTTTTTTTTCCTCAGAAATTGGTATCCTTCTCTATTCCAAAGGCGAAGATATAGTTGCCATAATGGTTCACTAATCCTGTCAAGTTTTACCAACTTGGTTCAGGCATAATCTAATAGACTGTTAAACCTGACTCTACATCTTCTGAAAAATTTTCTCCTTATAAAAAATGTATTCGCATCATCCCACAAGTAAAATTTCTACAAGAAAAATAAAAATATAATATTCAATCATTTGTTCTAAAAAAGTGTTAAGTAGTCCTAAGTAAAATTCTTACTTTAAATTCTTTAAACATTTTATCCCTTTCAAGTTTTAGAACCTGCCGCCAACTGGTCCAGTAGCCGTTGAAGTTCCAAAAAATGCATTTTCTCACAGCTTGTCCAACTTTAGCATCCAACCTAAACCTACAACAAAAGATCAAACAGTAATTTCATAGAGCATAATAATATAGTAATGAAAAAATAAATAATATTATTATATTTAGAAATATTACCCTGTCGCAAATGGAATGAGATAAAGCCTCCCATAATCATCTCTGCCTCTTGACTTCAGATTAAGTGATGATGGATGCATTGGTATGGGTGAATCTGATGCACCAGATGGAGTACCTTAAAGCTGAAGATCCAACAATCCAATAGATCCAGCAGAATCACTTTGTGTAGCTGAGTGACTGCTACAGGAGGGTATCAATGATAGCATCTATTCGGATGTCCCAACGGTCGTCTGATAGTACTATGGTGGCTCTGGCACGGTGATGGAAGCAGATTGGGTCGTTGTATACCTATGAATTGTCCCCATATGCGTAGGAATAGGAATCGAATGCTGGGACAACCTAGAATACGAGGGTCATGTTGTCGCGTCAGCAAACCGACCCTAAGATATATAAATACCTGTCAGTCGTCTATAAGGTGGAAGTTGTCTTTTATTTTTTGGTTTTGTAAGATGAAATTTTTCCTTACCTTTGTCACCTCTACCTGACATCTAAATTATATAAAGTTAACTAGTAGTTAGTTCCTACAAAATGAATATATAAGAAAACATTCCTAATAACTAATTTTAAGTTACTAATTCACATTTCAAATCGCTCCAACAAAATTAAATAGACAAGAATATTTTTATTACTATATACATTATGGAACAGTGAAAACAATAATCTTAAACAGTATATTACATATCAATCTTAAATGAGAAACATAAAGGAAAATATATAGTACAAAGCATAAAGACATCAATACATAATAAATACAACCTACACAACTAATCCTCCTCTTATGAAGACTCTCCATTAAACCATTCACCCTCTTTGGAAATTTCCTCATCTCTTACCCACTTAGCCTCTTCTTGCGCAATATTATCTTCTTCAAATATATTTTACAGGTGATTCAAATTATCCACTAGGTCAACGTCCACTAGTTGGTGATCAATCAATATTTCATTTTGATATGAAGTCTCCAACACATTCTCAACTTCCACCTCTCCATAAGCTTTGTTTTGATTACAACCCACCAATCAGACTTGTCACTGCACAATGGATAAGGAGCATAATACTCTTGTTTAGCATTTTACGCTAGAACAAATAGATGGTAAATAGCATACGACCTATTGTGTTTCACTTCAATGATGTTATGCTCCTTATGTACTCTTGTGCCTCTTGTGCTTGGATCAATCCGCTTACATCAAAAAAGGCCAATTTTTTATTGGGAAACTAGTATACTCCAATTTTAAGACCTCGTGTATGATGCCAAAGTAATCAACATCATCATCGCCCTTAATCCAAACACTACTATTGTTTGTTTTCCTTGTTCTGGAGTGTTGTTCGATTTAAAATTTGAACCCATTTACTGTGTAATGGGACATTGCATGAGCTTCAACTGGACCCAAAGAAATATCTCTCAAGAGTTGATCGTATGCAGCTGCATTTGGTGAGTGGTGTACCTAAAAATATTATACATATATATATATATTATATGTTAGTTGAGGAATTTATAAATGTTTAAAATTTGTAGAAATATTAATACACCTACGAAACTCATATGTAAACCATGTTTCAAAGGATGCGTACACTTAATTTTTGTGGAATTGACTCTTAAATGAACTGAAGATCCAATATGTGAAACAAATTAGTTTCTTTAAGGGAATGAGTAAATAAATAAGATATGTTAAAATTTTAGTCTCCTTACTTCAAAAAGGACTCAACTTCTGGGTAATTCAGCAAGACATACAAAGTTGCTGCTTTGCATTCCGTGGGAGTGAACTGGCGAAGTATGGTCTTTTTAGACTTACAACCAGGTTGATTGAAAATTGATATCAGTTTCGAATAAGGATCATTCACATCAACGTGATGACGATTCGGCCGGTTTCTTGAACAAGCAACTTCATCACAAAAGTTGTATGAACAAAATTGAGATGTTTCTCTTGCAAGATATGCCTCAAATATAGATCCTTCCACCCTATTATTATTTTTGGGACCCCTTTTTAATTTTACAATTTCCCTGCACAATCTTAAGATTAGATGTTTACTATATTAAAAAAAGATATGTATGAATTTAAATATGTTGCAATTGCTTACCGTTCGAATGGATACATCCACCTAGTTTGAACTGGAAAGCCTAGCCGAGCTTCGTGTACAAGGTGAATGGGAATATGTTCCATCACATCGAAGAACGCTGGAGAAAAAATCTTCTCCAGCTTGTTGGTGAGAACAACAATATTACTTTCTATTCACGCCAGATTTTCTTCTTTTAGTGTGGTGACACATAAGTCTTTAAGGAACAAACTAATCTCTGGTATTGGTTTCCATATGTTTTCAGGCAAACCAATAAAAGCAATTGGAAGTAATTGTTTCATGAAAACATGACAATCGTGGCTTTTTATTCCATGCAATATTCCCTGTGCCATTTCAACCCTCTTTCCCAAATTTGAGGCATATCCATCGGGCATCTTCAAACTTTGGACCCACTCACATATTTGATGTTTTTGGTCTAACTTGAATGTAAAACTAGCCTTGGGCTTAAGAAAATTGCCATTGGTCCCCTCTTGTAAGTATAATTTGCTGCGTTTGCAATATTCTGGTAAGTCAAGTCTAGCTTTAGGATTATCCTTTGTTTTGCCGGTGACATCCATAACTGTGTTGAACAGATTTTCAAAGTAGTTCTTCTCAGTATGCATGACATCAACATTATTTCTAAGTAAATTATCTATCCAATATTCTAAATCATAAAATATACTTTGGTTAGTCCAGTTATGCGAAACACCATATCTATTAAGTTTGTACAATGGTTCTTTGTTGGCCTTAGGCAAATCCAAAACTATCTCCCAGATGTCATGACCTGACAGCCTTGGAGGTGGACCCCCATATTCCCTTTTATTCCTTTTGAATACATTCTTGAGTCTCCTAAATTCATGATCAAGTGGCAAGAAACAACGATGACAATCAAACCAGGAATTTTCCTACCATGTCTCAATGTGAAAGACTTTGTTTTTTCCATGCAGTATAGAAGACCTAACTTTCCATCTGTCATCCACCCAGACAATATTCCATAAGTGGGAAAATCATTAACAGTCCATATTAGATATGCACGTGGATTGAAATTCTATTTAAGAGAGATGTCCTAAGTTTCAACCCCTTCATGCCATAAAATTTGAAGTTCATCGATCAAAGGTTACAAGTAGACATCTATTCCGCTTTTCAGATTACGCGGGATAGTAACAACACAATTCAGAAATATATAGGGACTAGACATCAATATTTCAGGAGGAAAATTATAAGGAGCGATAAATACATGCCAACATGAATATGGCACAACACCAACTAAAAAAGGAGAGAGCCCATCCACACATAATCCCAAATGAATGTTTTGTGGCTCATCTTCAAAATCTGGATAAGTTGCATCAAAATACCTCTAAGCCTCTCCATCAGATGGATGACACATAACACCAGTGGGCCTTCTATTTTCACTATGCCATCTCATATGAGGAGCTGAGTTATTTGAAGTATACAACCTCTTCAACCTTGGTATTAGAGGTAAATAATGCATTGCCTTAATAGAAATTTGATTTCCACTAAAACCTCACTTATATCGAGGGTGCTGACAAAACTTACAGGAATCCAGGTTAGCATCTTCCTTAAAGTATAATATGCAACCATTTTTACAATAATTAATTCTAACCAAGGAGAGACCTAACTTTGACACCAATCTTTTTGCCTTATAGAAAAAATCAGGAACCTCCAAGCCGGGGTCAACTAACTCTTTAATTAGGTCTATCATTGAGTCCATTCCTCCTTTAGCAATAGTCTAGTCAGATTTAATACTTAATAATCTAGCAAAAACAGACAAATGAGAGTGCGAACACCCATCAAACAAAGGATGACTAGCAACATGTAATTGTTCATAGAATTTTTCTGCTTCGCTATTAGGAACATCTTCAACATTTTCCCTAAAGTCACCCCCGTGTTTCATCCCAAAAGCATTGTGCACCATTTCTATCATCCTAGTATTTTGATATTCATTACGCCCTGTAGAACTACTACTTTCTCTAACAACAAAGTTATTTTGCACAACATCACTATGAATACCACGCAATCTTTAAAAGTACTCATGAAACCCCTTTATATAAAGATGTTCCTTTAAAAATTCTTCACTTACAAGATTTATACCATCACATAACACAAGAACAATGAATAGCCCCAAAATGTGTCCAACCATCAAGTGTCTTAGCATGTTTAACAAATCTTTTGACACCTTCAACAAATTCCTCCCTAATATCCATTCTATTATCATTATTTCATTGATATATCCGCTATAATCAGGTTCCATCTATGCAATCAATTAGATTCAACTAATTAGATAAAGTCACAAAAATTCAATCAAGTCACCAACCAAACCATATTCAAAACAAAAAAATTCCCTTTAAAGTTCCTACACTTAATCATTTTCAACCAACTAAGTCACCTACCAAAACACATTCAAAACAAAAATATCCACTTTAAAGTCCTCACACTTAACCATTTTCAACCAACTAAGTCACCTACCAAACCTCATTCTAAACAAATAAATCCCCTTTAAAGTCCCTACACTTAACAATTTTCAACCAACTAAGTATAAAAACAAAACCACATTCAAATAGACCTATGATGATATCTTGAGTATATTATTGATAATTAGCTTTATTTATACCAGACTATACTATTAGTCATGTATCGACCAATTGAGTCTATTTTCAAAGAAGGTGAGACTTAAAAAAAGAGAAATAAAATAAAATAAAATAAATAAACATCATTCACGCAATGTAAAGTGACTAAATATCATAATATGATATTCCAAAATAATTAGACACTCGATCAAATGAGTATACGGAGGGAAATGGTAGTAACAACCAATTACCTAAAACAAGTGTCTCTATTGAGAAGGACTTTTTGTTCTCATACTCTACTTGTCCATTGAACACTCACAAGTGATAATCATTACTCTTCCTTATGGTCATTACACAAGTCTAATCTCTTGTCATGATATGTTGTCATTCTTTAGTGTTTGGGTGATTAATATTTATTTTATTATATTAATTTATTTTATTTCTTCCTTTTTTTGTTTCATCTCAATGATCTATGACTACACCATATCTTAGATAACACTTGATGATGTTTAAAAGTGATTGAGAGTCACAATTGATGTATCTAAATTGCTATATAATGTTTTAGTGGTGTTAATTGACATACTCTAATTTTATTTTATTTGATTTCTCCTTTTTTTCCCATTATTTTAAGTTGTCCATATATTTAGTAAGCTGATTATAGACTATATGATAGGTTGATAATCGACCTTAGTCTAAATCGATAATATGTCAATACACTGGATCATCAACACTGATAACAGTATATAATATATACGTAACCTAGTCGATTATAACCTTAATATTTCCTTTCTTACATTTAATGAAAGAGTCTTTAAAAGAGCTTAAACGCACTATACTCAGTGTTTTGTAGTTGATTATATATTTGTATTGAGCATAGAATTCGTATTTACCGTAGTCGATTAGATATTCAATATATTTTCTTACGTTTAACGAAACAATATTTGCAAATCTTTAAACATGCACTACTAAAGAATCATCAACAAAGACTGAAAGACACAAAATCATTATACATAAATAGAATATTATGAAAACAGAAACTTTTTTATATATGGATAAAAGTTCATTGCATCTATATTTACAATTTTTGGGGAAAAAATCCCAAACAAAAAGACAAAAATGAAGCTCTCATTTACATAATCCAACCATGAAAGCTTCATTCAGTAATGAACTATAAAAAACTAAACTAAACTAGACTAGGGGGATGAAGGGGGTGTTGAGTTCACAAGGGGTCCAGGTTGAGCCTCTCGGCTATGGCCCGAAGAAAATTGGCCATCCACCAGAGCTCTCTGTCTAGCCACCATTGATCGGTGGCAAGACCCTGGAAAAGGAAATCCAGGTCGCTCTTAAGCCTAAGCAACTCTATAATGTTGATGGCTGTCTTTCTGTGCATTGGATATAGTATGTACCTACTCCTAGCTATCTTCTTCTCTCCTTAGTCTTTTCTTCAGAAATTTGGTGTACAATCGATAAGGGCCTCTTTAAATAACTAGATAAAGATACAATCGACTAATAAAAGTTGTACATGTGTTGATGGAAGAGGAGAAGGCGTGTGAGAATAGTAAACAAAAATTCACAATGGTTATGGTTGTTGGGTCATTTCAAATCATCGCATTTCTCGAAGTGTACTAATTGCATTAAAATGTTCAGTGTATGAGAAAAAGGGTTTCTTTAATAGACTACCCAATTGGTCAATTATTTACTATGTAGTTTAACCTATACCCCATACACCATGCATCGATCTATTATATATTTTGAATTCAGTAAATGTGTAATATGTAAAGTCGATTTTAGAACTTGGGATGACTATTTTCAAAATGGCACTCTTTCCAATGCATCATAATTATTCTGAATTCAATTGTATGAAGAAAAGGGTTTGTTAAATAGACAACCAGATAGGTTTATTATACATTACGTATTGAATATTTACTCTGTAGATCAAACACTGATTTATTATATATTATGAAGCTGGTCGATTATTTCAGTGTATAGTCTATTTAATATGTAGTATATAATATATGAGCTGGAATCGATAATGCACAACAAAAAATTCAATTTTGACTGCAGTTCAGTGGCTTTGAAAACAAAATACACATTACATACTTTACAGTGCATTTGACAAAACCAAAAACATAAAATACAATGCCAATCATATTATCCTACGTTAAGGTTGCATGTTGTTCTCTTATGTCCCGACCTTTTGTACTTGGAGAACTTGTTCCTTCTGGTTCCTTGAAGGATCCAACACACCCTTAACATATTTCACCTTCCTCCTCCAGAGTTTGGGATAGAAATTGGATGGAAGAACTTGTATTTCTAGATACTCCTGCGCCACACTCCACTTCGACTCTAGTAGTGCTGCACAAATATGTTCTAAGTATGCAAGGAGGTATGATTATTTTGAATATCTAGGCAAAGAGTAGTTGAAAATGCTAGTGTCATATTCATCGCCATGCTTCAAGCGCAACACTGCCATTGCATGAGCGCATGGAAATTTCACCAAGTCATACTTTCTGTAAGAACATGACGGTCTCAAAAGATTAACTTTGGCATAACGACCATAACTAAGCATGGTGAATTCATCGTTTCTTCCATTTATGTTCACATATAATTTGGTTCCCTCGGTCATGTTTTCCCTCAAGATCGTCTCGACTATGAAAACAAATATTGTCTTTGAATTGTCTACCTCTACATACATCGTCCTGAATATTTCTCCAAACCTATGTGCAATTGAATTGAAGATGGCCTCCACTAGATACTCTCTTTCATCGAGCAACATTGTGTTGAGTGACTCAATGATGTTTGAGGTTATGAAGTTGAATCGATTACCTGGAAAGTGAGCCCGACTTTATTTTTCAAATCCAACATCATACTCGAGGCCAGCTACTGCGTTGGGGCATCTTTCTTTAATGGCATTGAAGTAGTCATTAAATTATTCCAACGTGTACGCCTTGGCCGCATAGTAGTACAAATAGAGACAATCTAAACAATGGTGATGTTTTGTAGATTTTCACTGAGATACCTCATACAAACACCATGATTCGCAAGCAGATAATGCTTTGCAAGGCCGTTGTCTATGCTTATGTATCTGTCAAAGATAACACACAACTCTAGTTCATCGACGACAAAGACCTTAAGATTCCCGAAGAAGAAGCCCCAAGACATATCATTCTCCTTATCCACCACACAATACACTAAGGGATAAAAATGATTCTACGTATCTTGAGCGACAACGGACAATATCACGCCTCTGTATTTGTCAGAAAAATACGTGGCATCAACAATAATGACCTTTCTTATGTATGCATATCCACGGATAGAAGCCCCAAATGCCATAAAGTAGTAAATAAACCCGCCTGACTCCTCACCGACCATGAGAAAATTTATAGACCTGGGATTGAGGCCATTGAAAACATATGAAAAGGCAAGAAAAACTACATATCTGTGCTCAGGTGTACCTAAAACTATGTTCTTCGCAATGAGGCCTGCTATCCAATACTTCCAATAGCCCTGCCTATAATGTAGCTCCTTAAATACGATCCTCTCGATCTCCTTTGATCTTGGACCTTTATTGTCGATGAAAAAGTTCAAAATAAGTGATGTAATGAAATCCATGGTGACATTCTTATGCTTTTTGATGACATGCTCACACATACTTGTGGATATAAACCAACCCGATTCTCCAATCGTACACGCGCGCACCATCCACCAGCAAGTAGGATCTACGTACCTCACCCTCAAGTATTTTTTACAACTCTTCACCATTGTGTAATTGAAAGACATTTTCACTGACACCTGCTTCAATAAGAGATTCAACGTTTTCTTATCCCTGAATGTTTGTCCTACAAAAAAATTATGTCATCCGAGAAAGAGTGGCTTCCTTATTGTTCGAACAGCCCATCCTCACCTCCTCCACACTCCTCTTCTTCATAATATTCACTATTATCCTATAAATCACTACCCATATAATCGTATTCCATTAACGTATAATCCACTACCGGGGGTAGGAGTGTGTAATACACCGCACTTTTCCTAGCTTAATTTTTCTCATAGAATGTCAAGGGTTAGCTTAAAACTGAATAACCTTTGTTTCATGTATAATTTTCCAGATTCAAACCCTCCATTGTGTAGAAAATTGAATTAGCTTTTCATCGATACCCAATTTGCCTAAATTCGATACTCAGTTGAGAAGTTATTGTGCTTTTAGTAAAGCAGTATCCCAACTGGATAAGAATCGTGCCGCGATGACTTGCCAAATGGCAATTGTCCAATTCCAGTGGACCTCTGTGATAAGACCGCATCACGGTGAAGTCTTATTTCCCAATTGTCAATTTCCAGTGGCTCACTGCGATAGTGGCGCATCGCAGTGATGTCCAAAATGGCATTTCAGTAGTGCACCACGATAGTTCTGCATTGCATAGAATTTCTAGTTCCCAGTTGTCGAATTTTAGTGAGCCATCGTGATAGTGGCATGTTGCGATGGCTACAAATTTGGAAAATTTCTCTTATTTCCAGTTTCGATTAAATTTTAAAAGGGGCACTTTGGTTAATTCCCAAGCCCCCAATTCATCCAAAACAAGGAATTAAGCATATCCTAAGCACTTTATGCTTATTTTCATCCATTCTATCTCAAATAAAAACCCTAGAGCTCAAAATCTTACTCTCCAAGAAATCAATTTCCTCTAGTTTCTCCAAGAAAACTCAAAATTGAGGATTTCCAAATCAAGATAACTAAGAGTTCATCTCCAAAAGCACAAATAGATATTCAAGTTCAAGCTTTCTTAGGGATTTCATCAATTAAGGTATGTGAGGTTTATGAAAAAGAATCCTCTTTCATCCTAGTGCCCAAAACTAGCTTTTAACTATAATTTTACATGATTTTGTATGAATATACATGAGTTTTAAATTAGGGTTCATACCAATGGTGCTATTTGTAAGATTATGTGATTCAACTATTTTAGAAGTTGAATTGCATGACTACTTTCATATTTACATGCCCATTGCAGTAAATTTCAGATTTCTAGATAAATTGTCATTAATTACATTATCAAGCATGAATTTTATGACGTTTTGACATGAGATTGATGCATGGGTTATTATCCCAAGATTGAATATTATTATTTCATGAACGATTATGCTTTATGCATCAAATGATCAGTTTATTTTCAAATTTTCAGTAAAGATTTGATCTTTTAGATCATCAAATAAGATTTGGAATCCACTTTATAAATTTATTACAGATTATAGAAATTAGATTAGTTTTACTTACAGATTGAATTTGATAAATGCATAATTGGTTTCATAATAAACCCTTATGCTAGTTTTTGAAGTGGATTTCCAATAGAAGGAGCATATAAATTAAAAGGGAGTAGTATTTAGCACCAAGTGGGAAGTGTGGGATTAGTGTGCCCAATCTTCCACAGAATTACATAGCCAACATTGGTATAGATTTAGATTATTCCCATTTCTATATGGATGACAGATACAAATGTGATCACTTAGATTAGGTTATACTCCTTCGCAAGAGTATGACATCTCTCCCCATCATGAGGTTTTCCTCATAGGGGAATAAGACATTGGACTCCATGTTAGCTCGCATGGTTTATGTAGATTAGAAGAACCTTCATGCTAGTAAAAGTAAATAAATAGCTTTTGAGTAACTTCCTTAACAGAAAAGAATAACAAAAATGATTTTAAGAAAACTAAGTGTAAAGACTCAACTTTCTTCAGATTATGTTTTTATAGAAAGATATTAGCTACAGACTATAGTTTTCAGATTTCAGATATAGAAGTGAGCCCTTTTTACACTTAGACTGTATGATTTACTAATAGAATATTAGTACAGCTTTTAAAACTAAATGTTATGACTCACTAGATTTACATAGTATGATATTCTATTCATGATTATAGATTTTAGTTTTTAGATATTCCAGCTTATGTGAGTTATTTAAATTTAGTATGCATTATTTTACAAATTATGATGATGATTAATATTATGGCCTAGGTAATGACTGCCTATGTTCGGGGCAACCATCAGGCTGTAGTTCCACTTTAGCAGAATGGTGATTTAGTAGCAGGCAGAATTCATAACTTTATGAGAATGAATCCACCTGAGTTCTTTAGGTCAAAAGCAAGTGAGGATCCACAACTTATTTAGATGAGGTGAAGAAGATCACCCAAATTAGGCCTATTTTAGAAAAGAAAAGTGTAGAGTTAACTTTTTATAGATTTAAGGATATAGCATATCATTGGGTAGTTATGTGGAAGAATGGTAGAGGTACGAATGCAACTTCTATAAGTTGGCAGGCATTCTGAGATACTTTTCTAGATAGGTTCTTTCCATGTGAAATGAGAGAAGATAAGATAGAGGATTTTATGAACCTGAGATAGGGCTCATTGATAGTGAAGGAGTACTGCCTTAAGTTCAACCAGTTGTCTAAGTATGACCCTGATACGATGGTTGATCCTAGAGCAAGCATGGGTAAGTTTGTTACTAGTGTATCTATCTTGGTAGTCAATGAGTGTAGGACTGCAATGCTTATTGGGGACATGGATCTTGCTAGGTTGATGATTTATGCCCAGCAGATTGAGGTAGAAAAGTTAAAGGAAAGAGGGAGGGGAAATAAGAAGGCTAGAATTGGGCAGTTTGAGTATGGTCAGACTAGGTCTAGAGGGGGAAGTCATTCAAAGTTTCAGAATCATTCATCTTTGCCATCCCCATCTTTAGCTAGTTCTCCCACTCCCAAATCTAGAAGGAGCAGTGGAGTAAGCCTTCTATGTCCAGATCTTAGAATAGGTGAGTGGAAGACTCAGTTATCCTCTATGTGCTAAGTGTAGTAAGAATCATCCCGATGAGTGCTTGTTGGGATAGAAAGGTTGTCAAGGTTATGTTAAGATGGGTCATGGAATTAGAGTGTGTCCATATGCTAAGCAGGGAAACAGAGATGTTTATCCCCAGACTCAGGCTACTAGTGCACCAGCTCTTCTAGGTCGCCCAGTTCCTTCTCAAGTCACATCATCCAGTACTAGTGGTGGTCAATGCTAGAATCAGTTTTATACTTTACCATCCCATTAGGAGCAGGAGGATTCACCTGATGTTATTACTAGTATACTTTGTATCTTTCATTTTGATGTTTATGTATTGTTAGACCTTAGGTCAAATTTTTCTTATGTGACCCCATTAGTTGTAGTAAATTTAGAAATAGGTCATAAAAAGTTCCCTGAGCCCTTCTTGGTTTCTACCCCAGTGGGTGAGTCAGTTGTTGCAAAACATATTCATAGGAAGTGTCCTATCACTGTCCTTCATAAAATCATCTTAGTAGAACTAATAGAGCTAGATATGGTTGACATTAACCTTATTCTTGGTATGGATTGGCTCCATTCCTGTTATGCATCCTTAGATTGTCGTACCCGAGTGGTGAAGTTTTAGTTTTTAGAAGAGCTAGTCTTAGAGTAGGGAGGAAATTCAGTGTCTCCCAAAAGTCATTTTATATCCTATCTTAAGGATAGAAAGTGAATTTCTAAAGGGTGTATCTATCACCTAGTTTGAGTCAAGGACACTAAGTCTGAGACTCTAACAGTTCAATCAGTCAGTGTAGTCAATGAGTTTCCTGATTTTTTTTCTAAAGATTTGCCAGGGGTACCTCCTCATAGGGAAATAGAATTCAACAAAATTCCCCAAAAGATTTCATGGACTTGATGAATAGTTTTCAGAAATTCCAAAGATAGCTTTCAGAACCCGTTATGGTCATTTAGAGTTTCTATTCATGACTTTTGGTCTAACAAATTTCCCAAAAGCTTTTATGGACTTGATGAGTAGAGTGTTTAAACAGTATTTAGACATATTTATCATAGTCTTTATAGATGATATTCTTGTCTACTCTCGTAGTGAAGATGATCATACCGACCACTTTAGAATTATATTGCAAAATTTAAGAGATCACCAGTTATTTGCCAAATTCAGCTAATATGAGTTTTGGAAAATTCCAATAGCTTTTCTTGATCATATTATTTCTAGTAAGGGTATTCGAGTTGATCCCCAAAAGACATAAGCAGTAAGAAACTGGCCTAGACCCCTTTCTCCATCAAATATTAGAAGTTTCTTGGATTTAGCTGGCTATTACAGCCATTTTATTAAGGTTTTCTCATCTATTGTGTCTCCCATATCTAGATTGACCCAGAAGAAAGTTAAGTTTCAATGGTCAGATTCCTACGAGAAGAGTTTTCAGAAGTTGTAGACTCGACTCACTTCAGCCCCAGTTTTAGCATTACCTGATGGTACAGATGGTTTTGTGGTATATTGTGATGCCTCTAGAATCGGTCTGGGTAGTGTTCTGATTTGGAGAGGTAAGGTCATAGCCTATACCTCTAGACAGCTTAAGCTTCATAAAAAGAATTACCCAACCCATGATCTTGAATTAGCTGCTGTTATGTTTGTTTTAAAAATCTTGAGATATTATATTTATGGGGTGTATGTTGATGTGTTCAAGGACCACAAAATCTTGCAGTATGTGCTTACTTAGATGGAGTTAAATCTTCATTAGAGAAGGTGGCAAGAATTGTTGAAGGATTATGATATGAGTGTGTTGTATCATCCAGGCAAGGCCAATGTAGTGGCAGATGCCCTTAGTAGATTGACAGTGGGCAGTGTGGCTCATGTGAAGAATAATAGGAAGGAGTTAGTTCAGGAAGTTCATCGGTTAGCTAGATTAGGTGTGAGATTGGTTGATTCAGTGGAAGGGAATGTTTGGGTTCAGAGTAGTTTAGAATCTTCTGTCATTTCGGAAGTAAAAGAGAAGAAAGATAAGGATTTTAGTTTGGTCAAACTGAAGGAGTTAGTTAAATACTAAAAAATAGACGTTTTCTCCCAAGGGGGAGATGGTGTGCTGAGGTACCAGAGCATATTGCGTATGCCATATGTTGATGATTTGAGGCAGTGGATTATGGAAGAAGTGCATGGTGCGTGTTACTCCATTCATCCAGGAGCCACCAAACGTATCGTGACTTGCGGGAAATCTATTGGTGGAGTGGTATGAAGAAAGATATTTTAGAGTTTATAGCCAAGTATGCAACTTGCCAATAGGTTAAGGTAGAGCACCAAAGACCTGTTTGTAGGTTGCAAGAGTTTGGTATCCCCATTTGGAAGTAGGAAAAGGTGAATATGGACTTTGTGATTGGATTACCCCATTCCCGTCGTCAGTATAATTCGATTTGGGTTATAGTAGACAGATTGATTAAGTCAGTGCATTTTTTTCCAGTTCACATGTCTTACACAGTTGAAGATTATACCAAGCTGTATATCAGAGAGTTAGACAATTTCATGGAGTTCTTTTGTGCATCATCTTAGATAGGGGTACTCAGTTTACCTCTTAGTTTTGGAAAGCCTTTCAGAAGGGTCTTGGTACTCAAGTTCATCTTAGTTCAACTTTTCATCCACAGACAGATGGTTGGGCAAAAAGGACCATTCAAACTCTAGAGGACATGTTGACGGCATATGTTCTTGATTTCAAAAGTAGTTGGGATGAGCATTTGTCGTTCATTGAGTTCGCTTTTAGTAAAAGTAACCATGCTAGTATTCAAATTGCCCCATTTGAAGCTCTTTATGGGCTGAGATGTATAACCCTAATTGGTTGGTTCAAAGTAGGTGAGGCGGCTTTGATTGGGCCAGACATGGTGTTTGAAACTATGAAGAAAGTTCAGTTGATTCAAGAAAGATTGAAAGTAGCTCAAAGTTTTCAGAAATCTTATGCAGACATTAGAAGAAGAGATCTTGAGTTGGAGGTGGATGACCTTGTGTATTTGAAAGTTTCACCCATGAAAGGGGTGAAGAGATTTGGCAAAAGGGAGAAGCGTAGTCCCCAATATGCAGGCCCCTTACGGATTTTGAGTCGTCTAGGGAAGGTAGCATATGAGCTTGAGCTACCTGTAGATTTATCCTCAGTTCATCCTGTATTCCATGTATCCTTGTTGAAGAAGTGCATGGATGATTCAGTCATTATAGTTCCTCTAGAAAGTACAAATATTCAAAATATCCTTTCATAAAAAGAAGTTCCAGTAGAGATTCTTGATCATTAGATCCATAGACTAAGGAATAAAGAAGTTCCCATGGTCAAAGTTTTGTGGAGAAATCAGTCCGTTGAGGGCGCTACTTGGGAAGCAAAAGCAGACATGCGTACCAAGTATCCTCATCTCTTCTCCACGAACTCAGATTTAGCCGAAGGTAATATTCTTCCTTCATTCGATTCTTTTCCAATCTCAGATTCAGCCATATAGCTATTTTCAAGTAAATTCATGCACTCGCAAATCAGTTCAGTAGCTTAGCATTTTTTTTATTTAGTCATACAGTTATTTCAGTTGTGCATGATAGCTTATTGCCTCAAATACTTTTGTATTTTAATCTTAATTAACCACATTTGAGGAAGAATGTTCCCAAGGGAGAGATATTGTAATACCCCTCCCCCCACCCCCCACCCCCGGCACGTTTCTTAGCTTAATTTTGCTCCTAGGATGTCAATGGTTAGCTTAAAAAATGAATAACCTTTGTTTCATGTAGAGTTTTCAAGATTCAAACCCTCCATTGTGTAGAAAATTGATTTAGCTTTCTATCGATACCCAATTCTCCTAAATTCTATACTCGGTTGAGAAGTTATGGTGTTTTTAGTATAGCAGTATCCCCACTGGAGAAGCATCGCACCACGGTGACTTGAAAAATGGCAATTATCCAATTCTAGTGGACCTCCGTGATAAGCCTGCATTGTGATGAAGCCTTATTTCCCAATTGTCAATTTCCAGTGGCTCAACGCGAATGTGGCTCGTCGCAGTGATGTCCAAAATGGCATTTCAGTAGTGCACTGCGATAGCTCTGCGTTGCATAGAATGTCCAGTTCCCAGTTGTTGAATTCCAGTGAGCCACCACGATAGTAGTGTATCGCGGTGGCATGCAAATTCAGAAAATTTCTCTTGTTTCTAGTTCCGATTAAATTTTAAAAAGGGCACTTTGGTGAATTTCCAAGACCCCAATTCATCCAAAACAAGGAATTAAGCATATCCTAAGCACTTTATGCTTATTTTCATCCACTCTCTCAAAGCAAAACCCTAGAGCTCAAAAGCTTACTCTCCAAGAAATCAATTTCCTCCATTGTTTCTCCAAAAAAATCTCAAAATTGAGGATTCCCAAATCAATATAACCAAGAGTTCATCTCCAAAAGAACAAATAGAGATTCAAGTTCAAGCTTTCTTAGAGATTTCATCAATTAAGGTATGTGGAATTTATGAACAAGGATCCTCTTTCATCCTTGTGTCCAAAACTAGCTTTTAACTACAATTTTACATGATTTTGCATGAATATGCATGAGTTTTAAATTAGGGTTCATACCCAATGTTGCCCTTTGCAAGATTATGAGATTTCAAGTGTTTTAGAAGTTGAATTGCATGACTACTTTAATAGTTACATGCCTATTGCAGTAAATTTCAGATTTCTAGATCAATCGTCATTAATTACATTATTAAGCATGAATTTTATGACATTTTGACATGATATTGATGCACGAGTTATTATCCCAAGATTGACTATTATTGTTTCATGAACGATTATGCTTTAAGCATCAAATCATCAGTAATTTTTCAGTTTTTTAGTAAAGATTTGATCTTTTGGATCATCAGATAAGATTTGGAATCCACTTTACAAATTTATTACAGATTATAGAAATTAGATTAGCATTACTTATAGATTGAATCAGATAAATGCATAATTGGTTTCATAATAAACCCTTAAGCTACTTTTTAAAGTGGATTTCCAACAAAATGAGCATACAAATTAAAGGGAGTAGTATTTAGCACTGAGCGGGAAGTGTGGGATTAGCGTGCCCTATCTTCCACAGAACTACATAGCCAACGTAGGTACAAATTAAGATTATTCCCATTTCTATATGGATAACAGATACAGATGTGATCACTTAGATTAGGTTATACTCCTTGGCAAGATTATGACACCTCTCCCCATCGTGAGGTTTTTCCCATATATGAACAAGACGTTGGACTCCATGTTAGCTCATATTGTTTATGTCGGTTAGAAGAACCTCCCTGCTAGTAAAAGTAAATAAATAGTTTTGGAGTAACTTCCTTAATAGAAAAGAATAACAAAAAAGCTTTTAAGGAAACTAAGTGTAAAGGCTCACAACTTTATTTTGATTATGTTTTTATAGAAAGATATTAGCTACAGGCTATGGCTTTCAGATTTCAGATATAGAAGTGAGCCCTTTTTATACTTAGACAGTATGATTTAAAGACAGAACATTAGTACAACTTTCAGAACTAAATGTTATGACTCAATAGATTTACAAAGTATGGTTTGCAATTCATGATTACAGATTTTAGTTTTCAAATATTCCAGCTTATGTGAGCCATTTACATTAAGCATGAATTATTTTACAAACTATGATGTTGAGTGATATTATGTTTTACTTATGCATTCACCCACATATACTCAGTACATCCTCAAAGTACTGATCTGCATATACGTCTATGTGTTACATTGTCTCATAATGTAGGTTTAGGTGCTCAATTTTAGCAGCGAGAGTGATTTCGAGAATCTCCATCTACATCTCGATAGTTGGTGAGTCCTCATAGTTTGGGGACTTAGTAATTTAGATTTTCAACTTATCAGTTTAAATGATTCAGTATTTTTAGGAAGTTTGAGTCAGCTGGGGGTTTGTCCTAGTGACTCTCTAGATATTAGTAGCAGGGGCTTGTCAGACTTCTAGTTTTGATACAAATTTTCATTATTGATTCATCAAACCTTTGAGATTAGTATTTTTCAGATTTTATATTCGGTCAGTTTTCTGCATATAGTATGACTTTTATGTCTATGTTTTCTTTACTATAAGATTCAGACCTAGTAGGAGGCAGACAGGGTTAGCTTAAGAATGCTCATAATCTTGAGTTCCGTGTAACTCGGGACCAAGTTTCAGGGCATTATAGGATGGGGCTAATATGGAAGCTTCTTCCCGAGACCTTTCAACAACTGCAACCCGCAATACATGTCTGGAGTTATTAGAATCAACGAAAAACATGTATAATTCCACATGTCTATCATTCCTTACACTACTAAAAAAAAGGGAAAAATCGACCACAAAAATGATCACAAGTGGTCGGTTTTTCCTAAATTTCGACCACAAAACTGATCAAACTGTGTGGTCAGTAAACAATTGGTAGTTTTTTAAAAACCAACCACCAGAGGTCGGTTTTTCAAAAAAATATATTTATTTTTAAAATTTATTATTATGTTTCTAACATTCGTAAAAATAGTTTTTAAAAAATAAAAACCAACCACAAGTGGTCGGTTTTTTATTTAATTAATTTTAATAGAAAATCGACCACTTGTTGTCGGTTTTCTATTAAATTAATTTAATTTATTCTAATATATTAATTAATTAATATAATAAAAAACCCACTACAAGTGGTTGGATTTTTTTTTTTGAAAAAAGATTTCTGTTTTTTTGTGATTTTTTTTTAAATCAGCAATTGTAAATGCTTTCAAAAGCGTACAACATAACAATAGCTTCAAAAGAGTACAGACTATAATATAATGTGTAAATTCAAAGTACAAAAATAGTTTCAAAAGTGTTATCAACTACAACAATAGTTTCAAAAATGTACAAACTACAACATAATATCCAAATTCAAAGTATAACACATACAAATGTCAAAAAACTAAAAGTCATCATCATCAAATTCGTCCTCGTCCTCGTCTTCCATATCCTTATCTGTGCTGATATCATCCAGTGGGCCAAGTCATTTTGCAGGCCGAACAACAGCACCAGCACATGGAGGAATAATCTCTACAGTCTGAATAAAAGACCTGAACTGCTCCTGCAGTATCCTGATTTGTGACGAAGTTTCCTCCTCTATTTTCTGCGACCTCTCTCTATGTTTAGCAAGCTCTTTAGTGAGTTTAGAAACTATACTTTCTAGTCTTTCAATGGTTTCTCTATCAACTGAAGAGCTAGAGTATGCAGGGCCGAATGAACACCTAATATTGTCACCAAAAAAATTATTGTGGAATCCGTAGTAATTGCTTCTAACTGCAGGACCCACAACATTTTCCCATAACTTCTCCTTTACATGTGGGGGTAGTGAGCTGCCTATATTTGTCCTATATTAATTCAAAGTAAAGTTAAAATCAAAAGTCAAAAAATATTAAAGTACTTATAATTGAATAATATCAAATTTGAGAAAAAGATTCATAAATGCAATAATTGTTTCTTACATGGGCAGATTTTGCGCGAGGTTCAACCCAGACATCTTCATCAGTAGGGTACTTTTTCTTCTTCAAATGAGTCTCCTCGAATAGCTCATCATGTGTTATCTTCCTACTCCTTTCTTTTATTTTCATGTTAAAAAATAATCAATGTTCAAACAATCAAAAATTTAAATAGAAACAAATAGTTAAAACTGTAAAAGTTAAATACCATTTTTTCCTGTATAGTAAGGGGACTTCTGGCACCTATGATATGTAGGGAGCCACCCTTCAATGATGCCCGAGCTTTTCTTCCCTCTTCCTTCAACAATTGGTTTCCTTTGCTATTACAAAGGCAAAGATACAGTTTCCATAAAGGTTCACTAATTTAGTTAGGTTTTACCAACTTGGTTTGGGCATAATCCAATAGACCGTTAAACCCGATGCTACATCTTATGAAAAAGTTCCTCCTAATAAGAAATGTATTCACATCTTCCCTCCAATAAAATTTCTACAACAAAAATAAAAATATAATATTCAATTATTTGTTCTAAAAAAGTGTTAAGTAGTTGATAAGTTAAATTGTTACTTTAAATTCTTTAAACATTCTCTCCCTGTCAAGTTCTGGAACCTGACGCCAACTGGTCCAGTAGCCGTTGAAGTTCTAACAAATGCATTTTATCACATGTTGTCCAACTTTAGCATCCAGCCTAAACCTACAACACAAGATCAAACAGTAATTTCATAGAGCATAATAATATAGTAATGAAAAAATGAATAATGTTATTATATTTAGAAATCTTACTCTGTCGCAAATGGAATGAGATAAAGTCTCCCATAATCATCTTTATCTCCTGACTGAGGATCAAGTGATGGTGGATGCATTAGCATGGGAGGATCTAAAGCACCAGATGGAGTGTCTCCAAGCTAAAAATCCTACAACCCAATAGATCCAGCAGAATCACTATGTGTAGCTGTTTGACTTCTACAGGAGGGTACCGATGATGGCACATATCTGGATATGCCAGCGGTCATCTGATAGTACTGTGGTGGCCGTGGCACGGTGATGGGAGTAGATTGGGTTGGTGTAGACTAATGAAGTGTCCCCACATGCGTAGGAATGGGAACCGAATACTGGGACGACCTAGAATACGAGGGACGTGTTTTTGTGTTAGCAAACCGACCCTCAGATATATGAATGCCTATCAGTAATCTATTAGGCGGAAGTTGTCTTTTCTTTTTTGGTTTTGTAAGATCAACTTTTTCCTTACCTTTGTCACCTATGCCTGACATCTAAATTATGTAATGTTAACAAGTAGTTAGTTCCTACAAAATGAATACATAAGAAAACATTCCTAATAACTAATTTCATGTTACTAATTCACATTTCAAATCCCTCCAATAAAACGAGATAGACAAGAATATTTTTATTACTATATAAATTATGGGACAGTGAAAACAACAATCCTAAACAGTATATTACATATCAATCTTAAATGAGAAATATAAAGGTAAATGTATAGTGCAAAGCATAAAGACATCAATACATAATAAATACAACCTACACAACTAATCCTCCTCTTCTGAAGACTCTTCACTAAATCATTCACTCTCTTCGAAAGTTTCCTCATCTCCAACCCACTCAGCCTTTTCTTCCACAATATTAACTTCTTCAAATATATTTTTCAGGTGATTCAAACTATCCACTAAGTCAACATCCACTAACTGGTGATCAATATGTATTTTATTTTGATATGCAGTCTCCAGCACATTCTCAACTTCCACCTATCCCATAGGCTTTGTTTTGATTACAGCCCACTAATCAGACTGGTCACTGTGCAATGGATAAGGAGCATAATACACTTGTTTAGCATTTTACGCTAGAACAAATGGATCGTAAACAGGATATGACCTATTGTGCTTCACTTCAATGATGTTATGTTCCTTATGTACTCTTATGCCTCTTGTGCTTGGATCAAACCACTTACATCGAAAGAGGATAATTTTTTTTATTGGGAAACCAATATACTCTAGTTCTAAGATCTCGTGTATGATGTTAAAGTAATCAACATCATCATCGCCCTTAACCTAAACACCACTATTGTTTGTTTTCATTGTTCTGGAGTGTTGGTCAGTGGAAAATTTGAACCCATTTACTATGTAATGGGACATTGCATGAGCTTCAACTGAATCCAAAGAAATATCTCTTAAGATTTTATCGTATGCGGCTGCATTTGGTGAGTGGTGTACCTAAAAATACTATGCATATATATATTATTTATATGTTAGTTGAGGAATGTGTAAATGTTTAAAATTTGTAGAAATATTACTACACCTAGGAACCTCATATGTAAACCATGTTGCAAAGGATGCGTACACTTAATTTTTGTAGAATTGAGTCTTAAATGGATTGAAGATCCAGCATGTGAAACACAATTAGTTTCTTTAAGGAAATGAGTAAACAAATAAGATATGTTAAAATTTTAATCTCCATACTTCAGAAAGGGCTCAACTTTCGGGCAATTCAGCAAGACATACAAAGTTGCTGTTTTGCGTTCTGTGGGAGTAAACTGACAAAGTATGGTCTTTTTAGTATTACAACCAGATTGATTGAAAATTGATATCGGTTGCAAATAAGGCCCATTCACATCGTCCTAATGATGATTCGGTCAGATACTTGAACAAGTAACTTCATCACGAAAGTAGTATGAACGAAATTGAGACATTTCTCTTGCAAGATATGCCTCAAATATAGAGCCTTCCACCCTATGTTTATTTTTGGGACCTTTTTTCAATTTTCCAATTGCCCTACACAATCTTATGATTAGATGTTTACTATATTTAAAAAATATATGTATGAATTTAAATATGTTGTAATTGCTTACCGTTCGAATGGATACATCCACCTAGTTTGAACTGAACCGCCTAGTCGAGCTTCATGCACAAGGTGAATGGGAAGATGTTCCATCACATCGAAGAACGCTGGCGAAAAAATCTCCTATAGCTTGTTGGTGATAACAACAATATTACTTTTCATTCGCGCCAGATTTTCTTCTTTTAGTGTGGTGGCACATAAGTCTTTAAAGAACAAACTGATCTCTGCTATTGGTTTTCATATGATTTTAGGCAAACCAATAAAAGCAATTGGAAGTAATTGTTCCATGAAAACATGAAAATCATGGCTTTTCATTCCACGCAATATTCCCTGTGCCATATCAACCCTCTTTCCTAAATTTGAGGCATATCCATTAGGCATATTCAAACTTTGGACCCACTCACATATTTGACGCTTTTGGTACAACTTGAATGTAAAACTAGCCTTGGGCTTAAGAATATTTCCATTGGTCCCCTCCTGTAAGTGTAATTCACTGCATTTGCAATATTCTGGTAAGTCAAGTCTGGCCTTAGGATTATCCTTTATTTTGCCGGTGACATCCATAACTGTGTTGGAACAGGTTGTCAAAGTAGTTCTTCTCAGTATGCATGGAATTAATGTTATTTCTAAGTAAATTATCTGGCCAATATTGTAACTCCCAAAATATACTCCGCTTAGTCCAGTTATGTGAAAAACCATATCTATCAAGCCTATACAATGGTTCTTCGCTGGCCTTAGGCAAATCCTGAACTATTTCCTAGATGTCATGACCAGACAACCTAGAGGTGGACCATCATTTTCCCTTTTATTCCTTCTAAATGCATTTTTTAGTCTCCTAAATTCAAGATCAGGTGGAAAGAAACAATGATGACAATGAAACCAGGAATTTTTCCTGCCATGTCTTAATGTGAAAGACTTTGTTTTTTCCATGCAGTATGGACAAGCCAGCTTTCCAGCTATCATCTACCCAGACAACATTTCATAAGCGGGAAAATCATTAACAGCCCATATTAGATATGCACAAAAATTGAAATTCTGTTTAAGAGAGATATCCCAAGTTTCAACCCCTTCATGCCATAAAATTTGAAGTTCATTGATCAAAGGTTGCAAGTAGACATCTATTCTGCTTTTTAGATTATGCGGGCCAGGAATAACACAATTAAAAAATATATAGGGACTAGTAATCAACATTTCAGGAGGAAGATTATAAGGAGTGATAAATACAAGCCAACATAAATATGGCGCAACACTAATTGAAAAAGGAGATAATCCATCCGCACATAATCCCAAGCGAATATTTCGTGGCTCAGCTGCAAAATCTGGATAAGTTGCATCAAAATGCTTCCAAGCCTCTCCATCAGATGGATGACACACTACACCAGTAGGCCTTCTATTTTCATTGTGCCATCTCATATGAGGAGCTAAGTTGTTTGAAGCATACAACCTCTTCAACCTTGGTATTAAAGATAAATAATGCATCACCTTAATAGCAATTTAATTTCCACTAGAATCACGCTTATATCTAGAGTGCAAACAAAACTTACAGGACTCTAGGTTAGCATCTTCCTTAAAGTATAACATGCAACCATTTTCCCAACAATTAATTCTAACCGAGGAGAGACCTAACTTTGACACCAATCTTTTTGCCTTATAGAAAGAATCAGGAACCTCCAAACCGGGGTCAACTAACTCTTTAATTAGGTCTATCATTGAGTCCATTCGTCCTTTAGAAATATTCCAGTCAGATTTAATACGTAATAATCTAACAGCAACAAAAAAACAAGAGTACGAACACCCGTCTAACAAAGGATGACTAGCAGCATGCAATTGTTCATAGAATTTACCCGCTTCTCCATTAGGAAAATCTTCGACATTTTCCCTAAAGTCACCCCCATGTTGCATCCCAAAAGCATCGTGCACCATTCCTGTCATCCTAGTATCTTGATATTCATTATGCCTTGTAGACCTACTACTTTCTCTAACAACAAAGTTATTTTGCGCAACATCACCATGAATACCACGCAATCTTAAAAAGTCCTTGTGAAACTCCTTTCTATAAAGATGTTCCTTTAGAACTTTTTCCCTTACAAGATTTATACCATCACATCAAACAAAAGAACAAAGAATAGTCCCAAAAAGTGTCCAAACATCAAGTGTCTTAGCATGTTCAACAAATCTTTTGATACCTTTACCAAACTCCTCCTTAATACCCATTCTATTATCATTGTTCCGTTGATATATCCAGCTATAATCAGGTTCCATCAACGCAATCAATCAGATTCAACTAATTAGATCAAGTCACAAAAATTCAATGAAGTCACCAACCAAACCGCATTCAAAACAAAAAAAATCCCTTTAAAGTCCCTACACTTAACCATTTTAAACCAACTAAGTCACCTACCAAACCATATTCAAAAAAAAATATCCACTTTAAAGTCATCACACTTAACCATTTTCAACCAACTAAGTCACCTACCAAACCATATTCAAAACAAATAAATCCCCATTAAAGTCCTCACACTAAACCATTTTCAACCAACTGAGTATCAAAACAAAACCACATTCAAAACACAAAATCCACTTTAAAGTCCCTACACTTAACCATTTTCAACCAACTAAGTCACCTATGAAACCACATTCAAAACAAAAATATCCCCTTCAAAGTCCTCACACTTAATCATTTTCAACAAACTATGTCACCTACCAAACAATATTCAAAACAAAAAAATCGCCTTTAAAGTCCTCACACCAAATTATTTTCAACCAACTAAGTCACCTACCAAACCACATTCAAAACAAACAAAAAATCCCCTTTAAAGTCCCTACACTTAACCATTTTTAACCAACTATGTATCAAAACAAAAACAAATTCAAAACACAAAATCCACTTTAAAGTCCCTACACTTAACCATTTTCAACCAACTAAGTATCAAAATAAAACCACATTCAAAACACAAAATCCACTTTAAAGTCCCTACACTTAACCATTTTCAACCAACTAAGTCACTTACCAAACCACATTCAAAACAAATAAATTCCCTTTAAAGTCCCTACACTTAACCATTTTCAACCAACAAAGTATCAAAACAAAACAACATTCAAAACAAAAAATCCACTTTAAAGTTCCTACACTTAACCATTTTCAACCAATTAAGTCACCTACCAAACCATATTCAAAGAAAAAAAATCTCCTTTAAAGTCCTCACACTAAATCATTTTCAACCAACTAAGTCACCTACCAAACCACATTCAAAACAAAAAAATTCCCTTTAAGGTCCGTACACTTAACCATTTTCAACCAACTAAGTATCAAAACAAAACGACATTCAAAACACAAAATCCTCTTTAAAGTTCCTACACTTAACCATTTTCAACAAACTAAGTATCAAAACAAAATCACATTCAAAACACAAAATCCATTTTAAAGTCCCTACACTTAACCATTTTCAACCAACTAAGTCACCTACCAAACCACATTCAAAACCAAAAAAAAATCCCCTTTAAAGTCCCTACACTTAACCATTTTCAACCAACTATGTATCAAAACAAAAACACATTCAAAACAAATAAATCCCCTTTAAAGTCCCTAAACTTAACTAAGTTCAACCAACTAAGTAGCAAAATAAAACCATATTCAAAACACAAAATCCACTTTAAAGTCCCTACACTTAACCATTTTCAACCACCTAAGTCACCTACCAAACCACATTCAAAAGAAAAAAAATTCCTTTAAAATCCTCACACTTAACCATTTTCAACCAACTAAGTCACCTTCGAAACCGCATTCAAAACAAAAAATTCCCTTTAAAGTCCTCAAACTTAACCATTTTCAACCAACTAAGTCACCTACCAAACCATATTCAAAACAAAAAAATCTCCTTTAAAGTCCTCACACTTAACCATTTTCAACCAACAAACCGCATTCAAAACAAAAAAATTCCCTTTAAAGTCCTCAAACTTAACTATTTTCAACCAACTGAGTCACCTACCAAACCATATGGAAAACAAAAAAATCTCCTTTAAAGTCCTCACACTTAACCATTTTCAACCAACTAAGTCACCTACCAAAAGACATTCAAAACAAAAAAAATCCCCTTTAAAGTCCCTACACTTAACCTTTTTCAACCAACTAAGTCACCTACCAAACCACATTCAAAACAAAAGTTCCCCTTTAAAGTCCACACACTTAACAATTTTCAACCAACTAAGTCACCTACCAAACCACATACAAAACAAATAAATCCCCTTTAAAGTCCCTACACTTAACTATTTTCAACCAACTAAGTATCAAAATAAAACCACATTCAAAATGCAAAATCCACTTTAAAGTCCTCAAACTTAACCATTTTCAACCAACTAAGTCACCTACCATACCACATACAAAACAAAAAAAAATCTCTTTAAAGTCCTCACACTTAACCATTTTCAACTAACTAAGTCACCCACCAAACCACAATCAAAACGAAAAAATCTCCTTTAAAGTCCTCACACTTAACCTTTTTCAACCAACTAAGTCACCTACCAAACCACATTCAAAACAAAAAAATCTCCTTTAAAGTCCATACACTTAACCGTTTTCAACCAACTAAGTCACCTACCACACCACATTTAAAATAAAAAATCCCCTTTAAAGTCCTCACACTTAACCATTTTCAACCAACTAAGTCACCTACCAAACCATATTCAAAACAAAAAAAATCCCTTTAAAGTTTTGACACTTAACCATTTTCAAGTGACTAAGTATCAAAATAAAATCATATTCAAGAAACAAGAAACAACAAGACCTACAAGGTGTCAACAAGAATGCTAATGAATCGAACAAGGCCACACACGGCTTCACTAGACTTCAATATGAACAATAACAAGAAGATAACAACAATGCTAGTGAATCGAACAAAGCCACACATGGCTTCACTAGAATTCAATATGAAAAATAACAAGAATATAACAACAATAGTGAATCGAGAGAAATTAACTTACCTTTACTTGATCTAAATTAAAGTGAAAGAGATAACCGGTCACCAAATCAAGAACCTAAAAATATCAAGAGAAAATATTCTAACTCTGAGTGATTTAGTAAAACTCATATCAAGAACAACAAGCTAAAGTGCTAAACAATAAAAGTAAATCCATTCACTTTAAATAACACAAGCTAAACCCTCATAAAAAAACAACAAGCTAAACCATAAAATCCATTCAAGAATCTTACAAAATCACATTTAAAGATTCCAACTTTGAGGATTTATACATAAATAACTTTAATCAACTAAAAGTCATATCTAAAACAAGAATCTAAACAAGCAAAACAAGTTCAAACAATTATGTGTATAGCTCAAAAATTCTGCAAATAACTAAACAAAATTCGAGCTACAAACGAGCTTAAAAAAACTAGATCAAACTAACCCAATCTTCACCATTATAAATTTCACAATTATATAAACTAGTATACTGATAAATCAACCTCAAAAAGCACAAATTTAGTAAAATACAACAAAATTCTTACCTGAGCTAAGCTGTCGTCGTCAGACCACTCGCCGAAGCAGTGGGTTTTGCTATTGGAAAATTATTTTGGGTGTGCTTAGAGTATTTTTATGTGTGTTCATGATTTTTGTGTGTGTGTTTGTGTGTTTAGGTCGATTTAGGCTAGTTTAGGTCGGGTCGGGTCATGTGGGGGGTGGGGTCGGGTATGAGTTATATAATTAAAATATTTTTTAAATTATTTTGTTGAAAACCCACCACTTGTGGTCAGTTTTCTGGATATTTTAATAAAAACTGACCACATGTGGTCGATTTGAAAAAAAAAA